>NC_136433.1:161605690-162205690 GCF_052849685.1 Lactuca virosa
TGTATCCCCCCCCCCCTAAAAGTGTTTCAAAAGCATTTAAAAATCATTTAAAGTGTGGTTGTAGGGGTATGAACCCACTTGATAGAAGTGGTGAGTTGAAGAAGACGAGACTCAACTCGGGCAGTACTTCGACTGAAAAGAAGCAAGTTTCTCGGGATCTTCGGGACTTCGTGACTTGCGTCGTGTGTTAGAGGTGCTATCGGGGCTTCGAGGTGGTCTCGGGAGGCTTAACACAGAGTAGAAGTAGGAGAAAGGATGGAAATGAACAACCAAACCCGACTGCCCTCAATCCTTATTTATAGGGTGAATTTTCTGGGTTCACGTCGTGAATCTCAAATATTCACGTCGTGAGTTCAGTCGTCATCAGGTGCGTCATCGCAAATTGCGTCTGTCAGGCTCCAGAAGGCGTCAGAAGTCAGTTCACGTCGTGAACACTGTTTTCACGTCGTGAACACTGACAGTTTTGGGGTTTCGCGCCCGAACTTCAGAAATTCATAACTTTCGCATACGAACTCCATTTTCGATGTTCTTTATATCCACGCGTAGGTGAGATTATGCTCTACAACTCTCGTTTAGACTCTGTTGGCTAATTTTGAATTTATTTTTAATATATTATTAATATATTATTTTTAGTAGGCCGGGACAGGAAAACTCTGTTAGAAATCCATAACTTCTTCGTCCGATGTCCGTTTTCGTCAGACTTTTTACCATTGTAATACCATTGATGAGATCTTCGATTCTCGTTTAGGTCATGTTGGCAAAAAGTCACACGATCTTGATTTCGAGTTTTTAGCTGTCTACTGCCATGTCCGAAACTTCGAAATATCATAACTTCCTCATATGAAGTCAGATTTGGGCGTTCTTTTTATGTATGTTCACAGTTTTGGGATATCTACGACTTTCATTGAGACACCTAAGGTTGAAAAGTATTTTATTGAAATTTCTCGTTTTATGCTTTATAGTGTTTTACCGGTATTGTCGCGTATCTTCGATCACTCATAACTTCTTCGTTATAACTCGGATTTTAGTGTTCTTTATATTTTTGGAAACCTAGTTACGATATCTACCACTTAGTATACTCAATTATGGTTACTGAACAAATTTATTTTTGACCTAATTTTGCTGGTGTTACATCTACATTCAGACTTTATCGTAGATCTTGGTTCATACTTGATATCATATGTGCTTAGCTTCACGTACCACTTTTCTATCCTTACTGACGTCTCTGTTTTTCTCATAATATTTTGAATGGGGTAATTAGTTATTACATGTATATGATGTGTTTCAAAATAGTGTCTAAATTTCGTGGAAGTAGTTACTAATGTAATTATTAGTTTGCAAGGTGAGAGTACCGGTTCTCAGGATCCAAGAGACTTTTATTTACATAGTAGATGGCATGTTGGTCCTCATTAAGATACTTGGCTAAGAATGCACTCATCGTGTTTCATGATACTAAAAGGTAGAGAAGGTGTGGTTCCCCATTTTATGGCATTACCAATAGGGGAGCTAAACTTAAGTATTTCTTAAGCTCATCGAAAGCTTTTTCATGCTCTTTAGTGCATTCAAATCTTTTTTTCTTCTTCAAGATGTCATAGTAAGGTTTACATATCTCTGAGGATCCTAAGACAAACCTATTTAATGCTTCCACTCTTCCTGTTAGTTTTTGAATATCCTTTGTCGAGGACAGGAATCTTAAATCAATGATAGCCTTTATTTTCTCCGGGCTTGCTTCTACTCCTCTTTTATTCACCATGTATCCAAGGAACTTGCCTGATCTCATTCCAAAGTGGCAGTTGGAAGGATTCATCTTCATGTTGTATTCATCTAGTATGTTAAAGGTTTCTTCATGATCCCTGAGGTGATCTTCAGCTTTCTTTCACTTAAACACCATTTCATCAATGTAGACTTCCATGATGTCCCTTGTTGGTATTTGAAGATCTGGTTAACTAACCTTTGGTATGTTGCGCTAGCAGTTTTTAAGACATAAAGGGATAGAAGTGTAGCAATATATACCTCTTGGGGTAATAAATTCGGTGTCCTCTTGGTCAGATGGTTCAATTTGAATTTGTTGGAACCTTGCTGATGCATCCATGAATGACAATAATTCAAGTCCAGTCATAGCATCTATCATGGAATCTATGTGTGGCAGGGGGAAAGGATCCTTAGGGCAAGACTTGTTAAGATCAGTATATGTGTGGAGATCCTTAGGGAAATCCTTGTTAATATCCGTATAATCCACACATACTTGATGCTTTCCATTCTTCTTTTGTACTACGACCACATTGGCCAACCACCTTAGGAACTTCACCTCCTTGATCATTCCTGTCCTGAGAAGTTTTTCTACTTCTTCTTGGATGATTTGATTTCTCTCAGGTGCAAACTTGCATCTTTTTTGGTGTATTGGTCTAAAAGAAGTATCAATGTTAAGTTTATGAGTTATAATATTTTTGTCTATACCTGTCATATCCTCAGGCTTCCAGGTGAATGTTTTTGCTTTTATCTTTAAGGATTTTTATTATTTCTTGCTTGATTTGTTCAGGATTATCGAGGTTGAAGGCCACTTCCTTAACATCCTGCTCTCTTGTTTCTAGCACACCTCGTGCCCCCTGCTTTAATTGCTATGCTTTTCGTGGTACTGTTGAAGATTTCATCGAGGTCTTGTAGCACTCCTTGGATTATTGTTGATCACCTGTGATTTTTACTATCCCCCATGGAGTGGGCATCTACACACACACTGATGGTATGTTGAGGGGACAACCTTCATATCATGGATCCATGGTCTACCTAGTGTAACATTATAGGAGGATATGGTATCAATTATAGAAAAGTGTTGCAGAGTTTACCCCCTCTATGTAGATAAGTAGATTTATCTTGTCGACCGTACGTTTTGTTTCGCCACTGAATCCAATCAACACTGAGGATATTTTAACTATTTCAGACTCTGGGATGTTCATTATTTTTAAAGCATCCATGAGTATAATGTTGACCAAGCATCCTCCATTGACAAGGATCCTTCTGAAAAAATGGTTGGCGATGTAAATAGTGAAATCTTGTGGCTTGTTAAGGAAACTTCTGGTATTGGTTGGACTACTCCAGACACACTTAAGATCATTTATGTTAACTTCTGAAGTTCCTTGGCCATGATCGGACTTATTCCTACATCGATATCCATAGAGTTAGTAGTACAAATGTAATTATTCATGAAGTTACTAGGATCTTTTATATTTCGAGTGACGCAGGTTTTGTCGGGATCTTGGATCACATGAGTTCACTCGTTTGGAGCTGCACCCCAAGCGGGAGACGGGGCTGGTGTTAAGGATCCTATCTCCCAGTGTTTTTTTGAGGATCTTGTATTGTCAAAGTTTAGGATCTTGGGCTGCAAAATCGAGGGTGTTGCTTCTTGGGGTTTGTGGATCTCCGTCCTCATCCTATATATTTCATTGAGCACAGTCCTCTTGTCTTCTTGCTACTGAGTAACCTGGTGTTCCAGTTTCTTCATCATAGTGAAGAGCTCGTTATTGGAAATCATTATAGGGGATCCTAAAATCCTTGGGTAGAAATCAGAGTGGTGTTTTTCTTTGGTGCCTCTAAAGTCTTCTTGGTAGCTCCGCCTGGAGGTGGTGGAAGGTTTTTAGAGGAAATAAGAGGAATGGAGCAAGAGGATATTGGTTGGGTAGGCATGATTTGCGAATGATTGTGAACAGTACGGCCCCAAGGTGGGCACCAAGTTGTTTTGGTCAAAATTTAATGAAGTAGGAATCAACCAAATTGTATGAGAGGCTGTGGTGTTGTGATCAAAATGAATATGCTAATGAATTATAAATGACATAAGGGAGTTTACAAGGAAAGCCCTTGATCCTTGCTAGGATCTCCGACATAAAAACTTGGGTGGTGGTAATGATCTCCATCCTTGTTGTATTTATTAATTTCAAAGTAGGTTTGATACAAGTACAAGTGAATTAGTAGAGCTTTCATGTGTGTGTAGTGTGCGATTTATAGGTGTTATTTATAGCCTAGACCAAGCAACAAGAAATATGATATTTCTGGGAATGTCTGGGATGAATATTTGCACGTTGTTTGACTTGTTATTCCTGGGTATTAAGGTTGGTTGAAGTGGTTCCTCATTGACAATGGGTCTTATGTTGACTAATTTTGCACAAGTAAGAGAAAGAAAGAAGAATATAACCTTTAAAAGTGTAAGGGACATTAATGACAATAATCAGGATCCTGAGATATGTTTAAGGATCTTGAGGCTTCAGAAATATTAAGGATCCTGAATATGATTCTATGATCCTACCCCTTGATGGGTTTTGATACAAAATATAACTTTGTTATTCACTAAAACCGCAACGGAAGACTTTAAAACAACAATTTAATTATTAGTTCATAACAAAACCAAACCATCAAGGATCCATTTATAGTGGTTAGAATGAAATAAAAACAACCAAAGAGTTTTTAGAATGATTACCTCTGAAGCCTTTTAACCCACTTGGTTTTGGGGTGTTGATGAAGGTAGCAAAAAATCAAAGAATATGATTTCTCTATGTGTATCCACCATCAAGAGTAAGGCACTTGGAATGCTAGTTCCTTCTTGTATTATTGATTGTCATAAACCTTTTATAAGGTTCAAAATATCTAGTGAGGTGTCAAAGTACATTTAGGGCTGGGTTGTGTTCCTTTCGAAGTCTTCACTTCGAATGTATGTATTACATAAGGCAGTCTTAGTAGTCGAAGCTTAAACATTTAGTCCTTATATATTTTTTTGTACGTGTCTGTATCACCCTATAAATAGGGTAAGTATAGGAGTCGAGAGTAAGCTTTTGAGCTTTTGTGCTTTTTACTCTCTAGTGTTCTTATAGTTGTTCAGACGTGATAATTGAGCCAAACTGAATTTATTTACATATTTGTTCTTTATGCATTCTGTTCTCGATTTCATTCTTAATACTAGATTCAAACGCACTTCATTTGGTATCAGAGCAGGATTCTATCAATCATTTCTAGTTTTCTCATCTTTTTCAAAAGTTTTGAATCGTTCTTTCTAATTCAAAAGATTTCCGCACTTTTGATTAATAAAACTAGTTTTGTTTGAGCAATTTGTTATGATTCTGCAATCGTTTGATTGATCGAGTGTTTTCTGAACAACTTGTGAAAGATTCATCTGTTAGATCTCCTTTTATGAATATTTTCATCATTTCTGTCCGTACAACAATGGCGAATTTCAAAATGAACACAATGTTTGGATTTTCTCATCTGCTTGGATCTTCTACTAAGATTCCAGTGCTTACTCCAGAGTACTACGAACAATGGGTAGATCGCATGGAGGACTACCTCAATGGGATCGATGAGGATCTATGGAGATGTATCACTCTTGTGAATTACCGTTAAGGTATGTTTGAACAAGTTGGAAATGCAGGTTCAACTTCTAGTATGCCATCTCAAAAGGACAAGTGTGAAGCAAATGATAAGAAGTGTCTTCGAGAACTTCGTGGTGCTCTTCCACTAGTTGTTTATAATTTTGTTCGAGGTTCCAAGTGTGCTAAAGATATCTGGGATACTTCAAAGGAAAAGTATCAAGGAAGTGAGAAGACGAAGAAGAGCTCGGTGAAACAGTGTTTGCTGGAACTTGGGGAATTAAAACAAAAGGAAGGTGAAACCATCGAACTCTACTACGATCGCTTGAATGAGCTAATATTAAAGTGTAATCGGTATGGAGTTACATGCTCAACTCTCGAATACAAACTCACGTTTCTGATGGGGTTACATAAAAAGTGGATGAATATCAGCTTGATGATTAAGACTCAGCAAAGCTTCGATGGCTATTGATTAGGAGACTTGTATAGTGTGCTAAAAGCTCATGAGAGTGAAGTCAACGAGATAACTGAATAAGGGAAGATGAATCTAGGAAGTCCACTGGCCTTGATGTCGATGGTGACAGCAAAGGATTCTAAGATCGAGGTTGTCGAGCAAGTTGATTTTGAAGATGAAGGATTCATGATGAACTCGGAGGATGAGGCTGTGGATTATTATTCCAACAATAAAGTCAAAAAGTTATTTAAGAATCCTTTCAATCCAAAATACAAAAGCAACAATGAATTCAAGGGAAACATTTCATCTGGAAAAAGAACTAGAGTGGAGTCGAAAGAAGATAAGAAGGAGAGTAATATTGTTGTTGAAAAGGTTAAAAAGACGTTAAAGGGAGATTCCATGTTCGAATGCAATTACTGTAATGGTGCAAACCATCTGGCAGTAGATTGCATGTTGAGAAAGAGAGAGGAGAAGAAAGAGAGAGTTAAAGATGAGGTATATTATGTCGAGAGTTTGTAAGAGGTGAGAGATAAGACATAAGGGTTGTCTCTTGTTGCGAAGGGAAGTGTTGAAGGGGATGGAACCTAACAGATTTGGTTATCTGGTTCCGACGATGGGGAGATGAGGAACCCCACACTTGGTGAAATGTATGCAAGATTTGAAGAGGGAAGGTTTGAAGAGGAAAATATAACTCGGAAATGCTTCGTGTCTACAGGAGCATAAAAATCTTCTATGAAATCGAAGGTACGTTCTCTTCTTGAATCCTTTAACATTTCTTCAAGTTCTTATCTTACTATTTTATCTGAATTTGATGATACTCTTTCTTATGTTAATCATTTAATAATCTCTGTTAGTAGAGAAGCTGAGAAATGAAAATCTTTGTTGCTAGATACTGAAAAACACTTAGGGTCTAAGAAGAGTCGCATAAATAGTCTAGAGCTACAACTGAATAAGATTGCTCTAGATAGGGAGTTGGTTTGGGCAGACAATGTGATGTTAATGAAACAACATAATATCTACTGTAAGAGTGCCAAAAGATTGTATGCAAAACTAAATTCTCTTCATCACTCTTCTGAAATAAGCAAAGAACAACATAGGAAGTTATTGCCTTTCTAGGTTTACGAAAGAGAGAAAATAGATACAACTTCCTATGATTGTGAGAAGAATATATCAGAATTCGATAAAGTCCCTGCTGATTCTTATGCTTATGGAATTGTTAGAATTGATGAATATTTGAATGCTAATGACTTAGTCCAATTTGTGAATGAGACTATTACTAAAACTGAACAAATCAAAATTTTGAGCTTGACTGAAACTTCGACTTTAAACTCTCCACAAAATTTTGTTGATATCAAAGATGATTCTAACAATATCACTGAAATTTATGAAGAGGAAACTATTAAATATTCTCAATTATCTGTCATTAATGTCACTTTAATGGCCCAGGGCAAATAAATTTATCGTGATTCAATGGAGAAGGTTAACACTGACCAACCCTTTACATCGAAAGTTCATGATTATAACCATGTGGTTGTCGAAGACTGTGAGATTGATAGTGATGAGGATGACGTTCCGATTGAAATAACTATTCTCCGAGTTGTTATCGAACAGGTTTATGGAGAAAAAGAGATGTTCGAAATGGCGATGAAAGATAAAGGTTCTCATTATCTTACATCCAACGCAGTTGTCTATCCGAATTTCAAATGCATCGATGAAGTTGTGTTCCCTAATCAAGTGTTTGTTACCACTGGAAATGGTGATAAAGTGAATCCTGAGATCAACAAAATTGTTGAGGAAGACAACAAAGTAGCAACAAAATAAGGGTTCTTATCTAATTAAAGCATAGTCGAAAATACCCTAAAGTAAGAACTTGACGACTTTTCAAACACAAAAACCGAAACGAGTTTGGGAAATTAAATTTGAAAAATAAAAATTTGATAATCAAACAAATGAACCAGTTTCGAAAACTCAGAAAACAAATGCACAAATTTTCAATGAGAATGCTCAAAAAGTAGCAAAAGAGGAAGGTGTTTTGATGTCAAAGGCACGAAACAAAGTCTATTGCAAAAATGTCAAAACTTTTCAAAAGAAAAAAGTTTTTAAGCAAAAACCATTTGAACAAGTTAAGACGTTTTCTCAAGATAAGACTTTTGTTTAAAATAAGTCCACACAAAAGCAAATGATTTTCCAAAGGGTCAATCTAA
The DNA here is from genome assembly GCF_052849685.1 of Lactuca virosa. Taxonomy (NCBI): domain Eukaryota; kingdom Viridiplantae; phylum Streptophyta; class Magnoliopsida; order Asterales; family Asteraceae; genus Lactuca; species Lactuca virosa. The sequence goes on from NC_136433.1 coordinate 161,613,700, forward strand.
TGTTCACAATTCAGTTCGAAAACCGATTGTTTAAACACAAAGAAATGAAAATTTTGTACAAAACCAACGTCCAAGGAATTTTGTTCCATATCGTCAAAATGAGAGGTTTTCTCAAAATAAAATTCACAGAAATGTTGTTGAAAACAATAAACAAAGAAACATTTGAAGGTCAAAGAAGTCTTCCAAATGGACAAAAGGTTTTTAATCGAACATCAGTTGGTTTTAGTGAGCAATATCAATATCGATTTTAAAATAATTCAAAACCATCTTTTCCAGAAAGAAATTTTGAAAAATTGGAAGTAAAAGGAAAGAAACATGAACCATTTAAACCAACACAACTTCACTTTTCAAAGCCAGATTTGAAGCAGAAAGTCAAAGCTTCGTTTGTGAAAGGGAAAAATAATGTGAAGAATATCAACCATTGACTCGAAGGAAAAGGGAAGCCATACTAGTCAGGAATGTTCTCTGAAGAGGAAATCAGGTATGCTTACGAAAGCTACTTGAACGAGTCACAAAATGGTAGTTCATCATCATTGGAATCGAATCCATGAGTAAAACATTGGAAATAAATTCCCAAGATAAAGGTTGCATCACAACGAACGATTGATGGAAAAGGGAAAATCAGTGTCGAACCATGTCAAAGTTGACTTAATAGATAGCTTAAAGTCAAAAGTTCTAAATTGGGTTCTAGGTTCTTCATTTCACCATGCATTTCAAACTAATATCCAAGGACCCAAAAAGCCTTGGGGACCTAAATTCTTTTAATTGATCACAGGTACTATATGAAAAGCAATACAATGAACACTGGTATATCGATAGTGGTTGCTCACATCACATGACAGGTCGAAAGGATAATCTGCGATACTTTCAAAGTTTGGATAATGTTGGAGTTGTGAAGTTTGGAAACAACGAAAAATGTAAAGTGAAAGGTTATGGTAAAGTAACGAATGGGAAATTTACAGTAAACAAAGTGGAATATATCGAAGGCTTACAACACAACTTGATAAGTTTCTCGCAACTTATTGTGGGCACTGGAAATCATGTAGTCTCTGATGAAGAAGGAATTTACAGTATGTTGGGTCTAAATTTGGTTTATACTTTACTTTTCTAGGAAAATGTATTTTTATGTCTAGGACCGTGAACAACTTCGTGTTTACGGCTGTATATGTGTTTACGGTTGTGTTTACGGCCGTAAACCCATTCAAGGCCCATGTCTACTATATATTGTATTAGTGGTGAGGAGTGCAGAGGTGGGATGAGTGTATGGTAGAGAGAGAAAGTTAGAGAGAAGAGAGGAGCTTAAGTGTGTGTGAATCTTCTATTTGGATCTTCATTCTAATCAAATCATATAAGATTCATGATCTTCTTCTTCTCCTTCTCTTCTATTTTGATCTGGAATCATCTGTTTGATTGGGATTCCGCACCATCAAACGGATCAGATTGATACACAAGCAGATTAGGACTTACAAGTGGTATCAGAGCTTGAATTGTATCAATTATTTTTTGCAGATCTGGAGCGTTTTTGATCTTACTTTTGAAGGAATTTTTTGTTTTTGGATAGATCTTGGCAAAATAGGGGGGTTTGTTCTTCGTGTTTTTGATAAAAACGAGTTTTGGAGCTATAAAGTCGAGAAAACGCTGTTTTTGGTCGTAACCAGCGAGGGGGTGGCGACGTGTACGGTCAGCGGCTAGGGTTTCCAAAGCGTTTGCGGCCGGAAATGATTTGCGGTCTAAGGGTTTACGGTCCGAGGTCTCGCGAGTTTACGGTCTGAAGACACGTGTTCGGTCAGGCGGGTTTATGGTCCTCGGTTTACGGCTCGACAGTTTGCGGCCAGCTTCGCTTCGGAGTTTACAGCTCAGCATCCTCGCACGTGTACAGCTCACGAAAGTTTATGGCTCGGGGGTTTGCGGTCTTCAGTGTACGGCCACACTCGTGTGTCCGGTTTCGGAGTTTACGGCCCAGCAGCGGTTTCCACTTCGTTCAGCACTCAGCAACCTCGCACCCGGGTGCCTCGCTTCAACACCCCAACGCCTTTTCCACTTGATCTAGCTTCCTAGATGTTTCTTTCCTTCCCTTTTTAATTCAAATATTATATCTTCGGTTCCTAATTTCACATTTTTAACACATTTAACCCAAAAATCTATTTCTTTTATTTTTAATTTTCATTTTCTACCCAAAGTTTTTTAACTTTTATTTTTTGACTTTTATTTTTAACTTTTGACTTTAAATTTGACTTTGACTTTCAAGCTTGACTTTTGACTTTAAACGTTGACTTTCTCGTTTAACCTTCAAAATTTCAAATTTAGCTTTTCGGTTTGACTTTTAAGTTTGACTTTTAGGTTTGACTTTTTAAATTTGACTTTTTAGGTTGACTTTTGAGTTTTTAGTCAAAGGGCATTTTTAATAAAACAATGAGTTCTTCAAACACCAAAGTCAATGAAATTTCTTATTCTCAAACATGCATTAATAATGCTAAAAATTTACTTGAGCATATCGAATTATTACATAGAGAGAACGATGACCTAAAATATGAAGGATATCAACTCAGGAAAGGACAGAAACCTCTAAAAGCACAACTAGAAGCCAAAACAAAAGATTTTAGGAAACTTCAGGAAGAATACAGTAATAAATGTGCAAACTATAGATTTGTGACAGAACAACTTGCTGAGTTAACTGCTAAACTTGACACATTGAAAAATATGTTTGAAAATGCATATTTTAATTTCAGAAAATTTGATGTGTTAAGTGAAGTAGTTGCGTCAATGATGGAAAATGGTTTGAGATTTAAAAATAACCAGAAAAAGGGTTTAGGGTATCATAAAGTGCCTCCTCCTTTTAATCATACCTATCAGTATAATCCTTTGAAAAAAGAGGAAATTGACAGAGAGCCACATCTCAAATATGGCAAACCTGCTGTATTTGTGTCGGGATGTGGTCCTCAGGTTGCAAGTACTAATGTTTCTACCTCTTAAGCAGATTAACCTTTAAGTCATTAGAAGCAAAAAGCTGAAGAGGGTGTGTAGGATAATAAAACTGTGTGAAAGTCTGATGACTTAATTTTTCGATATATTTGATGATATCTTTGATAATTCTGCCGTGGTTGTGCCAGAAAGTGTTGAGCTGAATGATTCTAATGCTTCTACTTCTTGTGCAGGTAAAGTAATGGAAGATGAGAACAAGGAGAAAACTATTGAACAAACCAATGTCTCCTTGAACTCTGAATCTGTTGCTTCGAACTCAGTTTCTTCTAATCAACCTGCTGTTGAGAAATACAGGCCACCAAAACAAGCCAAACAGAGTGCTTGCTGTAATTATGCTTGTGGGAATAATAAGAGACAAGGCATGGATACGCCACCAGGGGAAGGAAGAAACAACTTCCTAGTGAAGAAAAGGACTTGCTTTTACTGTGAAACACCTGGACACATTACCAGAAATTGTCCTAATCGTGCATGTATTCCCTATTACGCATAAAGCTGGCAAAATACGCCAAGAGGGAGATTTTCCAAAAGAAAACCCTCAAGGTCACGATAAGAAAATGGCGACTGGAATGCCATGAAGGGCAAGAATTCAACTCCCAAGGCCAAGAAATCAACTCCCAACAACAAGAAGGGAATATCGGCCAAGAGTTAAAGATCAAGAGATGCTCCAGTGAAACAAAGACCAGTTAGGTCAAAGTCATCTCGGTGGCCAACTTCAAGTTCCAAAGCCAGTGCTAAGGCCCCCAACCGAGCGAGCAAGAAATGAGTTAAACCCAACTACAGATGGGTACCAAAGGTTCAACCTCCCAAATCTTCCAATGATTCTAATATCTCTTTATCTTCAGTTTGTGTTAAAGAGGATATGTCATGGGAGAGAGTTCCTTGCACAGATGACAAAGGTCGACCCAGTTTCAAAATGGATTGGGTTCCAAAGACCAACTGATCTCACTCTGTGTCGGAGCAACTATGGAGGCATATCATCAGACTTCAGTTTGTTGATAGTGGCTGTTCCAGGCACATGATAGGAGGCATCTCTCAACTGTACAACACTCAGAATATTGTTTGAGAGTATGTGTCCTTTGCGGGAAAGGAAGAAAGGAAGGGATCACTCATGAGGTTTGTGCTTAACGATGTGAAGAATTTTCGGATCTGTTCTGAGATTATGCGTGCTATTCTCAGACCTTCTGGATGCAAATTCAATCGGTGACTTACGGTTTGAGTTTTCTTCTCTATACTCTTGAGTTTATCTTAAACTGATTCATTTTAAAGACAAATTTTTATTTCCTTATATGTCTTTCTTTATTAGGTTGTTTTGGGAAGTGATATGAAGATAAAGTGATAACGGGCAGTCTAAAACATATGTAAGGGACTGAATCTAAATTTTCTAGACTCTGTGTTCAATGTGCTGGTAGGCACAAAGGATTTGACAGTGTGGATTTAGATAGGATTGTTTGGACTGACCATATGACGCTCGGGTAGATTGAGCAGTGAGATAAACACGGGAACCCATGGGATACACTAAATTAATACGTATCTAGAACTGTGGCTTAACTTTTCCTTGATGTATGGACTCATGTCCTTAATTATGGTTCTGATAGGGCGACTGGGGGGTTCTGATAAAGTAGGTCTGTAGGAAATTATTTTCTTGCTTTCTATCTGTCAGTCATATGTTGCTTCCTCTGCGTGATTGGAAGAGATCCGACATGGAATGAAACATATGCAACTCTATTTCTATGCACCTCTTTATCTATGCAATTATTTCTATCTGTTAGTGATATGTTGTCTCCTCTGCGTGATTGAAATGATCCGACCTGGAACACAACATATGCAATATTCTACCTCTCAATCCCTCTATCTCTGTTAGTCATATGTTGTCCGCTCTGCGTGATTGAAAGACATCCGACCTGGAATACAACATATGCACTTCTATATCTAAATTCTTTCTTAATGATTGAATACTCACCTAAAGTAAGGAGTTCTTTGGAAGTTCTTGATTACCAGGGTATATCGGGAAGTGGGAAACATGTTCTAGTACATCCAAAGTTGAACCATTTAATAGGTTGTCTGTAGATCTTGCTGCTTAATTTAAGTGGACAATAATATCCTTGGTCGTCGTCAGCTATTTTCCCATTTAGTAATATATATCACAATGACTTGTCACTTATAATCTGTCCAAATTGTCAACATCCTTTGTGTTTAAGTGGACCACAATATCGGTGATTGACCAGATCTAGAGATGTAGGCGTGTGCTGATAAACGATATTAGATTGCTTGACAACTTTGATCCCAAATATTTTTGTTTTTGTTAGATTTCTTCATAATTTTCCTCTATGCACAAATTTAGGGGGAGAATTAAAAATTTTAAAAACCAAACAAAAATCAGAAAATTAAAAAAAAATCAAAAAAAAAATTAGTGTTATTTCTGTTTTATTTCTTGTTCAGAAAAATAAAAAAAAAATCTTTTGTGCTAACTTTGTTTTTAGTTTTGTTTTTATCATTTAGTTTTGTTTTATCTTGAAAAGTGAATTCAGATGTAGATGAGACTCATGGAGACTGTGTCGAGATTTCTAAGCCAAAGCTTCATCCGTGATCATCGAAGAATTCTCATTCGAAGGAGCAAGAAATGAAGATTATTCTTTCAACATTCAATATTTCAACCCCAGAAGTAAGGTGAAGCTGCACTTGAAGGTTATGTGACAAATTGCATTGAAGCCTCCTCAATCAATTTGCTGCTATCTTGTACATGTTGAAGTGATCCAGAAATTTTCGTTCTCTATTCTCTCTGAAGATTCTCAAGCTGAAAGCGAAAATTTCAAGAATCTCTACATGAAGCGTCCTCACCCAACGTTCGTTCAAAGTAAAATCTTGAAGAAAAGCCCATCCGCTCAAGATGAAGTCACTCACTTAGAATATTCATATGTTCATCTTGAAGCTGTGAAGATATCGAAGATAAACGCTGAAGCCGAGCTTAAAGTGAAGATTGACAAGAAAAGGTAGCTACATTTTTTAGGGGGAGTTTTTTGGGTCAATTAGAAAAGAAAGCTATAAACCAAGGGGGAGATTGTTAGGTCTAAAATTTGGTTTATACTTTACTTTTCTAGGAAAATGTATTTTTATGTCTAGGACCGTGAACAGCTTGGTGTTTACGGCTGTATATGTGTTTACGGTTGTGTTTATGGCCGTGAACAGGTTTACGACCGTAAAACCATTCACGGCCCATGTCTATTATATATTGTATTAGTGGTGAGGAGTGCAGAGGTGTGATAAGTGTATTGTAGAGAGAGAAAGTTAGAGAGAAGAGAGGAGCTTAAGTATGTGTAAGTTGTGTGTGAATCTTGTATTTGGATCTTCATTCTAATCAAATCATATAAGATTCATCTTCTTCTTCTTCTCCTTTTCTTCTATTTTGATCTGGAATCATCCGTTTGATTGGGATTCCATACCATCAAACGGATCTGATTGATACACAAGCAGATTGGGTTACACAGTAAACAGATTTGCATATATCGAAGGCTTACAACACAACTTGATAAGAAACGAAGGAGGTTCTGCTTAAGTCAAAACGGAAAGGTTACATGTTCACACATGACATGAAGCCCATTTTTGGTGTTCCCTCTGTCTGCTTACTTTCGAAGGTCTCATCAGATCTCAGCTGGATGTGGCATCGAAGACTCTCTCATCTGAATTTCAAGAATCTTAATAAACTAGTTATACATGATCTTGTTCATGTCTTACCTGTATTAAAATTTTATAACGATTCGTTATATGCAAATTGTGAACAGAGAAAGCAGCATCGTTATCGAATCAAAGACCATTGAACCTCTAGAACTTCTTCACATTGACCTTTGTGGACCTTCGACAGTTGAGACTCTCAACAAGCAGTACATATTGGTTATTTTTGATGACTTTTCAAGGTTTAAATGGGTGTTCTTTCTTCGTCAGAAGTCTGAAACTGCTCAAGTAATGATCAATTTCATCAAAAACATCAAACTAAATTTGAGAAAAACAAGTTAGAAGAATCAAAAGCGATAATGGTTCATAATTCAAAAATCATACACTTGATTCATTCTTGGCTGAATTAGGGATTTCACACATTCTCCTTACACACCGTAACAAAATGGTGTTGTCAAACTGAGAAATAGATCTCTATGCGAAGCAACAAGGATAATGCTGACATATGCCAATTTACGTTAATATCTCTGGGCAGAAGCAGTCTCGACAACGTGTTCCACTCAAAACCAATCATTCATTCCACAACGTCTTAACATCACTCCTTATGAAATAATAAACAATCAAAAACCTAATGTGCAATTTTTGCATGGTTTTGGTTGTAGGCGCTTTATCATGAATCCCAAAGATAATCTTTCGAAATTTCAGTCAAAAGTTGATGAAGGAATATTCCTGGGATACTCGCACAACTCAGTAGAATATAGGGTGTTGAATAAGCATACGAGAAAGATTGAGGAAACATTCAATCTTACTTTCGATGACTATCATGTCAAACTTGTTGAACAGACTTTTTCACAACAGCCAATTCTTTCATAAATGAATGATGAATCAGCAATAGTTAATTCTTTAGATATTGATTATGAATTCAATTTTGGTGTTCCTGATAGAGAAATTGATGTTGAAGTTCATGCTGATGATAATCGGATTTAAGAAGCATCGAAGCAGTCTGATGATTCGATGGTGACTAAGGAATAACATGATTCTCTATCAAACTCAACCTCCCAAGTGAATGTCGAATGTCTACCTGTTTTACAAGGTGATCAACTGGAGGGGGAGAACTTGAGTTCGATGTCACAAGATCATATTGATAATCCAACTATTAAAGGGCAGCATGATCGAAATTAACATCAGTTCGAGGGGGAGTAAGGACAGAACAATGCTGATGTCAAGGGGGAGCATCACAATCCAAATCCATTAGTCGAGGGGGAGCTGAATGGATCTGTAGCTCTTGTTTCTTCTAATGAAACTGACAATTTTCATGATGTTTCTGATCATGGGTTGAATGCAGGTGAAGGTTCTGAAACGGATGAAATATTCGAAGATGCACCTATGGATTTAGATCCTGAATATCCACCGATGGACAAATGGACACGAAACCATCCGAAAGAACAAGTTCTTGGTGGTCCTCAATATCGGGTTACAATGTGTGCACAACTTCGAGATAAGAAAGAGATACAGAATGTTCATCATGAATTTTGTATGTTTAATGTGTTTATCACCAAAAACCGTTAAGATCACCTTGGAGGATCCTGATTGGATTGTTGCAATTTAATCTGAACTTGGTGAATTTGAACGAAATAAGGTTTGGAAACTAGTTCCAAAACCTGATGATGTTTTGGTCAATGGATTAAAATGGATTTTTAAAAATAAAACTGACAAGGAAGGTAATGATGTTCGAAACAAAGCAAGACTGGTTGATAAATGATATTCGCAACAAGAAGGTATTGATTATGATGAAACTGTTGCCCCGGTCACAAGACTCGAGACTATTCGAATATTTCTTGCATATTCTCACACAAAGACTTTCATTTGTACCAAATGGATGTCAAGTGTGCTTTTCTCAATAGAGTCCTAGAAGAAACCATATATGTCAAATAACCATCAGTTTTTGTAAATTACAAATTTCCTGATCATTGTTATATACTTGACAAGGCTGTGTATGGCTTAAAACAAACACCTCGAACCTAGTTTGAAACTCTTACCAATTTCTTGAAACTCTTTAAATTTCAACAAGGATCGGTTGATTGTACTCTATTTCGAAAGATAGTAGGGGATCATCTAATGTTAGTTCAAATTTATGTAGATGATATTAGTTTTGGCTCGACTGACCCTTTTCTGTCTAGGGAGTTTGAGAATGTGATGAAAAGCTTTTTCGAAATGAGTATGATGGGTAGGATAAATAATTTTCTGGGATTGAATATTCGTCAAAGCAGGAAATGTATTTTCATAAATCAAGAGAAGTACTCTCGTAACTTGCTTGAGAAATTTGGCATGACGAATAATTCAAAATTGAAAATACCAATGGCAGTCGACAGGCGCTTAGAACCTTCGTTGGATATGCCTGCTGTAGATCTCACATTGTACATAAGCATGATAGCTTCTCTCTTGTACTTAACTGCCAGTTAACCTGATATCATGTTCACTATTAGCAGTTGTGCCACGTGTCAATCGAATCCCAGAGAACCCCATCTAATAGTGGTGAATAACATCTTTCGATATCTCAAAGGGACTGTGTCGTTGGGTTTATGGTACCCTTCGAAGAGTGGATTTTTCATACAAGCATTTTCTGATGCAAATCTTGGTGGGTGTCAACTTGACAGAAAAAGCATAATTGGTGGTTTTCAACTTTTGGACGGGAAGCTTATAAGCTGGTAATCAAAGAAAAAAAACATATGTTTTGATTTCCTGATCAAAAGCAGAGTATGTTGATGTTGTAGCTTTCACTTCTCAAGTCATATGGATTTAAAGCCAACTTCATGATTACACAATCAATATGTAGAAGATACCTTTATATTATGATTCACAAAGTACCATACGCATCTGCCATAATTTGGTTCAACATTCAAATACAAAGAATATAGCACTTCGATACCATTTTATCAAGGATCATGTCGAAGATGGTAATATCGAGGTTCATTTTGTCAAAACAATAGATCAACTTGAAGATTGATGCAAGCTTCGTTCCTGGTTAATCATCATCGTGAACCAATAGATGCCAAAGTACTGCTGAAATAATCAGAGGTTACTGTTCACTATTCAACATTCGACCACCTTCGATTTTGAAATGCCTCTGAATGATTCAGATCAACCTTAGTTGTCTAGGAAGAAATGTTGTTCGATGTACACTGTGTCAAGAAGTTCCTACTTCTTATATTGAATGTATTTGGTAACATTTTACTGTTTTTGATTTCAGTATTATTAAACAAAAATTCAAAAAGATTTTATTCATTTTGTTTTTATGTTTAACAATCTTCTGTGTATCAATGTTTCAACATACTGAGGTGGCGAATGCTTATTTGATTACGTTCAAAGAGGGACAGGTACAACTTCGAACCATTTCACTAGTTAGTGTCCCTAGATGCATGCTGCTGTATGTTGACCATAAGCCTCATAGACTCAATGTGTTTCAAAGCCTTAATGGATCTCTCACTATGAGTATTCCTTCCCAATCAGGCTATATTTAGATTAGTCGAAGATCTACCTTTCTCTTCTCGTTGTGAGTTAAGAGATTTCTTGTAAGTCCATATCATTTGTAGAGGTACAATGTGTTTTCTAAACCAATGTTATTCACCAAAATTTTTCTTCACGAATAACATACATCACTCCATATACTCGACATCTCTGGTAGAAACCAACCATAATGTAGATATTATACAAGTTTGTGTTTGTGATCCTGATTCATTTTTCCATGATGATGGTGAAACCTAACAATCTCAACTTTTTAGGAATTGACGGTGAACTTTATGTTCAAGAATTTAACGAAACATTTTTTTATGTACCAACTTTCGATATTCACAATCGTATTCCTTTTGTTATGCGTGGTCTTGACAAAATGTTCTTTTACCAAAACATTTTTGCCCGACAATATCCAATTCTTATTTTTTTGGAATATGATTTCAGTCAGAATATCTTTTCGAACTTTCGTCACTTTCAAACATTACTCACCTCACTTGTTCCTGACTACACTGGTCATACAACTAATTTTGTTAAGTTGTGGTTTTGAAAAAAATCGAGCCTACCTTCGAAGCCTGTGCAGTCATACAACTAATTTTGTCATACAACTAATGACAGTTCAGTTCTTTCATAGGTTTTTAAGGAAAAATGGTGATCACTTTTTCTGACGTGGCGACTTTTCCGGAAACCGACCCACTACCCAAGGCAACATGAGGTAGATTTTCATTGGTAAATAGTTCAAATTCAAATTCTACGTTGATTATAAAAGGATTTTGGTGGACTAAATTCAAGACTTTATTCACTCTAGTCAAATTTTCCACAAATATTCTCTCAAGATAATATTTTGATCACAAAGTTCTCACAAACCCTAACCATCGCAGCACCAACTGGTCATGTTGATCCATCAAACAACAACACTGAAGAATCAACATCTCAACCATTGAAGAAGATTCAACGTTCGAATTTTCGTGTTCAACCAGATATCAAGAAGCATCATGAACAGTTACAGATGTTGATTGTTGCCCTCAATCACTCTGTTCTTTCCATTGTTCTGTCTTCTTCATTCTCTTAGTGTTTAACAAGACGACAAAACTGGTAACATTCCAACTTATGAATGACAAATTGTACAAACTTACCAAGAGGCAGTTTGCACAAATCTTGAAGCTTTCGAATAAATGTCTGTTTTATGAAGTTACGACTGAACAGGTTGTTCACATGTTCAATGAGATGGGTCATCATTCACCCCTCACTGGAATCAGTCATTTTCGCAAGGCTGCTTTGCCCTGTGTATGGAACTTCTTACTTGGGATTTTTCTACGATGTTTAGCTGGTCATAGTTCAGGGCTTGATAAAGCAAAGTTAAAAGTTTATGCCTAGATTGCAGTTTTTTACTATGATCTGAATATCGATTACGTAACTTAATTGTGGGAAGAATTCGGTATAGGAATTTCACATACCAATGTCACGAATGGTGTACCGTGTGAGAGGTATTGAAGCTTGATTTTAAGGGAAGTATATGAGAAAGATGGAATTTTGGTACCATCCGAGGATGCCAAGGTAGATTTTTCGATCTATCAGACTCCCAAAATTGTTACTGATGATCCAGTTTTCTTTCCAAATTTGGATCGAATTCCTGATGCCATGTTACAAAAAGTAGATCCTACCCATCAGGTTCTTGTTCATTATTTGACAATTATTAACCCAGATGTTCAAGTTGGGGTTTTGTTTCCAAAAGGGGCAGAAGGCACATTTAAAGTTGTTAAAGTCTCTATGAAACCGAAGAAGCTTGAACAACCTAAACATGTTCATGTGCAGGTAGAGAAGGAGGTTCCACAATCTGTTAAAGACAATGTTGAAAAAGAAATTCCTAAGGGGGTTATTCCATCGAAGACAAGTATTCTGAAATGAACCAAGAAGCCTGCTCATAAACCTCGTTAATCTCCTGAACCACCAATCATTGAAGAAGCATCTGATGAGCCATTTTCTTCACCAAAAATATGGATCTATTTCGAAGATAAAGTAAACCCCAACTCAACTGAAGGGGTATGCGTATTCATGATGTTTCAGTTCCAATATCACCAGCCTCGAAGAAATGCAAAGCTCATGATGTCGTGAAAAAGATCAAGAAGAAGAAGAAACAACTTGCTGATCCTCTTGACGAAGTTGTCGTTGAAACTGGTTTTGAAAGTGGAAGCAAGGGATCACCTATTCGACATAATGTTGGATTTGGCTTTGAGACACCTCAAAGGGACTCTCCAGTTAAGTCTACTTCCGAGGAGACTGGAAGTATTTATGGTAATGTAAACATATTTAATATGGATACAACCACTAATTTGAGTGAATCTCCATCTACTACCATCCCTGCGAAGGAAGTTGTCAAACCACCCGAGGTTTTGAGGACTGAGTCTGTTACAGAGGAGGTTCGAACCTCAGACATTCCTGTGAACATATATGATATGGATAGAAATGTCACTATGGGTGAAGGGATGATGAATAGCGAAGCCCAAGGTACATCTTCCATTGAAACCTCTTTTGTTCATACTACACTTATTCTTTCTTCTACCATTGAAACCGCCCTTGTTGATACTTCAACTTCGTTACCAGTATTCTCTTCTCCAGTCCCATCTACATTACCTACTTCTACCATATCACCAACATTCTCTAACATCATGCATCAACCTATTACATCTCTTTTCTCTTCTCAATCTACTGAAGGTAAAAAGACAGTTAAATAAGTTGAACCTGATGATGATGATGTCATGGTATCCTTTGTCGAAATTCAGTTTGACCCTGAAGAAGATAACATTCTTGATCACATGCTCATGTTAGGGAAACAATTTAAAATTCTTAATCACAAGCTGAATTCATTGTTACAAATTAAAGCTGATACAGGGGGTCGGAATAAAGTTTCTAGGGTGGAAGTGGATATTATTGTCAAGTCTCAGGAGAATCGTTTAAAGATGTCTATGGAGCAGATTGAGTAGAAACATGAAGAACGTTTGCAAAATCATGCTCGTAATTTTGAGTATGAGGTTATGAAGCTTTGTGACATTGCAAAAGAACATCATGAGATTATTTTGGAACAAGTTAAGAAGGTCGAGGACTCTGTAAACCGCAAGGTTAATGAGCTGATGTCAGATATGAAGAAGGATGTGGAAAAGATTGAGAAGAATTATTCTATTCTTCATGGGAAGGTTGATGTAACTGCTGATGCAATCACAAAGCTTGTGGTGTATCACACTTCATTTTCTACCAAATTCAATGCCAATAAAGAAACATATTCGAAAGTGTTCGAAAAGCTGGACAAGTTTTTAAGAAGTTTAAAAGAGTCTATATCGAAGATTGATCTTTCTCAACAATCTTCTGTCTCTCAGGAGTCTATCTTGAAGGTGATTTCTTCTCTTGAAATGAATCTGAAGGCAGAACTTGCTCCTATTCTTAAGTTGGTTCTTCTGTTGCCAACGACTGCCCTACCTGTGAAACAAGTGTTGCAAGTGGGAGAAAATGGGGTTTTCTCTTCAAAGGATTATGATCAAGGTAAACTTGTAGGGAAGGTGATGTCAACTCAACTTCCAACATCACTTCCTGTTTCTCTAACAACTACTTCTACTATAACAACTTCGAGACCAATAACAAAAGGCATTTTCATTAGAGAAAGTGTTAGGGGATCGATTTCAAGTTCGAAGCCACCACCTTCTAAGAATGATAAAGGTGACCAAGGGAAGGGTATTGAGTAAGCGATTTCTGAAGAAGAGAAAAATAAAAGTGTAGAGAAGGAAATAGAGAGACAAAGACAGATAAACAACATACTGAAACAACGACAACGTGATCCAACAGGTGTAAACAAAGGTGATCCAAGTAAACATTGGTGTTACGAGACAATCGAAGAAGTCATTTCATCAGGAAAGATGCATGATTTTGTAAATTTTCCAAAGAAAAGTTATGAGATTGAAAACTCTGACTTTAATCAACTGGATTTTCCAATCAATCACATGATGTTTGTGTTTGCTCAGTATTGGCTGGTTGATCAATTTGACGATCAGAATGAGTATAATAGATTAAAGATGAGGTTCCATACAGTTTTAGGGAAGAAGGAAGAGGAAGTTTGGTCTTCGGTTAAAATTGTCAAAGTATTGAACATATCGAGAGAAAGTTTTGCTTGAAGGGTTATTGCAGAATTTTCGCTACTATGTGGTCAGAGCGAGCAATGTTGCATTTGAATTCTCTATTGTAGATTTCCCTCTGATGAACCTAAATGATCTTATCAATGTGACGAAGATACTAAGCACTGTCAATGTGTCGAAGCTTCATGTTTTCGGAGCATGAAAATGCTCTACAAATTATGAGTGATAACTAGGTTATTTTTTTCCCTTTATTGTAGTGTTTAGTTTCACTCTCCCTATAAATAGAGAGATGGTCATGTATTATTGTAAGTAAGAGTGCACCAAAATGTAGTTCCTAGTGAGAGAGAGAGAGTGTGTGTGTGGTGGGATCTCTCCCACCAAGGGAGAATTATCTCTCCCAACCCATGTTTTTCATGTAATATTTTATAGCTCACTTTCTAGTAAAATCAAGGAATTACTCATCTCTTTTATGTTCTTCATATTTTTATGATCGTTAATTCTCAAGATGTTCGTATTCCGTACAAACCGATCGTCAAAATCGGTTACAAAAATTGGTATCAGAGTCATACCTTGATGGTTCAAGCGACTATTTCAAGGGAACGACTCACGATCGGTTCTTATCTTGATGATTTTTTCGATTTTTTCAAGAATTCTCAGGTTCCAAACCGGATGTTCTTATGATGAGTTTTTCTATTTTTTGAGTGTTGATTCATGCTTTCAAGAATAAAAACGTTGTTGCTGTTCGTTCATTTTTTCTGCTGAAAAATCTGGGTTTGCAAAGTGTTTATCTTGTTGTTGAAGAAGAATAAAAAAAAGGGAGAAGAAGATTTTTGTGGTCTAAAAATATTTGATGAATTTTCTCCAGGCATTTTACTTATGCTCTCGAAATAGACACAAAATCTTGGGTGTTATTGAAGAAAGCGGAGAAGTTCCTCTTTGAAGATTTTGTTCCAGCAAGTTATTCTTTGTTCATCATAAAAAGGTATGATATTCTTGCCTTTTAACTCAAATGTTGCTGGTGGATCTTTATGCTAGAGTACTTGGACGTATCAAAGGTGTTTGCAAAATGCACTTGTCCACTTTACTCTTTTTGGAAAGAGTACTTCATTTTAATTTTCCTTCCTAAGCAAAAATCATGTGACTTGACCCATCCAATCACCTTTTGTCCCCTTAAATCCCCTGCACACTCAACCTTTTTCCTTTGACCTATGGCTTGTCCCCTCAACTTTTATCTTTCTCTCTCCTACTTTCTGCCATATTTTATCCTTCCCAACATTCCACCTCATCCCCACATGCATTGGGAAAGATCCCCCTTGTTAAATATGAAGATATAGGCTCTACGCTATCATTTTTTCATGAAAAATAGCATTTTTCGTCGTCAGCATAATCATCCTCGGTGCCTAGTACCGAAGACAAAAAAACTGACAAAACTGCTCGATACCGAGGTCTAATGAGCCACCTCTGCGGATCACCGAAGACCTCCTCGAGCAGGGCTTATAACCGGAGACCGATCCTTACCCAGATACCTAAAGCAATCCACAAACTTCTCTCGCTTCTTCACCTTCTTGCATCGCAGACCTGGCCCTTCCGCCTCTTCGCTTTAGTCTTCAGCTCCTACTGCAGATCAACCCGCAACCCCTGCTTCTTCGCATACAACAGACTACACTCAAACCTACCCGCAACCTAACATCTTAACCCAACCCGCTGACCCTTCGAAGACCTTAGTCCTCGGTACCTATTCCACCTTACCTTTCCAATGCAGACCCTCTCATACCGCAAACCACCCTCTTCAGTACCACTCCTTCGTACTCCTTAGCTACCAACCCTTCTCAACCCGCAAACATACTACCTCCTCCCCTCCTCGGTACCTCTCTTCTCCACCCCCTTCCTCTTCATCCTTCCTCATCCTCCTACCTCCTCCCCTCTCATAGCAGCCCCCCTTCCTTTATTCTTTTTTCCATATTTTTTATTTAACATTCATTTTTTTTAACACCAATTTAATTTTTTTTACACCAATTTTTTTTCAGTCAGTTTTTTTATTTTATTTTATTTAGCCATTTTTTTTTGCTGAAACCCCACAAATACCTTAGTTTTTTTTATTAAAACCAATTTTTTTTATTAAACCCAATTTTTTTCTTTATTTTTTTTTAAAACCGTTTATTTTTTTTAATACCAATTTTTGCCACAACCTAACCCAAGATAGTCACATTGGATTACTTATTTCTGATTATATTGGAAGAATTTTATTCATTCCATGACGATTACTCCATACCGCAGTCAGACATCATATTTTTCTTTGCGAGGATTGTACCGCAGTTGCGTCTGATCAACACTGTTTCGCAACCTTCGCTTTACGGGATTTTTATGACTTGTCGCTCTTGATCTTCGGTTGACGAACCATGTATCTTCAGCATGTTGACTTTATTTTTTGAAGAGCACTTCAGGAGTTCCGACACCTCAGTTTGGGTACATTGGTATTTATCAGCATAGCAGAGTTCTTATTTGTTACATTGGTATTTGTTCGAGCAGTTTTTCAGCGACAAAATCAAGCAACTACATATGACCGGAGAGTATTTATTTTACTCTCATTCTCGTGTTTTATCGAGACCCTTCATACATCTAGGGAGAGCATGCAAAGGTCTTGGTATCCGATACTCTCCATCCAGATGATTTGTTGATTTTTGATATCCGGTCATTGGTTATCAAAAATAGGGAGAGAATATTATGTTATCATCCGGATATGTTTTATGATTGTTTGAGTTTGGATTTTTGAAGACCTCTGAAGATGATGATTTATTTTATTGATACGACGTGGCACTGATTTTTGGTCATCTTTTGATCAAATTTTTGGCATTACTAGATGTTTACCGGATCCATATGATTCAGACTCTACCACATGATTTTTCTTTTTTTTAGAAGGTTATTCTTTTGAATAATTTTGGGTGTATTATGATTGGAGAACTAGAGATGTTTTTCAAACTTCTTGAAGCCGAAGTGTTTTTCTGATTGGATCTTCTCCTTGATCATTGGGGTTATGACTAGTTTGAAGATTTGGATGTTATTTTTCTGCCTCAAGGGTGGTGACCTTGAAGCCGAAGACCTTTATTGATTAGAAATTCATGGCCAACATCAGAGATCACAGACACTTCAGAGTTTCAGAGACATTTCAGCATTTGGTTCTCATTACGTTTCATTTTATTACTACACTTGCTAATCGGTTACTGTGTATTTTAGCCTTTTATCACTTATTTGTATCCCTCATCATTTGCGAGCATTTAGGGAGAGAATGTTGGAGCATGAAATTGATCTACAAATTATGAGTGATAGTTAAGTTATTTTATTCCCTTTATTGTATTGTTTTGTTTCACTCTCCCTATAAATAGAGAGAGATGGTCATGTATTATTGTAAGTAAGAGTGCACCAAAATGTACTTCCTAGTGAGAGAGAGTGTGGTGAGATCTCTCCTACCAAGGGAGAGTTATCTCTCCAAACTCATGCTCTTCGTTTAATATTTTATTTCTCTCTTTCTAGTAAAATAATGGAATTACTCATCTCTTTTATGTTCTTCATTTTTTTATGATCGGTAAGTCTCAAGATGGGTTTCAACACATGTAAATAACAAGGATGATTTCTTGATTGGTTTTGCTCATATCAAAGTATTCATAGATAACTACTATGATTGCTTGGCAGTGACAAATATCGAGCTTGCTATGGTAGTGAATAGAACTTCGAAGGTTCCTCAATCAATGCTAAAGGGGCAAGTGAGTCTTAAAGATTATGTTGATGGGGAGATTGTTCATAAACCTTTGGGAGTTGTTTTTCTTAGCAAGAACAAGAATGAAAAGATGACCAAGTTTATGTTTCAAGTTTGTGATGTGGGGAGGTACACAAACTCTCAGTATACAAGTGTTCTGGTTCATCTCAACAATTGCAAGAGGAATACTACAAAATATAAAGCTGAAATTCGAAACACAATCATTTGGTATATGGAGGTATGTCGAGTACTTCACCAGGCCGTGAAGATGATGATGACATAAGTTCGACACTTCTCACTAAGGGGGAGATTGTAAGGTTCGAAATATGTAGTGAGGTGTCGAATTACATCTAGGCTTGGGTTGTGTTGATGTCGAATCTTCACTTTGAATGTATGTATTACATAAGACAGTCTTAGTCGTTGAAGCTTAAACGTTTAGTACCTATATATTTTTTTTTACGCTTTTGTATCACCCTATAAATAGGGTAAGTGTAGGAGTCGAGAGTAAGCTTTTGAGCTTTTGTGCATTTTACTCTCTTGTGTTCTTATACTTCTTCAGGCGTGATAATTGAGCCAAACATAATTTATTTACATCTTTGTTCTTTACGCATTCTGTTCTCGATTTGATTCTTAATGCTTGATTCAAACACACTTCACCTATAATTGCTTAACTCAAATAAGCACTAAAGGAGATAACTCAAGGAATCTTTAAACCAACAAACTAACTTCAAAAGAGAGAGAAGGAGGGATAAGAGGAGTTTTGGCTATATGCTTCTTTTGAGAGAAAATGTGCAAGACTAAAAAAAACTAGCACCAAATTCATGCAAGAAGCACTCTTATATAGTCCCATGCAAGGTAAGGGATTTACATTAAAATACTCTAAAGTGTTTGTAGCCTTTAGAAACATGGGCGACAAAGCATGGAGGTTGACAAGCAACCTCCACTCTTATATGTATTTTCGACCATACCTCTCAAAAGAGGATGGATTCTTTGATTTTTATAAACTCTAAGTTTATAAAATTTAAACTTTGTCTTTAGGTAAAAAACAAAAGAATCTAACAAGTCCAAAAGGTTTTGCATGACTTATTAATTTATACCATATGAAATAATAACTAGTTATACTCTCTTATAATTATTATTTTCATAAAAGAATAATTATTCCCTAATGAAAATACAAGAATTGATATTAGTTATTAATAATCATATTAATAATAAATATACAAAATGTGCCAACTTGATAAAGGTGTGACCCTATAGGATCAATTATTATTAGCAATATCACTCCATACTGATTCTTGGGCATATAGATTCAATACCCCTAACATATACTAACCTTAGTATCCAAGAAACTAATTGATCTGTCCCTTAAACTCGTATCTCCATAAATTTTTAAAGTAAACACATTGTGTTTTAGATTTTAGTGAAGGCTCTATTTAGTCCCCTTGTGTTTACTCTCCTTCCTTTGTGACTACTCGCTATGAACCTCATCCATATGATGGATGAGATTCATGAGTTTGAGGCTGAAACTATAAGACTTTCTTTCATTTCATAACAACATGGGCTTATCTCTCCTTCATTTGTCTGAAGTATGCATGAAGGAAAAAAGATGGGCATCATTCGCTTCCACTTTGTTGTAAGAAAGATTGGCCGTCCATATCAGTAACTAAAGGTTTTTCACACTCCAAACACTTATCTAAAACGTTCATGCTTTGGATTGATAATGGTTGAAAGGGTTTTAAAGAAACATTAATGTCTACACCAGAGAGGAATAAAGGAGAAGAGAAACATATTGTGTTATGCATTGTTCTCGGGGGATAAAAAAAGGCATACTGGAAGAACATCGGAACTTCGTCACCATCTCCCCTAAGTGACAATTGGACTAAGTCTATTCTCTTTTTCTTGGTTACCACCACACACACAACACCACCTCCTTGTTCCTATGTCCTAGCAACATACATTATATACTAAGGGAAAATGATAAATAGGGGATCCATATTTTAGGCGACGAATAAAAAGAAAGGATGACGTAAAATAAGGTTGAATCACATTCACATCTCATGTTATACTACTAGCCGCACATTGGAACAACCCAAAAACCAGGTTAAAACTTTTCATTTTTAAACAAGAGTTACAGTCATTATATTGTTCAAAAAAACCATTACATAATATCAACGTCAATCATCGGAATAACAGTATCAATAAGTGTGGAAAATAATGAGGTAAGAATGATGCGTCAGCACACCGGTCCTTTCCCTTAGTACTGGAAGCAACTGAAAATATTAATACAAACTATAAGCAAAAGCTTAGTGAGTTTCCCTATAACACCAGTCGAAATAGGTCAACAATAGTTGTTAGGTCATATTTTGTTGGTTTGGGCTAGGCATCCATCTGTATAGGTCTTGTTAGTTTTTGTATGGGTTGTTTGGGGTGTTTACGGTTGGGTGAACCGAAAGCATTTTGTTTTCGGTTCAGATGGTGTTTGCGG
Organism: Lactuca virosa; assembly: GCF_052849685.1. Classification (NCBI taxonomy): domain Eukaryota; kingdom Viridiplantae; phylum Streptophyta; class Magnoliopsida; order Asterales; family Asteraceae; genus Lactuca; species Lactuca virosa. The sequence continues at coordinate 161,634,224 of NC_136433.1, forward strand.
CTGCAAGGCTGTTTACGGCCGTGAACTGTTTACGGTTCACTATTCCTTATAAATATGTGTCAGTCTAGTCAGAGCAGTTAACGGTTGTATATGTGTGTTCCATTGTACCTGACATTCACGACTCAATACAAACGTGTGCCATTTGGATCACTATTTCTTCTACTCCTTCTTGTTCTTATTGATTATAGGTTGTTCTTGCGTTTGATCACTAGTTGGTTCCATATTTGGGGACTCACAATTGGAATCAGAGCCATACTAGTGTCAAAACTGATCAAGTTGTGTTTTCGGTTGGAGTGTTCTTCATTTTCGAGATTATTCAAGCTTTGTTACTGAGTTTCTACTATTGATCGTGATTTCAAGGCCAAAGGGATAGAAGATCTGCTCGAAATCAGTTGTTTTCATCAATTTCTGGGCGTTTTCGGTTGTAAACTGTTCATCAGTTTACGACTGTAAACTCGTTTTCGACCGTAAACATCCTTGTGTTTACGGCTGTAAACCGTTTTCGACCACAAACATGCTGTCTTCGGCTGTAAACCCTTGTTTTCGACTATAAACTGATCTTTGACTATAAACTGTTGTGAGTCATTAACTGTTCTCAACCGCAAACCCGTGTACGACCGTAAACTCTTTTCGGCTGTTAACCCTCCTTAGCTGTAAACCTTGTTTTCAGTTGTAAACCTCTTTTCGATTGTGCTTTCTTTACAAGTTTTGTTTTCAATCAATTGAGAAAAATTAAAAAGGAAAATTAAAAAATGGAATCAGAAAACATGTCAGTTCATCAGGAGTTGGACTCAATCATGGGAACTACCACAAGAATCTTGCGTCTTCTGTTAGCTGAAGGATTTCCTGAGTGGAAGTATAGAATGGAGAAATACATTAAAATGAAGGATTCCAAAATTTGGCGCAGTATTCTGAAGGGTCCAGTTAGAATCAGTACCACTCTTGCAAATGGAACGGTTATCGACAAAGTTTTTGCAAATTACACAAATGCGGATTTCAAGAAAATTGAAGAGTAAGAAAAGGCTCTCACAACACTTACAATGGCCTTATCTCCGGAAATTGCACAAGGATTCAGGGAGTATGACTCAGCCAAAGCTCTATAGGAAGCACTGATTGAATTTTATGAGGGAAATGATGACATGAAGCAAAATCGACAAGACATGCTCAGGAAGAAGTTCAATATGTTTAATCATATTCCTGGAGAATCATTGGAGGCTCAAGTACATCTATTTATTACTCTCACCTCCAAAATGATCATATCGGGAATTTCTGTTCCACGATCTGAGATTAACAAGAAACTGCTGAATTCTCTTCCTAAGTCTTGGGACATGGATGTCTTTGTTATCAAGAAGACAAAGGATCTCCACCGACTCAGTCTTGCAGAAACAATGGCAATCATTAAATCATGTGATCTTGATGAAAAGAAAAGGGAAATTAATCATGTGAACTCCTACTCGACTACTAATATGGGGATTTCTTCGAACAATGCCTTTTCATCCTTTACTGCTCCACAAAGTCAAGCCTTTGTTGTTCCACAACCACCATCCCATGTTGTTCCACCATCCATGCCTTATCCACATGCAGCTTCATCCTGCAAAGCTCCTGTTACCACCTCTGCTCCCAAAGAAGCCGAAGAGAACATGGCCCAAGCCTCTGGCCTGGTAAATTACTACAATGCCTTTGTCGCTGGAGAATTGCCCCCTCATATTTCTTTCGCTGATCTTGACCAGATTCACCCTGAGGATGTGGAGGAAATGGACATTACATGGCAGATTGCTATGGCGGTTTTCAAAGCTAAACAGTTTGCCAAGAAAACAGGGAAAAACAATTGGGGCATGAATGTAGAAAATAAGGTTGGATTCAACAAAGTAAAGTTAAGGTGCTTCAACTGTCACGAGCCCGGTCACTTTACTCGTGATTGTCGGAAGCCTCATTGGAGATTAAATCATGAAAGAACAATGGTGTCGGTTTGAAATAACAGGGGAGCTGCTGCTAACAATGAGACTGCAAATCTGGCAGTGGTAGCTTAGTCATTTGATTGGGAACACCAAATTCAGGCCTTGAACATTTCAGGACCTGAAGATGCACACTTGGCCAAGATCAGTGAAGTCGTCGGGGAGAATGTTGCAGAGGATCATGAAAAAGAGATGATGGAATTACAATTGGCCTTCATGGTATCCACTACCCCTGAGCCTGAGAAAGAGGAGTTCAGTCAAATTTCTTGTTCTCAAACATGCATTGATACTGTTAAATTTTACGTGAACAAATCAAATTATTGCGTAGAGAGAACGAGGACCTTAAGTACGAAGGTTATACCCTTAGGAAGGGCCAAAGACCACTAAATGAACAATTAGAGATCAAGACTCAGGACTTTAGGAAACTACAGGAAGAGTATAGTAACAAGTGTGAGAACTACAATTTTATCGATAAACAACTTGCCACTGTGATTGACGAGCTTGACACATTAAAAATTCGATTTGAAAATGCTGATTTTAATTTCAACAAGTTTGATGTGTCAAATGAGAGAGTTGCAACCATAATAGAGAAACAAATGAGATGGAAAGACAAGAAGCAGGTAGGTCTAGGGTATGAGAGTGTCCCTCCTCCATTTAATGACAATTATACTATTATCCCTATGACCCAGGAAGAAATAGACAGAGAGGAATATCTTCTGTATGGAAAACCTGTTGTACCTGTGTCGGACAATAGTGCTAGGGAAAATGATACTAACATTTCTACTTCCTATGCAGATTCCCCTTTAAGTCAAGGCAAGCAGGCTTCTGAAGAGAGAGTTTCTAATAATAATCTTGTTTCAAAATCTGATGCTTTTGTTTCAAACAATGATGCTTCTGTTTCTAACTTTAAAACTGATGTTTTGATTTGTGATGATTCTGTGTCAAAGTCTGATGATTCAGATGTTTTTGATAAGTGTGGTAATGTGTTTGATAAATCTGATGTTTCTGTTACTAGCACATACACTCCACCGACACCTATCACACAACCAGAATCTTGCACATGCACTTGTGGGAAGAGAAAGAGAGTCAATAAGAACACTAGACCAGAAAAGAGCGGTACCAGTTTTTATGCTAAGAAACAAACATGCTTTAACTGTGGAACTACTAGTCATATTGCACGCAATTGTCTAAATCGGGCATTTGTTCCTTTTTATGCACAAAGAAGAGAGAACGATTCACGAGGAAGATCTCTCATTAGAAAAATCTTGAGACCTCGTTCTCGTGATGATGATTGGAATATCAGTAAAGACAAAAAATGGGTTGAGCCGCAAATGAAAAAAACAGGGTTTACATGAAAATAAAATAGGTACTTTAACGAAACCGAACATGGTAAGCCAAGATCGGGTTCGTCAAAGTCTTCGTCTGGGTCTTCGGCTAATCTTAGACGGAAACCCAAACGATCAAAACCAATGAAAAAAATTTCAAAATCAGCTGTAAATGTTTCTAAACTTAACTATCAATGGGTGCCCAAAAATTTAAATGTCCAATCATCTCAGTATTCTGTATGTGCATCTGGTAATCAATCAAATTCAAAAAAGTGAAAAAGAAACTTATGTTGCTAACAAGAGAAAACCCAGTTTTTTAATGACCTGGGTTCCAAAATCTAATTAATCCCGCACATCGTGCAGGAACAACTACGGAGGAATGTTGTCAGACCCTGGTATCTCGACAGTGGTTATTTCAGGAACATGACATGAGACATCTCCTAACTACATGACATTTAGAATTTTAATGGGGGCTATCTTTCCTTCGCGGGAGGAGAAGGTGGGAAGATCACCCAGAAGGGAACTGTCACAAACGGAGTACTTAACTTTGAGAACGTCAACTATGCTCCCGATTTGAAGCACCGTTTATTGAGTGTCTCACAGATCTACAACAAATGCTATTCAACACTCTTCATGTACAAAGAGTGTCATATCTTGAAGCCTGGAATCGTTATCCCTGAAGATTGGATCTTGGTGAAATTGAAGAGGGATGGAAATGCTTACATCATAGACATGAATCATAATATCTCGGAGCAAGTTACATGCTCTTCTCTAAAGTCTCTGAACACAATGCCATGCTTTGGCCTCGTCGTCTCGTCCATGCTAATGCCAAGAACCTGAATCGTCTTGCTAAAAACGAGATTGTGTGTGGCCTTCCTATCAAAGACTTTATCATTTTTGAAAAATGTGTGGCGTGTGCACAAGGCAAACAACAACGCAAGCCCTATTTTCCAAAGACTTTTAACTCAATCAGCAAAGTTCTTCAATTGTTACACATGGATTTATTTGGTCCGGTCAATGTTCTCAGCATCAATAAGAGCTCTTATTTCCTGGTTGTGATAGATGACTACTCGCGATTCACATGGGTTTTCTTCTTATCCAACAAGAGTGCGATCCCAGATCTGATCAAGAATTGCGATGATTGAGAATCAAACAAATGAAAAAGTGAAGGCGCTCAGAACTGATAATGGCACAGAATTCTAGAATGTTGTTCTGGATCATTTCTGTGCTGAAAAGGGTATACTGTGTCAGTACAGTGTTGTTCGTACACCTCAACAAAATGGTGTTGCTTAATGGTGCAATCGTACTCTAATAGACGTTGCAAGGATGATGCTCTGTGATTCTAAACTACCGGTATTTTTTTGGGCAGAGGCGATAAACTATCGGTATTCTTTTGCTACGTCCAGAATCGTGTCTTGATCAATAAAGCCCAGATGAAGACCCCATATGAAATTCTGAATAATCATAAGCCATCAGTTGCTCACTTTTGAATTTTTGGATGTCCTTGCACGCTCCTTCACTTAGAATCCAACCCCAAGTTCAACTCGAAGTCTGATGACTGTTACTTTGTGGGATACGCCGTACGAACTGCTTACAGAGTATACAACAAGAAAATCAAGCAGATTGTGGAATCTTTCGATGTGCCCTGGCTGGAAGAGAATGAGACAGATGCCCGAGTCGGTCCTGGCTAGTTATTTGATTATGCTTCTTTAATTAAATCATATAATGTGTTTTCAGATGATGTATCGGGTTCTTGATCAAGTTCGAAGGTTGTTATTGAAGATGAAGAGGAAGATGTTGTGTACAGACCACCTTTGGTACCTTATATGACTCCTTCGGTGGATGACCCTGTTCCAAGTACTTCTTTAGATTCCCCAAGTCAAAAAATCAATCCTGATGCTGAAGCCACTCCTCTTACTCGTGCTGAAAGGGAGTTCATGACCAAAGATACTTCCGCTGCTACTCAATCTTTCATGGAGCTTCTCTTTCCCAAACCAATAGAAAATGAGTATGTGGCAAGGACCTCTCACGGTTCCAGACCGTCTGAGGCGGATGATTCAGCAGATGACAGACTCAAAAACATCATCAACCTTCCTGTCACACTCAATGACCTCAGCCATGAAATTCCCACCAAACTTCAACGTGGTCAGCCGATCGAAAACATCATTGGTCAACTAGGTGACGGAGTTAAAACGAGGAGTCAGAGTGGAGATGTCAATACATGTCTCTACTCTTGCTTCATTTCTTAGATCGAGCCAAACAACATGGAAATGGCACTGAATGAGCCTAGTTGGGTTAATGTGATGCACGAGGAACTTAATCAATTTGAGAAACTGGGGGTTTGGAAACTAGTTGAGTTGACAAAGGGAAAAAAGTATTTGGACACGTGTTGGGTGTTTCGTAATAAGCAAGACGATTATGGGGTGATTGTGCGAAACAAAGCACGTCTGGTTGTTCGTGGGTTTCGGAAAATTGAAGGTCTTGACTACACGGAAGTGTATGCTCCTGTAGCGCGCCTAGAAACTATATGTATCTTCCTGGCTTATGCCTCCTACATGGGGTTCACCGTTTATTAGATGAACGTTAAGACCGCCTTTCTATATGGAGCTGTCAAAGAGGAAATTTATGTTGATCAACCTCCTGGTTTTGTCAACTCAAAATTTCCAAATCAAGTCTACAAATTAGACAAGGCTCTGTATGGGTTACATCAGGCTCCTCGTGCTTGGTGTGCTACTCTAACAAATCATTTGCTTTATCAAGCATGTTGATGGCCACCTAATTCTTTTACAGATATATGTTGATGACATCATTTTCGGGTCGACGAGGTCGAAGCTGTGAAAAGAGTTCGAAGTTGTTATGTAGAAGAGATTTGAGATGAGCTCCTTGGGAGAAATGACCATGTTCTTGGGGTTGCAGGTCCCACAAGATTCAACCGGAATCCTTTTGCATCAAGGAAAATATGTTGAAGACATGCTTGAGAGGTTTGGGTTTAAGGACTCAAAAATTGCCTTGACGCCGATGGCTGAACGACCCTTGTTGTCTCCAGATCCTGATGGTGAATCCGTAGATCAAATAGAGTATAGATCGATGATCGGATCCCTAATGTATCTGACTGCGAGCAGACCCGACATCATGTTCGCAGTCTGTTAGTGTGCACGTTATCAGGCTAATCCTAAACTCTCTCATTTAATTGCTGTCATAAGAATCTTTAGGTATCTCAAAGGTAGCCCAAAACTGGGTCTTTGGTATCCTAAAAATTCTGATTTTGATTTATATGCATTTGTTGACAGCAATTATGGAGGTTGTGAACTTGACAGGAAATCAACTTCCGGGGGATGTCAATTCTTAGGCGACCGTCTGGAGTCTTGGTAGTGCAAGAAACAACAAACTGTCTCAACCTCAACGGCGGAGGTGGAATACGTTGCGGCTTCTGCCTGTTGCTCTCAGGTAATTTGGATTCAACATCAGCTATTGGACTACGGTTTAAATTTTCTTGAAACCCCTATCTTCAATGATAATGATGTTGCAATCCAAATCGCTAAAAATCCTGTCCAACACTCCAAAACGAAGCCCATCGACATCAAAGTTCATTTTATCTGAGATTGTTATGAGCGTTTGTTCATCCAGTTGGATCAGATTCACACTAATAATAATGTGGAGGATCTGTTCACCAAACCGTTTAACAAAGCTCGATTCGATGTGCTTGTAGGCTTTCTCAAAATGATACTTTTTGAAGACTGATTTTTGTTTTAGGTAGTTCGAATTTGCACATTTACTTTTGTTTTCTCTCCTATGCACAAATTTAGGGGATAAATCAAAACAAAACAAAAATCAGAAAATCAAAAATCCAAAAATAGTGTTATTTCTGTTTTTTTTTTCAAAAAATATGAAATATCCAAAAATAGTGTCTCATGATAGTCTGTCTGTAGGTGATGTGCTGGGAAGTGATATCAACTAGGTGATAACAGGCAATTTTAATTTGTGTAAGGTACCAACGCTGAGCTGTCTAGGCTCTGTGTTCAATGCGATGGTAGGCACGAAAGATTTAATGGACTAGACTAGGCATAGATGGTCTATGAATAGACTTGACAAATATTGGCTTAGATAGTCCCGTTTAATCTGACAATACGACGCTCGGGTAGATTGAGCAGTGAGATATACATGGGAATCTGCAGGCTACACTAAAGTAATCTGTATCTAGAACTGTGGTGTAAATTTTCCTCGATTATGGACGCATGTCCTTAATTCCGGTACTAATAGGGCGACTGGGGAATTCCGATAAAGTAGGTCTGTAGAAGGTTATTTTGTTGCTTTCTTTTTGTCAGTCATATGTTGCCTCCTCTGCGTGATTGGAAGAGATCCGACCTGGACTACAACATATGAAACTCTATTTCTCTGCTTCTTCTTATCTATGCAATTCTTTCTGTTTGTTAGTTATATGTTGTCTCCTTTGCGTGATAAGTTCTTATCCGACCTGGAACACAACATATGCACCATTCTATTTCTCAATCCCTCTATCCAGTTAGTCATATGTTAATCCCTCTGCGAGATTGGAAGATCCAACCTGGGAGTATGATATATGCATTCAAAATCTGACTTCCCTCCTAATAATTATCTGCTCATCTAAAGTAAGGAGTACTTTGGAAGTTCTTGATTACCGGGGTATATCAGGAAGCGGGAAACATGTTCTAGTACGTCTAAAATTGATGATTCAATAGGTTGTCTGTAGATCTCGCTGCTAAATTTAGGTGGACAACAACATTCGTGGTCGTCGTCAGCTAAATGGTCCTCTAGGAGTATTATTTAGGTATCTAGTTCAAATGTCTTGTCACTAGTAACATGTCCAAATTCGTCACAATCTTTCGTGCTTAAGTGGACCACAATACCGGCGATTGACCAGATCTATTCATGAAGGTGGAGGTACTGAACAACAGATTAAGGCTCTCTTAAAACTTTGATCCCAAAATCACGAAAATAATATTAGCAATGGTGAAAAGAAATGAATGTGATTTTAATTTTAATTTTAATTTTATTTTCTTTTCTAAAAATTAAAAAAAATTTTAAAAAAATGTTTGTTTGAATTTAGTTTTTAGTTTTTATTTTAATTTTAATTTTAATTTTTAAAGTTTTCAAAATGTTTTATTTTTGATGTATTGGGTTTAGATTTGAGGCTATTGGGTTTGCAACCCATGGGTTTTGGGCCGGATATGGTCCTTGGTATAAAAGGTAAGGTTCACAGCTGAAAACCCTTCCCCCTCAGTTTTTTCATTTACGGCCGCAAACCCTATCCAGATTCTCTCTACTATTCTTCATAGATTTCTCTGATTCACCATCTAATCGTTGTTTTCATCTGAAATTGACCACTGAATCTTGTAGGTACATCAAAGGCGAACCCCACACAGTTGTTTTTCATGCGAATCGATCACGTTTTGTGGGTCTATTGAAGCAAAAATGTTTTTCGGCACTAAACAACGTTTATGACCGCAAACCGTGTACAACCGTAAACACGTTTACGACCATGAGCCTGTTTACGGCCGTGAACCTGTTTTTGGCCATAAAATTGTTTTTCATTTATATCATTTTTCATTAAGGCCAAATATTGATAATTGAGAAAACTTAATTTTAATTGATTAAATCATTAGTTTTCTCACTTGGCTTGTTTGGTGCAGATACAATTGCAGACTTGAAATTCTCTGACAACCACAACATAGCTGCTTTCTTATTTGATCTTCCAGCTGCACACCAAGAATTCAAGTCCATGATTCATGGACTCATGAGATGCTGTCTTGCACATGCTTTCAGGACAAATCCCATCATTTGTCAAGACGTGGTAAAGAAATTCTGGAACAAGGATTTTGTGCACAAAAGGGAAGATAGTGAAGACACGGTGGAATCAGTTATTAATGGAAAGAAGATCGTGGTGTCTAAGCAAACCATTCGTGATGTGTTGCAGATCAATGACCAACCCGGGTTCCCAACTAAGATTTCCATGGAACAAATAGTAGAAGTCAACGAGAAGATGGGCTATAAAGGAGTGTTTCCTCCTACTGTGAAAAAGTTGTTGCCTCCTTACTGGCGATTTGTTGCTCATTGCTTTATAATCTGCATCTTAGGCAAGATAGCTGGTGATGATGAGATCTCACTACTAAACACTGCTGCTATTGCTGCTCTTGCCTCAGGTCTTGATTTCAACTTCTCAAGATACATTCTGAATGAGATGTTGAGCAATCTGGAAGGAAAGAGGAAGGATAAATTTCTGATGTTCCCGAGGTTTCTACAAATGATATTTGATAGTAAATATCCAAAGTTGGAAAGAAAAGGACAAACTTTGGACTTGAAGTCCTAGGGAGCAAATAATTTTGGGCTGATGAAACAAAACCACAAGGGTACAAAATTTGAATTCAAAGGAAAATACCCACTGGAGAAATTTGGCCAGTTTGTAGAGATTAATGATGCATCAGAATCAGAAAGCTCATCTAACGATGAAGATGTTGAAGACGATGTTATTATAGCTTCTGAACATGAAGAAGAACCTGTTCCTCCTGTTGCAATCATTTTCGAGGAACATGTACAAATGACTGATGTGGAGGTGAATGATGATGATGATGATGATGAGGATGATGATGATGAAGATGATATGGATCTAGGTGGTGATCTATATGGATATGATAATGATGATTTATTCTTCAACTTTCAGCAGGATAATGATTTAAGGCTAACTAATGAGGATCTCGATGCTTTCTTTGACAATGTCCATGATGTTGTACAACCTGCAACGGAGACAGAGGGAGTTAGTAGTGTTCTCAAAGTGACGCCTCCAACTTTTGATCAGATGGCCGACACTTCAGTGAATCTGGATATAACTTCAAGGATTCCTCCCCTTCCAGTTGCTACTCCATCATCTTTTCCATCTGAAAGGGATCTTATTATGACACAAGTCTCCCAGCCTCCAATCGAAAAGAGAAGAGCCGATCCAAGGCCGGGAGTGCTGATCAGGGAACAAGCTCCGCCAGTCCAACAATCCACTGCAACTACAACACCAACCCAACCGACCCATGAAGAAAGTAAAGTTTTGAGAGAAGGACCAAGTGTTGTACGATATTCTTATGAAGCCGGGAGCTCTTCAGCTCCTGGAGGTTCCTCTCCACCGCAACCTGCGCTGCTGCCTCCGAGAGGCTTGCCAGGTTTTTGGCCCAACAAGATTCAAACCCTTCACCCCAAGGCAAAGGGATATCTATTGGTGAAGGAAGTTCAGGGGGAGCGGACCCATCGATTTCAGAACTTAGACAAGATATTGGAATATTAAATCAAAAATTATCGAGAAGGACGTTTTGATTGGAAATCTCGACATTCGAGTTTCCGAGCTTGAGGAAGAAAATTTGCTAAAATCAAAATAAGTTTCTGCTCTACAGCTCAACCTTGGAGCCTAGTCCGCTAGTTACTTCAACCTGAAGAAAAAACCGATAGCAAAATTTGGCGACAAATTCAAAACAACCGTCGAAGAACCAAGTGTAGTCGGGACCTCTCGCCCCAGCCAATACATCTCAACCAGATCCGCTTGATAATTCTCCACCAGCCAGAACCACAAGAATTGTTTATCGCTTTAAGACTGAACCAGCCCAAGCTAATCCAAGGATAACTCTAAAGCAAGGTCCAAGACAAGTTAATGCTCAACGAAAGGGAGGTTTGCTCTTCATGAAAAACTCCGACAAAAATGTTCGTGGAGATCAACCTTAACTGAGTGTAACTGAGATTAGAAAGAAGCGATTCAGAGACAAATATGGTGACCAGTGAGGAATTCTTATGTGGGGTTTTCATGAAAGATTAACTTGCTGGTTGGTGAAGCGCAAGAGCGGAGATGTGGAATATTACAAGCACAAGAATGATTTTTCTTCTTGGACGAAGGTGGACGTCACTGAGCTTTCTGAAGCTCCATTCTCCAACCCAGCCAATGATCCTCGTGGAACTGATTTCAAACTTTTCTTGGAGAATCAAGTTAAGAGGAAATTTGATGGGATGAAAACTGTCGAATCCTTTGTGAAAAGTGTGAAAGGTCTTCTTGACCCTAAGACCAACAAGACCCTCAAGTATGTAATGTGGCCTGCTACAAAACAGATGACACAAATTCCTATTGTTAAGAATTTTTGTGATAGATCGCTGAACAATATGGAATACTAGGTTTATGATGAAGCCATAGCCTCCGTTGTCATCAAATTCCCAGATGGTGTCTTTCGCATCGTTCATAAGAAGGATTTGCTACAGTTTGGTGAACGGGATATTCACACCTTGGCTCGCCATCAAATTATATGCAAGCTTGAGATCTTTGAGGCTGCTGCGAAAGAATTTACAAGCATGATTGTAGAGATTAGTGAGAAGAAGATGTGGCTGGGTGCGATGGGAAGGTCTGATGTGCTGGTCCTAGAAAATGACTGAACTTATGCTAGCCTCAAACCAAGGAGGAGACTGTTAGGTCATATTTTGTTGGTTTGTGCTCGGCATCGATCTGTATAGGTCTTGTTAGTTTTTGAACGGGTTGATCGGGGTGCTTACGGTTGGGTGAACCGAAAACATGGTGTTTTCGGTTCATATGGTGTTTGGAGCTGCAAATCTGTTTGCGGCCGTGAACTGTTTACGATTCAATGTTCCTTATAAATATGTGTCAGTCTTGTCAGAGTAGTTAACGGTTGTATGTATGTGTTCCATTGTACCTGACGTTTACGGCTCAATACAAATGTGTGCAATTTGGATCACTATTGCTTCTACTCCTTCTTGTTCTTATTGATTATAGCTTGTTCTTGTGTTTGATCACTAGTTGGTTCCAGATTTGGGGACTTACAACACTCGCATATAATTATAATATAATAAAATTACTTTGTAGTTCATCGCAGATTCTAATACAAATATGAACTTTTGTACATACCTTATGGTATAAATCAAAGTACACGTCCATAAAATTCCAAAATATTTTAACAAATCTCAATCTAACTTCGCGTGAAGAAGTTTTGATAAACTCTAACATGATAAATCTTTATAATAAGTAGAAATTAAAATATATTGAGAGTTAGGTATTGCAATCTAAAAGAAAGTTGTAGTACTCGGAAATACATATGCGGGGATATAAAGAACGCCAAAAATGGAGCTCATATGCAAAAGATATGATCTTCCAAAGATGTAGCAGTCTATGAGCATGACACGTGGCAGAAACCGTAATCTGATGTAGCTCACGACGTGAGCATGTATGGTCATGATGCAAGAGTGCTCCAAGACACCACTCAATGATAAAATACATACGGAAAGCCTACAAAGTGATAAGTTTAAAGCTCACGACGTGAGGAGTCAAACGGACACCATCCGAAACTAGGAACGCAAATGGCAAGTCTACAAGGTGATGCAGCCAGGTCTCACGACATGACATTGATTTCTCACGACGTGAGAGGGCCTTGGACATCCGATAAATAGCAAGTTCGACCCTAAAACTCCTCACCTCTTTCCTCTCTCTCGTTTGCTGAAGGCGTTCCATGTCCCGAGCCCGACGATCACGAACCGCTGACCGTTTCTAGTTAGATTTAATAAAATCACGCTACTAGGGTGAGTTTCACGGCCGCACTTCTTAATGTTTTCGGGGGAAAACGCATGATAAATATTGTGTACAAGTTAATATTATGTTTATATGATAGTATATTCATATTAACATAGGTAGTTATACTAACCGGGATATAGATGTTTTGTATCGTATATAATTAGAATATATCTAATATATCTAAATCATACAACTATCTGAAACTTGTTAACATGTTGTAATCAAAGATTATACTAATGTAGCCCCGAAGTTAAACTCGGGAGTTCTATATATACAATTTGTGTTAAAGCCCCAGAGTTATACTCTGGAGTTCTATATACTAATTGTTAAGTATGTTGCTATTATTGGTTTTATGTTAGATAAAACCTGTTTTTGCTTCAAGTTATAGTTGTTGTACTGCCTAAGTATTATGAAATTAGGAGTAACGTATAAAAGCATAGTCTAGTAACTTAGGGTTTTAGACACGAATATGCTTTTCACTATTTGAACTATAGGAACTCGACAAAGTCTGCATAAGTTATTTTATTTCTTCAACTAAGATTGGAAATCTTAGGGGAAATCCTCTGACCGGTAGCCGCTAATCTTATGTGAACGAGGAAGTTGTGTACAGATCTATCTGGGTTAACACCCCATCAACACCCCATCCGTGGTTGCTAGCTACAACCTAAACGGTTTTACGGGGGATTATAGATCTATACAGGTTGACACCCCCACCCGTGGTTACTAGCTACAGCCCAACGGTTTGTGGGTGACGAATTGTCCTATTGATTGTTTTGTTTTGGACTCGGCATTAATGAAGCATACGGAGGAAGTATTTACCTTGGTGGAATCCTACATGGCACTAATGGCGGTTTTATTATGGGACTAATGGAGGAGCCATTGGTGGGATGTTTTAATCAGAGGACTTTATGTCATATAGCAGTGGTTACGGATTCATGGTAGCACAATTTTAGAAGCGTTATACTTTTTCAATGTACAAGTATGAATGTTAAGTATAAGTTTCCAAAACACTTATACTCTAGGTACAATGAAATTGTAGGTATACTACTTTCTCATTAAGTAGACAACTATACCTAGCACACATACTCGTATAGAATTGAAATAATATTTATATGTAGTAACTTATGATATATACAATAAGATTTAGGATTACAAAAACCTATACTCATAGCATATGGAAATTTTTGGCATCACTTAGGTAAACCAGTATACCTATGATATATACAATATGTTAGAGATAAGTATGAGTCTAAAAGACATTTTCAAACTATGTTCCATACTTTTCGAACTTGGAAAAATACTATTTTCTCAAAGTCAAAACCTTTGGACTCACCAACTTTATTTTGACGTATTTTCAAAACGAATGTGTTTTCAGGAACTTGATAAGCTGGATTGTTACTCGAACAGGAGAAGTTTTACTATTATCCTTTCTGTTCATATGGGATATATAACTGTTAGGACGTGCAAAATAGTAAATACTAGGAAACAAGAATAACATAACTTTCTATCGTCAATAAAGGTATGTAGTTTATAAAACTCTTTTGTACTGTTCAATATTTGTTATGTAACTGTGATACAAAGATGAAGTTACACCATCCGGTGTTTAAACCGTCGGCTGGGGGTGTGACAGATTGGTATCAGAGATATTGACTATAGCGAATTAGTACTTTCTTAGGAAAACACGACCATAGTTTAGGGCTTACTCTATTATGTTTAGGTATAGGTATATCCCTTAACCTACAATAAAAAGTATTATTAATTATTTTACTAAAGGAAAACTTACGGGAGCGGTGACAGGATAGACACGTCGTTTGGCGTTTTCGGATTTCAGATTGGCTATATGATAAAATGATCTTGCTTTCCGACTGTCCTGACTGGTTGGTGCCTTATCAGCTAGACCTGAAGTAACAAACAGTAATTAATAAAGTTTGAATACAACAAATAAGAAATATAGTCATATATAAAGACTCAAAACCTCGATAAAAATACACCTAAAAGACCCGAAATGCTTTTGATCTCAAGGATTTAGGTCAAATATTCCACTAAAGTTTATATATGCGTAGATCCTATCACAACTAGGTGTAGGTGTGCAACTACATTTTATTATGATCAGATCATATGGACTATTCAAATTGGAAGTAATATTTGATAGACTAAACACTTGGTGATTCAAAATAGGAATTCGACATGGCTCATTCTCGAGAATGGATAATCTTAGCGGATAAGGACGAAGAATAAGAGATTATATCCCCTATTTTGGTAGATGATCCTGATTACCCCAGGATTCCAACTAATTTCAACCCTATACCCTCAGAAGATGGAGCAACTTTACCATCCGACGAACCATTTAAGGAAATGGAAGAAAGTGAATCCATGGAAGGGACAGTTGCATCTTCCTTACCCCCAATGAGTACTCTTTATCGTAAATTTACGGGAGGAGCCAAGATGACACACACGACTTGAAAATCCATACCAAATTGGATAAGGATTAAGAAGAATCCAAAGGGGACATCTTCGGATAACCATAGAGTTCAAGATGAACCTACAAGGATAACACAAACGGTTGATAGGTGGGTAGCAGAAGAAAGAGTTGCTAACAATTATGAGGTTGGTCAATCGTCCTGACCATACCCCTCACCTTCTTCCGAAGTTGACACCTTGTCTCAACTATTTGAGAAAAGTGTGAGAATAGAAAACAAAATGGAAATTGTCGAAGGGAAGACTAGTCATCTCTGAAGAAGGATGCGAAACCTAGAAGGACATAGAACGCGAGATCAAGAGGCGGTGACGGATGTCCATCATCGCAATAGTTTTGCTTATAACAACATCATTACTCACGACTTAAGGATTGCAGAACTAGAGCTCTACAATCAAACCTCAAGAAATGAGGAACGGACTGGAGAGTCGGATCACAAGAATCAAGTGCTTGAGGAGCAAATGACTCTTGTCACTGACACACTGGGTCATCACTTGGGGTACTGGTAGCTAGAGTAGAGCTACTGGTCGAGTAAGATAGGAAATGAAAAATCAGACTAGTTAAGGTAACGGGGAAAAGTTTCTAGCAAGGGTGTAGTAAACCTTGCAATTTTGTTTTTAGAAACTTTTCTCATATAATCCTATAATAAATTGGTGTAACCACTAGTAATAAATATGAAGCATATATTACAATAATCATGTTCCAAATAGTGTCATCCACTATGCTCTATACCTTGAAGAATAATTGAAGTCATTAACACTTGTAATTTAATGACTAATTAAAATAATTCATAAAACTCATAATATTCTTACTATTTATAATAGGAACTAAACAAAAATGCCTATAAGAAGTAGTGCTCGGCTAAACCTTCACCAACGATCAAAACTACAACAACAACTGCAACCACCACCACCAGAAATAAACCCCTCAATAAGTTGAGAAGAACTTGAAGAAATTATAGCTCAGAGATTCGCTACAGCTTTAGCTAATGTCACAACAGGTGGAATTAGGAATGAAGGCAATGTAGGAACCGCTAGAATGTGTACCTACAAGGAATTTATGAATTGCAAACCAAATAGCTTCCATTGAACTGAAGGGCTTGTTAATTTGACTAGGTGGATTGAAAATACAGAATCTGTCTTTCAAATAATTTTCTGTCCGGATGATTGTAAAGTACGATTTACAACAGGTACTTTCGCTGATGCGACATTAACATGGTGGAACAACCATGTAACTACAATGGGAATTAATGTTGCAAATTTCATGAAATGGGAGGAGTTGAAGATGATGCTAGTAGAGGAGTATTGTCCGTGGGAGGAAATAGAAAAGTTGGAACAAGAACTATGGAACCTAACAATGAAGGGTTCAGAGATAAATGATTATACTACTAGATTCAATGACCTTGAGGTGATGTGTCCAGCACTTATAACTCCATAATACAAGAAAATAGAGCGATATATCTGGGGTTTAGGACCACAGATCACAGGGATGGTGATCGTATCAAAGCCTACAACATATGACAGTACAAACCGCATAGCTCATCAGCTAACCAACATAGAATTCCAAGGGGGATTTATGGTCACAAAAGCTGAAATCTCCCATATATGAAACGTACAAGTGCAAATTTAATGGGAAGAATCCCATACAATCATCCGAGAAGAGACAAGATGTGGCAACTAATTATGCAGCCACGACAACAATACCCACACAACCAAGGAAGTATGATGAGAAACTCCCATGGTGCACTCAGTGTAATCGTTATCACCTAGGTAACTGTTTATGGTGCACTCAGTGTAAAAAACAGGGACATATCGTCAGCTACCGCAGTAACACAACACCTACAACAATAAATCATGGCACAAATACTGGAACAGACTATGGTGGAGGAAGAACGTGTTATGAGTGTGGCGAGATTGGACACTTCAGGGGGGAATGTCCAAAGTTAAGGAGTCATGGAATTTTAGGATGCGACAGGGCATTCGTAATCGGAAGCAGGGAAGTTATCCATGAGCCTTCGGTGGTATCTGGTACAAGATAAATTTGGGGACGAAATTACTTCAACGGGGGGAGAATGTAACACCAGTCGAAATAGGTCAACAACATTCGCATATGATTATAATATAATAAACTTACTTTATAGTTTATGGAAAATTTTAATACAAATATGAACTTTCGTTTATACCTTATGGTATAAATCAAAGTACACATCCATATAATTCAAAATGACTTTAACAAATCTCAATCTAACTTCCCGTGAAGAAGTTATGATAAACTCTAACACTATAAATCTTTATAATAAGAAGAAATTAAAATATAGTGAGAGTTAGCTATTAGAATCTAAAATAAACTTGTAGTACTCGGACATACCTACCCATGGATATAAAGAACATCAACATCGGAGCTCATATGCGAAATATATGATCTTCCGAATCTATAGAAGTCTAAGAGCATGACACATGGAAAAACCCATAATCTGCCATAGCTCACGACGTGATCATGTCTGCTCACAACGTTAGAGTGCTCCAGGACACCTCTCAATTCTAAAATAGATATGGAAACCCTACAGAGTGATAAGTTTAAAGCTCATGATATGAGCATATATTCTTACGACGTGAGGAGTCAAACGGACACCTTCCAAAGCTAGGAACGCAAATGGCAAGTCTACGAGGTTATGCAGCCAGGCCTCACGACGTGAGCATTGATTTCTCATGGCGTGAGAGGGTCTTGGGAAACCTATAAAAAGTAAGTTCGACCTTAACACTCCTTACCTCTTTCCTCTCTCTCTCGTTTGCTGAAGGTGTCCGTTGTCCCGAGCCCGATCACGAACTACTGACCGTTTCTAGTTAGATTCTATAAAATCACGCTACTAGGGTGAGTTTCACGGCCCCACTTCTTAATGTTTTCAGGGGAAAATGCATGCTAAATATTCTATACAAGTTAATATTATGTTTATACGATAGTATATTCGTATTAACATAAATAGTTATATTAATCAAAATATAGTTGTTTAGGATCATATATACTTAGAATATATCTAATATATCTAAGTCACACAACTATCTTAAACTTGTTAGCATGTTGTTATCATAGATTATACTAATGTAGCACCAGAGTTATACTCGGGAGTTCTATATACTAATTGTTAAGTATGTTGTTATTATTGGTTTTATGTTAGATAAAATATGGTATGTTATTAATATAGCCCTAAAGTTATATTCGGGAGTTCTATGTATACTTGTTAAATATGTTGCTATTATTGGTTTTATGTTAGATAAAACCTGGTTTTACTTCAAGTTATAGTTGTTGTACTGCCTAAGTATTATGAAATTAGGAGTAACATTTAAAAGCATAGTCTAGTAACTTAGGGTTTTAGACACGAATATGATTTCACTATTAGAACTATAGGATGAGCTATTTTATTCATCAACTAAGATTGGAAATCTTAGGGAAATCCTCTGACCTGTAACTGATAATCCCGTGTGAGCGAGGAATTTCTGTATAGATCTACAACCCAAACGGTTTTATGGTGGACTATAGATCTCTACGGGTTGACACCCCCACCCGTTGTTGCTAGCTACAACCCAACGGTTTGCGGGTGACAAATTGTCCCATTGATTCTTTTGTTTTGGACCCGACGTTCGTGAAGCGCACGGGGGAAGTATTTACCTTGGTGGAATCCTTCATGGCACCAATGGCGGTTTTATTATGGCACCAATGGAGGAACCATTGGTGGGATCTTTTAATCAGAGATCTTTATGTCATATAGTAGTGGTTACAGACTCATGGTAGCACAATTTTAGAAGCATTATACTTTGTCGATATACAAGTATGAATGTTAAGTATAAGTTTCCCAAACGCTTATACTCTAGGTACAAGGAACTTGTAGGTATACTACTTGCTCATTAAGTAGACAACTATACCTAGCATACATACTTGTATAGAATTGAAATAAGATTTATATGTAGCAACCTTCCTTGGTTTAGGATTATAAAGACCTATACTCATAGCATATGGAAATTATAGGTATCACCTAGGTAAACCAGTATACTTAGGATATATACAATATGTTTGAGATAAGTATGAGTCTGAAAGACATTTTCCAAACTATGTTCCATACTTTTCGAACTTGGAAAAATACTATTTTCTCAGAGTCAAAACCTGTAGACTCACCAACTTTATGTTGACATATTTTTAAAGCGCACATATTTTCAGGAAATTGATCAGTTGGATTGTTACTCGAAGAGGAGACGTTTTACTACTATCCTTTCTGTTCATATGTGATATATATTTGTTAGGACGTGTGAAATAGTAAATACTAGGAAACAAGAATAACGTAACTTTCTATCATCAATAAAGGTATGTGGTTTATAAAACTCTTTTTTACTATTCAATATATGTTATATAACTGTGATACAAAGATGAAGTTACACCGCCCGGTGTTTCCGCCGCCGGTTGGGGTTGTAACATTCCCCAAGTACCACATACTAAACATAAATAAATTAGTGTTATGAGCCAAACCATAGTCTTACAAGTATTTCACTGCCGAGAGCCAAATCCCGGTCTTCCTTGCAGTTGCCAGGGGCCATATCCTGGTCTTTCATACAGACGCCAGAGGCGACATTCTGGTCTTTCATACAATTGCCAGGGGCCGGATCCTGGTCTTTCATAAACATATTACAATTATGACTAGCATTCTACATCACATCTAATGGGCCGGACTTCGTGCCTTCGACACAATTATACAGTGAGAAAACTCACCTCAGACTATTGATAAATAACTAACTGTTTGGTTACCGAAACGGAAGATCCCACACTGAACATACACAAATTTCTCTAATCAGAAATAGGTTATAAACCATAACCGTGGGCCTAAATCCCATGTAACATCCCAAAAATCATGACATAAAACTTTTTTTTTTAGATTAATAAATCGCTAATACAAATCTTTCCCATAAAACCACTATAACTAAGTTTTCGCAAAACATCGAAAATCAGAATAATTCACAGAAAACAGAAACATGGGGTGTGTGCTCTGCAATCATCCCGAGCCCTTCCATTTGAAAACCAGAGTACCTGAAACATAAACTGAAAACCGTAAGCACATATCCTAGTGAGTTTCCCAAAATACCATACAACATACAACCACATATTATCATGCACATATATATAGTTGCCATGGGCTCCCCCATGGTCTTTATCGGGTATGCCATGGGCTCACCCCATGGTCTTTACCTAGAATGGCATGGGCTCCCCCATGGTCTGATATCCAATTGCCACGGGCTCCCCCCGGGGCCTTCCATGCAGGTATCACAGAGACAACTAGCATACCACATAACACGTAATGGGCCGACATTGGTGCCTTCGACCCATGGATATAGTGAGAAGACTCACCTTAGACAGCTAAATCCCATGGATACTCTCTGACTGCAGATATGCTAACATCCCAACGCTATCAAAAAAAATAACACCGAATTAAGAATTGGGGTCCACACCTAATCCAATAATCCATTCATGGGTTAAAAAGAGCATTTTACCTTTCACTTAGTTTAGTCCAAGACTAAGGCCCCAAACTTCTTAACATAAGGCCCACCAATCATTAATCATCCAAACCCCATTTATGGCCCAATTTTCCAAATTAGGCTCAAACCCTTACTTAGGCCTTACCCTAAAGCCCACTACGTATCTTTAATACAAAACACTCCTTTTCAGATGGCCCAAAAAGGCCCCAAGCAGCCACGCCCAAAAAGGTAGCCCAAACCGAAGCCCACATACAGAAACCCACTCAGACCGAGTATGTAGGGCGTACAAGCATGTACGTGCAGCGTACTCGCTTGGAGGCTTGTATGTTGCACGTACCTATTTGTACGCCCAACGTACTCACTTAATCAGCCCAAACTTGATTTTCCCACTTAATCCATTAAGACAAAGCTCCACAACACATATTTGACCTTCTTGAGTTGAACTAACGCATAAAGTTGCCAAATTTATGTCCATACATGGCTAAATGAAGCTCTTAAGCTAAAAAGAGACTTAATGGTTGAATTTATGCATACATGACACCATAAAACACACAAAGCTTGCACCTTTATGAACAAGGATACCAAAATGAACTTAGATCCGAATGGACAAATCCATGAGCAAACTAACTCATCCATAAACCCAAAAAGAAGGCCAAAACCTGAATAGACTAACTATGAAGAGATCTAATCACACATAAGTTAAGATACAAACTTGTTACCTCAAAAAGCTTCCCCACAAGGTGATGATTCTCGATCCAAGGTCTCTCCACCAAGCCAAACAACTTCAAGTTCTCTTCTTTCCTTCCGAAGGGCATAATGTGTACCAAAAACCTTCTAAGAGCTCAATAACACCATCAAGAGGCTACAAGATCGATTTAGGGTTTTCAGAAAGTGGAGGCTGACTTAGAAATGAAGGAAAAGGGCTAACATTATGCTTATATAGGGTACAACACTAAAAATTAGGGTTTGCAACCTGACCCTCGTGCGCCCAGCGTACGAGGTCTTACACGCCGACCCACCTTCGCCCTTATGCTACGCGTCCCTCCAGCTACACCTCCAGTAACCTCCCTCGACTCGGTAGGCCCTGCGTACCACCTTGGTACACCCCGCGTACTAGGGTTTTCCCCAAACCTTAAATCATCCGAAGACCATAACTATCTTGATACAACTCCGATTTCGACTATCCTTATATCCATGAAAAGGTATTGAGACACTCTACACTATTATCTACTCATACCTGCCATAAGATATCCCGAACGACCATCCACTTACCATAAAACCCCTTGCTGGCAATTTACCGAAATACACTTTGACCCCAAAACTCAAACTGAATACCTGAGCATCCAAAT
The DNA here is from genome assembly GCF_052849685.1 of Lactuca virosa. Taxonomy (NCBI): domain Eukaryota; kingdom Viridiplantae; phylum Streptophyta; class Magnoliopsida; order Asterales; family Asteraceae; genus Lactuca; species Lactuca virosa. The sequence continues at coordinate 161,656,428 of NC_136433.1, forward strand.
TACATTATCCAGCTACAATTGGTTCGAAAACTCAATACCTCAAGGATCCTAAGCCTGCTAATACCCAATACCTGATCACCATTCCCCACAATGGGAACGATTTGAAACAAGGCGTTACAACTCTCCCCCACTTAAATTAGATTTCGTCCTCGAAATCCGTCCTTACCTTTCTCAATCATGCCAAACAACCTCAATAACACAACCTCAACCCGAGAATACCACAGCCTTCCCAAGGCAACCGAAACCAACCCTAGCATAACTCACCAAACTTGAAGAAGAACGGACCTTAACGCCTTGCTGAAAACCACCTCTACCTTTCCTGAAACCCGAAATCTCAAATTGATCTGACTTCTAGACAGACCGCCCACACTGAACCAGTATCAAACCAATTCCATATGAAAACTAGACTAAAAAAAATACTTTCAACCCAGATCATCTTGATGCTTCCACAGGAACAAAGTCACTGACCACCTACAACTGTAGAACACTTACACTTGACATAAGCTCAAATAATCCTTCGAGTAGAAGATTCCTCCTACGACGGTTAGTACCATACAAGAGCCGCGCAACAGGTTCCAATCAACCACTCTGTGATAATCCACTCCAACTGCAAGTGACTTAGCATATGCCCCGAATAACAAGCGATTCCACACACGAATCCTAAATCACTGAAACCACTCAGACTCATCTTGCTGCCACCAAGTTGCCTTCCATAAGTAGTCGAGACCTCCTTGGTCCCAACTTGTCTGCCAGCTATCTGAAACACCATACTCCTACCCGATTGCTGAGCCAAAAGATACACAAACACACAGTAGCCCCACGTGACTCTCGAGAGGTACCTTATCTAGCGATACTTTCCCAAACCACCTCGACACCGAACCTACTGCTAAAAGAATTCCCCTAGACTATCTGTAGTCTCATATCGTACCTGGTCTCCACCGACTTACTTTCTCCTGATTCCGACCATGCTGTGGCCCACCCACGGAGAGAACCACCCAAGGCACAACACAATGGCTTGATCTGACATCAAAGCTAAACTCATTCATTACACTTGAACCCTGTGATTGATGACCTCGGCATATAGATACCCAAATTCTTATTCCACTTAAACGAAGATCCTGCACAAAAAAATGCGCGATACCCGACTCGAGATCTTACCCAAACCAGTTCGGTACTCAACTCATAAGCTGAGATCCACGAATCTACACTTTCATTCACACCACAACCTTCGAATTCCCTACGACTCCTCACTTGGCCGATAAATAAATATTCCCAAACCATCTTTGAGACTACCAGTCTCGCACCTGGTCCAACCACTAGGTTCCCCAAAAGACCAAATAGCAAGGCTATCCCTCGTATAAACCCCCATGCGACACACACTGACCACCCACTTAATCCTGCAACTCAAAATGCAAAACCCTGACACACGGTCTCTACCAGTCCCCGCCTATATTTCCATAAAGCATGGGCCTTGCCCGTGGGTCCTACTTATCTAGAGCTACACAGGCCCGACCCCGCCTCGGACCCCACTAGTCCTCGAACTAAAACAGAGAAATAATCCTCGACCATCCGGACCGGTGTGCACAAGGCTCGACTGATTCTCCTCCCCGCTCGTGACCATTTCAAAAATAGTCTACCTCGAATTGATGAATGCTACGATACCATTGTAGTCTTACAACACTTCCAAGCAACCATGATTACCACCCATGGCCTTACCACACTCAAACCCTCATAATAATACGCATCCTAAGCTGAATCCTACAACCAATCAGGAGTTCAAGTCATGCATTCGAATCCCACAGCCTAATATGAATAACAAAGGAGATGTCGACCTGCGGTTGGGAGTTTTGTGAACTCCCACCAACACAATCTCAATTTAAACCGTCGCTTAATTCTCCCCCACTTGACTCGATGAAGCTCTCTCACCTCTTAATCCTTATAGATCTCCGAACAATCTCCCTCAAATAGTATCAACTGCCCATACTATGCCCTAAACAATACTAGTGTTCCATTACTAGCCAACTCCATGATCACCCAAATCCTGAAACCTTGAATGATGCTCCTGAAATCTTAGCCAATCTGATATTCCAAATCATATCCCACGATACCATACCAATTCCCCAATTTCTTATGCTGGCGACTAAAAACTATAACCCTTGCCCTGAACCGACGGATATTTATCCCAACTTCCATTATCAGAGAATCATTAAATATTACCTGACTACAACCCATGCGAATATAAAACTCACCTGACACTTCCAATGACCAAACAATCATGCATATGTCACTACTATCTTCCTACTACCACTCCCTTCCTAGCAATAACAGTTCCTGAACCTAAAAGTTCTACCATATGCAACCACCACTCTTACCGGAACAAATACAAAAACTGTTGAACCCTGACGAACACTGGAATTCCAACCCGCTGAATCCTGACCAAAGACCTTCCACACAATACCCCTAAACCGATCTCGACCAAAACCAGAATAACAACCGAACATATTGGAACCCGCTACACAAGATAGAACCCCTCAATAACACACTAATGATTCATGCCATGCAAAAGGCACATAACAAATTTGGAAGATAAAACCCAAAATTAACAGGGAATTAAACCAACTATAAGGCTTAACCCAACCAATAAAACACTCCAAGCAACATAAATACTAATAACAACCAAAGAAAAAGAAAAAGATAACATACACACAATATCACCTACTGGTACACTAGCCTCCCCTGACTGACACTGCAATGACCGACTCATCTCTGCTAGGGCTCCTGCCCTACCCTCATGACTATCAGATACCCGCAAAATAGTCGGAGCAGGTGCACTCACTGCTCCTCCCCTCCTCATCGGATAGACAGCCTTCTTGTGGCTCACTAGGTTACAGAGAAGACATAATGGGCTTGCCCCACGAGGACAATCCCGACTGACATGATCAATCCTGCTAAACTTGTAGCAAGACATACCTCTGGAACGACAAACTCCATCGTGCAGTTTCCCCCACGTACTGCACTTACCCCGGCCCTGCTGGCGTCTCAAACGCTGATCAGAAGTCTTGGGTCTCTTCCTGGGACCCTCCACCACATGCACCTGATCTGGCCCCCTCTTTCCCAGGTGCTCCAAATCGATTTCCCGCTCACGGAATGATAGCGTGTGAGCTCCAACAATAACCATAACCTCAGCACAGATCATGCCCAATCGCTCATCCAAGATCTCCAAGATCCCCTCCTTGGCCGCACCAAAAAACACAGGAGCCTGCTCGAAAATACCTCGGGTAATCTCCGATGAGATGAATCCCCACATCTGCTTGCTAATCGACTCAGTAGCCTCACCTGAGTCGGTTCCAGAACCGAAACATCCTCCCTGAGTGCTCATCACCAAACTGAAATATAACATGCCACTGATCAGAACATACCCAAGAATTCTCTTCTACAGGCTTTTTAGATTCTCCAAGACTCTCCCTGGTTCGAGTATGGATCATGTGCTTTCAGTAATACGAGCCCAATACTACCTTCCACACCTATCCATACATTCAACCCACACCACCACTCATGATAGAAATTCCACTCTTACTGCCAGTTGCCTTATGCATGCAAATTATACACAGAACAGGATTAGATAGACTGTCGAATAACAGACTCTACCCTAGAACCACAACTAGACAAGGAACAGTAAATAAGGCCAAATCTATTATTTTAGGGCTATAAGATCCTAACCGTATACAATTTTTAAAGCATACACTTAGCAATTACTGATTCCAATAGATATTCCCATCTCAGCATAGCATCCAATACACCCAATGCAACAAGGTATGACATATCAGGCTAATCCACCACTAACTATTCAACACTAGCATGCAAGTCTACTAGCTCATATAATATACATACAAAGGCATCTCTCCTAGCATTCTATCATGCAAGAACTGAGCAGATCCTTAGCCCTAACTAGCATGCAACTCACATATTCATAAATCCAATCATAACAGATAACATATATCGGTATTATAGGAAAACTTACTTGAGCTCGGCTGATTGCATGCACCACACCCTTCTGTTATGTTGAAAATACTTTTCTTTTGAAAACTTACCAAATCCTCAGTTTGAGTTCAAACACACCCGAGAGTATGTCCAAATCCCTCAAACCAAGGCTCTGATACCAACTTGTAACATCCCAAATATCATGATATAAACTTTTGTTTTTAGATTAATAAATCGTTAATACAAATCTTTCCCATAAAACCAGTGTAACTAAGTTTTAGAAAAATATCTACAAATCAGAATAGTTCACAGAAAGCAGAAACATGGGGTGTGTGCTCTTCAATCAGCCCGAGCCCTTCCATTTGAAAACCAGAGCACCTGAAACATAAACTGAAAACCATAAGCACAAAGCTTAGTGAGTTCCCCAAAATACCATACAACACACAACCACAGATTATCATGCACATACATATAGTTGCCATGGGCTCCCCTCATGGTCTTTATCTGGTATGCCATGGGCTCCCCCAATGGTCTTTACTTGGAATGTCATGGGCTCCCCCATGGTCTAATATCCTATTACCACGGGCTTCCCCAGGGTCTTCCATGCAAGTATCACAGAGACAAATAGCATACCACATAACACGTAATGGGCCAACATTGGTGCCTTCGACCAATGGATATAGTGAGAAGACTCACCTCGGACAACTGAATCCCACGGATACTCTCTGATTGCAAATCTGCTAACATCCCCGCGCCATCAAACAAATAACACCCAACTAACAGTTAGGGTCCACATCTAATCCAATAATCCATTCATGGGGTAAAAAGACCATTTTACCCCTCACTTAGTTTAGTCTAAGACTAAGCCCCAAACTTCTAAACATAAGGCTCACCAACCATTAATCATCCAAAGCCTATTTATGGCCCAATTTTCCAAATTGGGCCCAAACCCTTACTTGGGCCTTACCCTAAAGCCCACTAATTATCCCTAATCCAAACCACACCTTCTCAGATGGCCCAACAAGGCCCCAAGCAGCGACGCCCAAAAAAGTAGCCCAGACCGAAGCCCACATACACAAACCCACTCAGACCGAAGCCCAAGCAGCGACGCCCAAAAAGGTAGCCCAACGTACTCACTTAATAAGCCTAAACTTGATATTCCTGCTTAATCCATTAAGAAAATATCCATAACACATATCTGACCTTCTTGAGTTGAACTAACACATAAAGTTGCCAACTTTATGTCCATACATGGCTAAATGAAGATCTTAAGCTAAAAAGGGACTTAATGGTTGACTTAATGCATACATGACACCATAAAACACACAAAGCTTGCACCTTTATGAACAAGGATACCAAAATGAACATAGATCCGAATGGACATATCCATGAGCAAACTAACTCATCCATAAACCCAAAAAGAAGGCCAAAACCACAATACAACTCCTTCGCCTCAGTACCCCATGCGCGCTAGGGTTTTCCCCACACCCTAAATGATCTGAAGACCATGACTTTCTCAATACAACTCCGATTTCAACCATCCTTATATCCATGAAAAGGTATCATGACACTACATTATTATCAACTCATACCAGCCATAAGATATCCCGAACAACCATCCACTTTAAATAAAAGCCCTAGCTGGCAATTTACCAAAATTCCCTTTGACCCCAAAGCTCAGACTGAATACCTGAGCATCCAAATTACGTTATCCAACTCCAACCGGTTCCAAAACTCAATTCCTCAAGGATCTGAAGCCTGCTAATATCGAATCCCAGATCACCATTCCCCACAATGGGAACGATTCGAAACAGGGCGTTACATCCTAAATCCAAACTCCTATGAGAAAAGCCCATTCTACCCTTCCTTTAATGGGCCTTACCAAACTTGGCCCAAAACAAAATAATGGGTCCCAAGGCCCAAAAGGCCTAATTCATGAAACTTAAGGCCCATTAATAGAAATCTAAGGCCCACCTATTCTAACTAGGCCAAAGTCCAAAAACTAACTAAGGCGCAAAGGTTCAAGGCCCAACCAAAGTCCAAAAGTCCACTGAGAGGCGTGCACTGGACGTACATGTTGTACGCTCAACTTACATGGTATCTTGCCAGTACGCGCCGTGTACCCCTTAGCACGCTCCGCGTACTGAGCTGCTAGCCACCTTAGGCTATTAAGTGCTTAATCCTTTCATCTACTCAGTCTAACTTTCAGATCTCAACTATCATAGGGTTTTAAGACATAAAGTCGGCAACTTTAAACCTTAGCATGCCTTAATGGAACCCAACATCCATTTTTGTCCAACAAAGCTCATATTAAGGACTTCATCAATTCATGCATGGACTCATATTAACTACAAATATTACATTTTTTATGCATTTAAAACATGAAAGGGACTGGGATCTATAAACCTTAGTGTCTAGAGTTGCCTATACTCACAAAAAGAAGCCATGGGGCCAAAATAAACTCCTAAACAAGCCCTAAACTCTAATAACCAAAATGAATCATCAAGGTAAGAACTTTTTACCTTCAAAAGCTTCCAAAGTTGATGAATACCTTGGATCTAGAAGCCCAACCTCAACAAATTCTTGGTCACCTAGTTCCTCTTCTTCCAAGACACACTAAAAAGCCACAAAAATCACGTCAAAGCCTAAGAACACTCAAAGGGGGTGAAATAGGGTTAGATGGACGTAATGAACAATGGAGGCTGATAAGGGTGAGTGTCCAAAGGCCTTAATGTTGTTTAAATGGGGCTCATGGCCTAAAAATTAGGGTTTGTTCTTTGGCTACATACACCACGTACGCTCAGCATATGTGGCTAAGCGCCACGATCAAAAGTGAGCATGTACGCAAATCATACCTAAATTTACGTCCAGCGTATGAGGGGACCAGTTTCGCAAAAATTTCAAACTTCAAGGATCAAAGAGGAATATACCTGGAATCAAATGTTACAAATCCCCCCCCCCCCACGCACTTGAATTAAACTTCATCCTCGAAGTCCGCTGATGCAAACAAATATGGGTAGTGTTACCACATCTCGTCCTCTGGCTCCCATGTCCACTCAGAGCCCTTTCGGTGGTGCGATTGCACATTCACCAGATTCACCACGTAATTCAGGCGCTCATCCACCAGAATGTCATCCAGCGAAATCACTGACGAATCATCGGTTACACACTTCGGCAACTGGGACACGTGGAAAGTGTTATGGATCTGACTGAGCTCATCAGGCAGATCCAGTCGGTATGCAACCTTGCCCACACAGGAAGTAATCCTGAAAGGACCAATAAACCGGGCCTAGCTTGCCCCTCTTCCGAAACCGGATGAAAACTTTGCAAGGTGACACCTTCAGCAGCACCAAGTCCCCCACCTGAAAGTCAAGGTTTGAACGGCGTCGATCAACATAACTCTTCTGTCGAGTCTACACGACCCACAACGTGCCACACACCTACTGAATCAACTATGTGGTCTTAAGCACCACTTCGGTGCTTCTGATGACCCAATGACCAACCTTGCCCCCAACAAATCGGGTTCCTACACCTCCTCCCAAACAACATCTCAAATGGTGGTCGGTCAATACCAGCATGATAACTGTTGTTGTAGGAGAACTCGAAAAGTGGAAGGTAAGTATCCCAACACCCTCCAAAATCCAACACACACGCTCGAAGCATATCCTCGAGTGTCTGGATCGTCCGCTCGCTATGGCCATCGGTCTGAGGGTGGTTTGTTGTACTAAAATGCAACTGAGTTCTCAATTCCTCATGAAAATTCCTCTAAAACCTGGAGGCTTAACGAACGTCCCATTCCGAGACCACCAAAACTGGAAACCCATGCCTAATTACCACCTCCCAGATATAAATATTGGCTAGCTTCTCTGCTGATATGCTCTCAGCAATTGGGATAAAATGCGCACTCTTGGCCAGTCTATCCACAATGACCTAGATATAATCAACACCACGTGTCGTCGTAGGCACTTTTGTGATGAATTCCATAGTGATCTCCTCCCACTTCCACATGGGAATGGGTAACGACTGCACCTTTCCATGGGATCTCTGATGCTCGGCCTTGACTTTCTTGCAATTCAGGCGTCGCTAAAGAAACCAAGCTATCTTAATTTTCATATAGGGCCACCAATATCTTAACCTTAAATCCATGTACATCTTTGTGGCCCCTGAATGGATAGAAAACTTTGACTTATGCGCCTCCTATGGTACCGTCTGTCTCGCCCCAACGGATGTCGGGACGAAAACTCTACCACACTAAGTCAACAACCCACGGTTGTGCCTGACAAAGAAGGGAAGTTGCTCCCTGATCCTCTCGAACTTCCAATTCTCATTTTTCAAACCCTCCACTTGAGTTTCCTTGATCAAGTCCAACAGAGGCGAAGTGAAGACCATCCTCAAGCAAACATCTCTGATAGAAGTACTTCCCATATTGCAGCTCAACACATTGGCCACCATATTGTCCTTCCTAAGGTGGTACAGTATATCGTAATCATAATCCTTTACCACATCCAACCATCTCCCCTGCCTCATGTTCAGATTTGGCTGGTCCTTTCAAATATATCAAACTCTTGTGGTTGGTGTAGATAGTACATCGAACCCCATACAAAAAATGCCTCCAGATCTTAAGGGCGAAAACCACGGCCCCCAACTCCAAATCATGTGTAGGGTAGTTCGCCTTATGAGGCTTCAACTGCCTCGAAGTGTAACGAATCACGCGAACTCTCTGCATAAGAAGAACTCCCAAACCGGAGGTAGAGGCGTCAGAATAAACCACAAACCCATCCAAACCCTCAGGGGGCACAAGAATCGGGGCCTCACACAATCACTGCCTCAGAGTCTCAAAATCTAATTTTTGATTCGGTCCCCACCGAAAGGTCACATTCCTCTTTGTCAAATGGGTCAATGGCACAACAATCTTGGAGAAGTCCTGGATAAATATTCGATAATACCCTGCGAGACCTAGGAAGCTCCCAATCCCCGATGCGATCCTCGAGACCTCCTAACGCATCACAGCCTCGATCTTGGCTGGGTCGACCAAGATTCCCTCCTGGTTGACAATGTGCCCCAGAAACTGAACCTCGCGCAACACCTATTGTAAATATAGCTCGAGCTTCTCCTTGGTCTTGTAATATACCATGATATCATCAATGAAAAGAATTGCAGATCGACCAGCATCGTCCTGCAGACCCGGTTCATGAACTCGATGAACGTTGTTGGTGCATTGGTGAGCCCGAAAGGAATCACCACAAACTCGTAATGACCACAACAAGTTCTGAAGGTTGTATTCTGCACATGCTCATCCCTGACTCTCATCTGGTGGTACCCTGATCACAAATCAATCTTGGAGAACCAAGTTGCACCCTGGAGCTGATCAAACAAATCATCAATCCTCGGTAGTGGGTAACGGTTCTTTATCGTTAGCTTATTCAACTATCGATAATCAATGCACATCCGGTGCAAATAGTCCTTCTTGGGAGGCACTCCAGGAAAATCCTCGGGGGAAAAAGATGGAAAATCCCGCACAATGGGTACTCTGCTTAACTCTGTCTTGGCCTCAACCCACGTGTCAGAAACATAAGCAAAGAACCTAGAACAACCCTGGTCTAGATATCTCATGGCCCTCGCTGTTGAACATAGAGTTGGCCTATGTGAAGCACTCTCGCCAGTAATAACTAGTCCCCCCCCCATTTGGGCTTCGAACTCTCACTAGCTCCCACTCTAAATAAATCACGGCCCCATTATGGACCATCCCAATGATAACCTCCGATCCTCTCAAGGGGATCGGAACCAAATCAATAGAGAACCTCTCGCTAAAAACATCAAAGCATTCACGGTACGGTCATCCGCAATCTCCACCTCTAGAGGGAAATCTGAAGTCCCTAGAGTATATCGAAACTTCTTGTTGAGCGCAAGAGATACGAAGGATCGGGTAGCCCTCAAATCAAACAAAACATAAGTAGAAAAACCGTTGACCAAAAAGGTCCCAAAACAAGTTACAAATAAATATAAGCATACACAAGGAAATCAATAAGAGATAGGTTTATAACACATACCATTAACTAAATCATGCGATGCACGGGCCTCATCGGTGGTCAGCTGAAAAGCCCTGCTCGTCACCACAGGAGCCTCCACCTTGACCTGGCGGCCATCAGTAATCCTCAATGTGGCTGGCGCAGGCGCCACCACTACTCCCCCAGACAATCTCAGACAATCGGTCTTTTTATGGCCGGTCTGATTGTAATGAAAGCAAATCAGAGCCCTCTTGGGGCAATCCCTGCTCACGTGGCCCGACTGGCCACAACTGAAACATCTTGAACCTGCTGATCGGCAAGCTCTACTATGAAGCTTTTCGTATTTGGCGCAATGGTCCCGACCCTAATAGCCTCTAGAGTGGGTATCGGAGGTCTTGGGTCTCTTAGCCTGACCCACAACTGTCTGAACCTGCTCCGGTTTCCGCTTCGTCCGGAGCTCCAACTCAATCTCCCGCTCGTGGGCCTTCTCGATCATGTCATTAAGGGTCTTGCACCACGAGAAGCTCACAAACTCCCTAATATTGTCCCTCAACATATCACGATATCTCGTCTTCCTCATCTCCTCATCCGTAAAATACTATGGGACCAATAGTGCTCTCTCCCTGAATTTGGCGGTGATCTCCACCACACTCTCTGTAGTCTGGAGGAGGTCCTGGAACTCCCTTGCCAGTCAATGCACCTCGATAACTGGTGCAAACTCCCTCTGAAACCTGTGAATGAAGTCCTCCCATGTCATCACAGCCACTGTTGCCGATCCCACCGCTCGAGTAACCTCCTCCCACCAGTCCCGTGCTCTGTCCCCTAGTAAGCAGGACGTGAATCCCACCTTTGCCCCCTCAGGGGAAAAGCTTGTGCACTAAACCTTCTCCTTGTCAGCGATCCAACAATGGCTAGCAATGGAGTCCTTAAGTCCAAAGACCTCAGGCGCTCCACATACCTTGAATTCCAGAATGAGGGAGTTCGTGTCCTAGCCTGCCCTGCAACAATCTCGGCTCAAAACGACCAGAGCCACTCCTCTATGATCTCCAAAATCCCCTCCTTGACTGTACCAATAATCATGGGGGTAACATCAAGAATATGACGAGTAACCTTGGCTACAATGAGCATACGCAACCTCTCATCAATCGGTTCTGAGCCGGAGCCAAAACTTGAAAGCAATCTAGAGCCAGAACCATAACCTGCCGTTCCTTAACGAGTGACCACAATCCTTAAACTGAAACATAAGATATAAACAATCAACAAACACTCGAGGAAAATTCGCAACACACAAGTAGCCTTAGGATCCACAAATCTACACATGTCTTAGGTACAGGTCCAGTGCTTCCAGTAGTACGGGCCCAATACTACCTTCCACACCTACAAGTACCTTCCTCAAGGTAAATTATGATTCCTCTAAGTTACCACACTATAACAAAGAACAAACCTACGCTACACAACATATATATCCTAGACTCTTCTAGGAACTCTCAACCCTCACTGCTAGCAGTACCAAGAACCTCAATCAACGCCGTTGGTTGCCCTATACATGCAAGTTGTACATAAAATAGGATCGCATAGACTGTCGAATGAAGTTTCTGCCCTAAGTCCACAACCAAACAAGCAATAGGAAATGAGGCTAAATCAATCATTCTAGGGTTATACAATCCTAAGCACATATAATTTTGAAAGCATACACATAGCAAATAACTGAGCCGATATCAATTCCAAGTAATACATGGCATCAAATTCTATCGATCTATAAGGAATCATGCAAATCAGGCAGTTCTATCATATGATTCTTGAAGGTATCCTTAGCTATAATCTAGCATGCAGTTCACATACCAAACATCCTAATCATAGTACATAAGGATGGGTACTTGAGCTTGAATGACTGCACTCATTGCACTCCCTTTTTTCTTAAAAGAATGATTTTCGAAAATTCAAGTTCTTTTTATTTTGCAAAGATTGTCATTTCCTCAGTTTGAATTCTGACACACCTAAAAATGTGCTTGAATCCCTCAAACCAAGGCTCTGATACCAACTTGTAACAACCCAAAAAACCAGGATAAAAATTTTCATTTTTAAACAAGATTTACAGTCATTATATTGTTCCAAAAACCATTACATAATATCAATATCAAATCATCATAGTAACAATGTCAATAAGTGCAGAAAATAATGAGGGGAGAATGTTGTGCCATCACGCTAGGCCCTTTCCCTTAATACCGGAAGTACCTGACAACATAAATACAAAGTGTAAGCAAAAGCTTAGTGAGTTTCCCCAAGTACCACATACCAAACATAAATACATTAGTGCTTTTGGCTAAACCATAGTCTTACAACTAATTCACTGCCGAGGGCCAAATCACGGTCTTCCTTGCAGTTGCCAGGGGCCATACCCTGATCTTTCATACAGATGCCAGGGGCCACATCCTGGTATTTCATATATATATATATATTACAATTAAGACTAACATTCTACATCACAACTAATGGGCCGGCCTTGGTGCCTTTGACCCATTGCTACAGTGAGACTAGCATTCTACATCACAATTAAGACAAGCATTCTACATCCAAAAACTAAATATGGCCCAAAGGTTCAAGGCCCAACCAGAATCCAAAAGTCCATTGAGAGGTTTACGCTCGGCATACGCGTTGTACGCTTGATGTACACTGTAACATCCTGAGTTCGGGTATGTTAATTTAATTATTTATTTATTGTTTTATTGAGGAACTCGACGAGTTGATGCCTCAACTCGTCGAGTAGAGTCTGATCTATTGGCGCATTTTCGCGAACGGACTCGACGAGTCGGGACCTGACTCGCCGAGTCGGTGCTGATTAGGAAAACCCTAATCCCCGAGTTTGGCAGCCTATTTAAAGACCTTTATGGCCTTCATTTGCGGCCACCTTGTTCCAGAGAAACCCTAGAGAGTTGAGATAGTGAGTTTGAGGGAAAGAGGAGGCTATTTCTTCATCTTTTTGTGTGGTTTTTCTTGAAGGAAGATAGGAGCACAAATCTAGAGTGTGAAGGGGACTGGATCTGAGCTAATCATCTCGTGATATCATCTTCGGAGGTATAAACCTTACCATTTTGTGTTATATTGATGGACTTCTTGATTTTAGGGTTTTTACCCTCATTTTATGAAAGATCTAGTGAGTATGACGTCCTCTTTGGGGTTATGACATCAGATCTGGACCATGAGAGGTCCCTAGAGTCATTACCTTCTAGCTTTTTGCAAGCAAATAAGGAATTGGAGACTAGGTTGCCATTTCTAGTGTTATTTCTCCATTTGAGGCTTATATTGGGTTGCATGCACGTAAAGGTTGCACCTTTACGTGACTTTTGAGTGTTTAAGGGTTAGATCTATGATTTGGCTAAGCAGATCTGACCTCAGGAGGTTGTATGAGCAAGTCCATGGAGGAAAGTCGCTGAGTCCATATGTAGACTCGACGAGTCGGACCGGGTTGCCCCGGGGTCTGACTCCAGTGGTGATCCGATGAGTTGAGGGGTGACTCAGTGAGTCGAGTGAGGCTTAGAAAGGGAAGAGTCTGTGAGGACGATGGGACTCGCCCGAGTCGTCGTATGCACTCGGCGAGTCTGGTCAAAATGGACAGTTGACCTTTAGGGTTTGCCAACAAATGGGCCTTGGGCCTGTAGAGTGGTAGAATGGTCTTTTACCCTTCTAGGGATTTGCATGAGAGAATATCCAAATTGTGAAGAGACATTTATTTAGTGAAATTTATTATTGTGACTAGATGGAGGCTAGGGCAGTATTCTGATATCGAGATTTTACCGAGATTCCTGAGGTGAGTCTTCTCACTATACTTTACCTAGAGTGGTAATCAGAGCTATGTGACAGTGTATCTTGTATGCTATTTATGTGTTGTGATTCTATGTGATATGTGATATGCATGATTCAGAGTTTACAGAGTTAGGACCAGTGGGTCCACAGAGTTATGGGACCAAGAGGGTCCCACAGAGATATTCGACCAGAGGGTCATCAGAGTTACAGCCTTGAGTGGCTGATATGTGTTTATGTGGTATTTTGGGGAACTCACTAAGCATTTATGCTTACAGAGTTTTGTGTATGTGTTTCAGGTACCAGTGATGATCGCGGGAAGGCGCCGGCATGATCTGTACACACTCATGGAGCTTTTGTTTATATGATTCTGGGATATGTTTTTCTATGATGAGAGTGGATACATTATGTTTATTATTATTTTATGAATGAAAGTATGTTTTAAAATTGTGAAAAATTATTCAAAAATTTGGGTGTCACAAGTTGGTATCAGAGCCTTGGTTTGAGGGATTCGGGTGCACCTTCGGGCGTATCTGAACTCAAACTGAGGATTTGAGGGATTTTCAAAATAAAATTCAAAAAAATTTTCTCAAGAGTAAAAAGTTTTTGAAAGAGTAGAGCAGAGCAGTGTGTACGATCAGCCAGCGCCCGAATGGTGATTTCCCAAAATACCCTTACATTATGAGTTATGAGATATGTTATGATATAATATGCATGCTAGAGTAGGCTAGGTATTCTTATTAGGACTAGAGTGGCCTGATTTGTGATGCCTTAGCCTAGGGATTTTGTTGCTAGGAGATGCTTGAGAGTGAATAGATAGCAGCGAGGGGCTTATGAGAGATCTGCTAGAGAGTAGACTATGTATAGAGAGATTAGAGTACTTGGGACTTGGAATCCTAGGAGGAGGACTTGGGGTGAATATTGATGCGGTGTGGACGGTAGTATTGGGCCCGTACTACCGAAGGCACCGGATCAGTGCGCAGCCCAAGTAAGAATCCTTAGGGTACCAGGGATCAAGTAGGAATAGGATATCGAGTGTGTGTACACTCGAGCGAGTCTCTGATATCTTGTGTTGTATTTCAGAGATTCATCATGGTTGGGACACGCCACAGGCCAGGGACTAGCAAGGGGGTGTGAGCGATAAGGAGCTCCGCCAGATGATTCATGATGAGGTGGCTGCGGCCATCCGCGCTGAGATTCCGGAGATGTTCGGGTCTATCAAGACCACACTGATTGAGACTTTTGATAAGCGGTATGCTGCTCTTACTGATGCTGCTGTTGCTGCAGCCACTGTAGCCGTTGCTGCTGCCAGGCCGCATGGGGGTGATGCGTTACTGTACTGGGAGTTCAGCAACACGAAGCCACCAGAGTTTGATGGGACTCAGGATCCGATAGTCGTGATGAGGTGGATCTCTGATATTGAGGCGTGCTTCTACACATGTTCATGTCCGGAGCATCTGAGGGTACGGTTCGCTTTGAACTAGCTTCGCTTGGGAGCGAAGGACTGGTGGAAGTTTGTGACAGCACACTTCACTTCTGCAGAGCTCGCTGTGGTGACCTAGGAGAGGTTCACCACTATGTTTCGAGATCAGTACGTTCCCCCGGTGGAAAGGGAACGTTTGGCCCAGGACTTTCTGACCCTCAAGCAGGGTACCGAGTCTGTTACGGTGATCACCAGGATGTTTCATGAGGGGGCGATGTTCTGTCCTGAGCACGTGTCTTCCGAGCAGGCACGCATGAGCAGCTATTTGAGTATTTTGAGGAGAGATATCCGCGAGTTCGTGGCGAACTCGACATACCAGACATTTGCTGAGCTTCAGGCAAATGCCCGGAAGAGAGAGATTGAGCTAGAGACTCAGGCCAGGGAGGAGGCGGAGTCTCAGGGGAGGGATCGGCGACCGGCACAGTCCCAGCCGGCTGCCAAGCGGGCTAAGCCCGCCGATTCGAGATCAGGGAACCAGAAGGGCCGCACTTATGGCAGGTGCGGCAAGAGTCATGAGGGGGTATGCAGAGAAGGGTCTTGCTACAAGTGTGGCAAGGAGGGGCACATGGCCAAGGATTGCCCCAAGGGGTTTGCAGTTTGTTTTCACTGCAACCAGACCGGACACTGGAAGGTCGAGTGTCCGCAGTTACGAGGGTCAACTCAGGGAGCTTCTCAGGGATCTGTCCCTGCTGCTGTTCGAGCTACGGAGAGTCGGCCGATGAAGGCCGAGGCGCCGAAGGCTCGCGGGAGAGCCTTCCAGTTGACAGCGGAGGAGGTCCGCGCAGCACCCGATGTTGTGGCTGGTATGTATTTTTTCATCTGTTTATTTTGAGTTTGTGGTGTTATGCTTATATTGTGATATGCGTAGGTACATTTCTTGTGTGTTCTGTACCTGCTTTGGTGTTATTTGACTCGGGTGCGAGTCGGTCTTTTGTGTCGTTAGCCTTTAGTCAGCACATCAGTATTCGTCGAGAGGCGTTAAGTCGACCTTTGCGAGTTTCCATAGCCGACGAGAGAGCAGTGTATGCCACTGATGTGATTCGAGGATGTGTACTCGAGATCTTCGGCGTTGAGTTTCCGATTGATTTGGTCCCGATTGCTATGGGAGATGTCTGTGTCATCGTGGGCATGGACTGGTTGAGCAGATTTGGAGCGGTTATCGACTGCGAGCGACAGCTGGTGACCATACGAGACCCTAGTGGGGGAGTTCTTACGGTTTATGGTGAGGGTACCCGTTCTGGGTCAGCATTTTGTTCAGCCGCGAGAGCGAGGCAGAGTCTACAGCAGGGCTGTAGTGGGTTTGTGGCTTATGTGGTGGATAGGAGGGTAGGTACAGAGAGACCGAGGTCGGTCGATGAGGTCCCGATAGTGCGTGAGTTCCCGGATGTTTTCCCCGAGGAGTTGCCGGGTGTGCCTCCCGAGTGGCAGGTGGAGTTCCGTATCGATTTGGTTCCGGGGGCAGCGCCTATTGCCAAGGCGCCCTACCGCCTTGCACCTCCAGAGATGCAGGAGTTATCCTCGCAGCTTCAGGAGCTGCTAGGAAAGGGGTTTATACGGCCGAGTAGCTCACCGTGGGGAGCGCCGATCCTTTTTGTCAAGAAAAAGGATGGTTCACACCGGATGTGCATTGATTACCGGGAGTTGAACAAGCTGACGGTCAAGAACCGTTACCCCTTACCAAGGATCGACGATTTGTTTGATCAGTTGCAGGGAGCGTCTTGGTTCTCCAAGATTGATTTGAGGTCTGGATATCATCAGATGAGGGTGCGTGATGAGGATATCGAGAAGACAACGTTCAGAACTTGTTACGGGCATTACGAGTTCGTGGTGATGCCTTTCGGGCTCACCAATGCACCGGCGACGTTCATGGATCTCATGAACAGGGTGTGCAGGCCGATGATGGATCGTTCGGTGATCGTGTTCATTGATGATATATTGGTGTATTCGAGATCCAGAGAGCAGCATGAGGAGCATTTGAGGGAGATCCTCGGAGTTCTGAGATCGGAGAGGCTTTACGCCAAATTCTCCAAGTGCGATTTCTGGTTACGAGAGGTCCAGTTTTTAGGACACCTCGTCAACCAGAATGGGATATTGGTCGATCCGGCCAAGATTGAGGCGGTGATGAGTTTGGAGGTACCAAGATCCCCTTCGGAGATCAGGAGTTTCCTGGGGTTGGCTGGTTATTATCGGAGATTCATCCAAGATTTCTCCAGGATTGCTGTTCCTCTCACCAGACTAACCCGGAAGGGCATGACTTTCTGTTGAGGCCCGGAGCAGCAGGCCTCATTCGAGACACTTCTCCAGAGATTGTGCGAAGCCCCAGTGTTTGCCCTTCCGGAGGGAATGGAGGACTTTGTGGTATATTGTGACGCGTCGATATCGGGACTGGGTACGGTGCTGATGCAGAGAGGGCATGTGATAGAATACGCATCGAGGCAGCTGAAGCCTCATGAGACGAGGTATCCTACTCACGATCTGGAGTTGGCGGCTGTGGTGTTCGCCCTCAAGATCTGGCGTCACTATTTGTACGGGGTTCGGTGTACCATATACACGGACCACAAGAGCTTGAAGTATCTGATGGATCAGCCCAACCTGAACATGCGTCAGAGGAGATGGTTCGACGTGGTAAAGGATTATGAGTGTGAGATCCGGTACCACCCGGGCAAGGCTAATGTGGTAGCCGATGCCTTGAGTCGCAGGCCAGAGAGTGCCCCTTTGCGAGATGTTTGTCTGACGTTGATAGTGATGACCCAGGTGTTGGACACCATTCGGGAGGCCCAGGTGGAGGCCATGAGACCGGAGAACCGCAAGCGAGAGCGGGTGATTGGAAAGATATCTGAGTTCATTGCCGATAGCCCGGGGCTTATGACCTTCCAGGGCCGGATTTGGGTGCCATTTGAGGGCGGAGCACGTGCCATTTTAATGGAGGAGGCGCACAGGTCGAGGTTTTCAATCCATCCCGGGACCACCAAGATGTATTTAGACCTGAAAAGAGACTATTGGTGGCCCTGTATGAAGAGGGATGTGGCGTGGTTTGTAGAGAGGTGCTTGACCTGTCGCAGGGTTAAGGCCGAGCACCAGTGTCCACATGGGAAGTTGCAGCCGCTTGAGGTTCCCCAGTGGAAGTGGGAACAGATTTCCATGGATTTTATCACCAAATTGCCGAGGACTGCGAGAGGCATCGATGCAATTTGGGTGATCGTCGACCGGCTGACAAAGAGTGCTCATTTTCTTGCTATCAGCGAGAGCTCTTCCGCGGAGAGGCTGGCGGAGGTGTATGTGAGGGAGGTGGTATCGCGGCATGGTGTACCGATCTCGATTGTGTCAGATTGAGATGTGCGTTTCACTTCCAGATTCTGGAAGAAGTTCCATGAGGAGTTGGGTATTAGGCTGCATTTCAGTACCACTTACCACCCATAGACGGACGGACAGAGTGAGCGGACGATTCAGACGCTCGAGGACATGCTTCGGGCATGTGTGTTGGACTTCAGAGGGAGTTGGGACACGTATCTGCCTTTGGCTGAGTTTTCCTATAACAACAGCCACCATTCAAGCATTGGTATGCCTCCCTTCGAGTTGTTGTATGGGAGGAAGTGTCGAACTCCCATCTGTTGGGGAGAGGTAGGACAACGAGTGATGGGTAGCACGGAGATAGTGCTTCAGACGACTGAGCAGATACAGCAGGTCAGGAAGAGGTTGCTGACGGCTCAGAGTCGTCAGAAGAGCTACGCGGATAGGCGTCGCTCAGAGCTCGAGTTCCAGGTTGGTGATTTCGTTCTCCTGAAGGTGTCACCTTGGAAAGGTGTGATCCGGTTCAGGAAGAGAGGCAAGTTGGGGCCTCGGTATATTGGTCCATTCAGGGTGATCGCGAGAGTAGGCAGGGTAGCGTACCGTTTGGAGTTACCTGCGGAGTTGAGTCAGATTCATGATACCTTCCATGTGTCTCAGTTGAGGAAGTGTATTGTCGATGAATCGGCAGTGGTACCGTTAGAGGATATTCAAGTGGATGCGAGCCTGAATTATGTTGAAAGGCCAATTGCGATTTGGGATCGGAGAATCAAGGTTTTGAGAAACAAGGAGGTGTCCTTGGTGCAGGTTCAGTGGCAGCATCGTAAGGGGTTCAAGCTGACATGGGAACCAGAGATTGAGATGCGTGAGCAGTATCCAGAGTTATTTGCAGAGCGAGACTTCGAGGGCGAAGTCTGATTCTAGTGGGGGAGAATTGTAACATCCTGAGTTCGGGTATGTTAATTTAATTATTTATTTATTGTTTTATTGAGGAACTCGACGAGTTGATGCCTCAACTCGTTGAGTAGAGTCTGATCTATTGGCGCATTTTCGCGAACGGAGTCGACGAGTCGGGACCTGACTCGCCGAGTCGGTGCTGATTAGGAAAACCCTAATCCCCGGGTTTGGGAGCCTATTTAAAGACCTTTATGGCCTTCATTTGCGGCCACCTTGTTCCAAAGAAACCCTAGAGAGCTGATATAGTGAGTTTGAGGGCAAGAGGAGGCTATTTCTTCATCTTTTTGTGTGGTTTTGCTTGAAGGAAGATAGGAGCACAAATCTAGAGTGTGAAGGGGACTGGATCTGAGCTAATCATCTCGTGATATCATCTTTGGAGGTATAAACCTTTCCATTTCGTGTTATATTGATGGACTTCTTGATTTTAGGGTTTTTACCCTCATTTTATGAAAGATCTAGTGAGTATGAGGTCCTCTTTGGGGTTATGACATCAGATCTGGACCATGAGAGGTCCCTAGAGTCATTACCTTCTAGCTTTTTGCAAACAAATAAGCAATTGGAGACTAGGTTGCCATTTTAGTGTTATTTCTCCATTTGACGCTTGAATTGGGTTGCATGCACGTAAAGGTTGCACCTTTACGTGACTTTTGAGTGTTTAAGGGTTAGATCTATGATTTGGCTAACCAGATCTGACCTCAGGAGGTTGTATGAGCAAGTCCATGGAGGAAACTCGCCGAGTCCATATGTAGACTCGACGAGTCGGACCGGGTTGCCCCGGGGTCTGACTCCGGTGGTGATCCGGTGAGTTGAGGGGTGACTCTGTGAGTCGAGCGAGGCTTAGAAAGGGAAGAGTCTGTGGGGACGATGGGACTCGCCGAGTCGTCGTATGCACTCGGCGAGTCTGGTCAAAATGGACAGTTGACTTTTAGGGTTTGTCAACAAATGGGCCTTGGGCCTGTAGAGGGGTAGAATGGTCTTTTACCCTTCTAGGGATTTGCATGAGAGAATATCCAAATTGTGAAGAGACATTTATTTAGTGAAATTTATTATTTTGACTAGGTGGAGGCTAGGGCAGTATTCTGATATCGAGATTTTACCGAGATTCCCGAGGTGAGTCTTCTCACTATACTTTACCTAGAGTGGTAATCAGAGCTATGTGACAGTGTATCTTGTATGCTATTTATGTGTTGTGATTCTATGTGATATGTGATATGCATGATTCAGAGTTTACAGAGTTAGGACCAGTGGGTCCACAGAGTTATGGGACCAAGAGGGTCCCACAGAGATATTCGACCAGAGGGTCATCAGAGTTACAGCCTTGAGTGGCTGATATGTGTTTATGTGGTATTTTAGGGAACTCACTGAGCATTTATGCTTACAGAGTTTTGTGTATGTGTTTCAGGTACCAGTGATGATCGCGGGAAGGCGCCGGCATGATCTGTACATACTCATGGAGCTCTTGTTTTTATGATTCTGGGATATGTTTTTCTATGATGACAGTGGATACATTATGTTTATTATTATTTTATGAATGAAAGTATGTTTTAAAATTGTGAAAAATTATTCGAAAATTTGGGTGTCACATGCACAATCGCTTGCCACTACGCGTTGCGTACCCCCTTGGTACGTTTAGCGTACTGAGTTGCTTGCCACCTTAAGCTATTAAGTGCTTAATCCTTTCAGCCACTCGATCCAACTTTCAGATCTCTACCATTATAGGGTTTTAAGACATAAAGTTGCCAACTTTATGCCTTAGCATGCCTTAATGGAACCAAACATCCATGTTTGTCAAAGAAAGCTCATATTAAGGACTTCATTTCATGCATGGACTCATCTCAACTACCAAGATTACATTTTTATGCATTTAAAACATCAATGAGACTGAGATCTAACACCCCTAACCTCTTGAGTTGCCAAAACTCAGAATAAGAACCCATGGGATCAAAGTAAACTCCTAAACAAGCCGTAAACTCTAATAACCAAAATGAATCATCAACGTAAGAAAATTTTACCTTCAAAAGCTTCCAAAGTTGATGAAGACTCTAGATCTGGAAGCCCAACCTCAACAAATGCTTGGTCAGCAAGTTCCTCTTCTTTTAAGACACACTAAAAAGCCACAAAAATCACTTCAAAGCTCAATAACACTCAAAGGGAGTGAACTAGTGTTAGATGGGCCGTAATGAACACTGGAGGCTAATGAGGGTGAGTGTCCAAAGGCCATAATGTTGTTTAAATAGGGCTCATGCCCTAAATTAGGATTTAGTCTTTACCTAAGTATGCCTTGCGTACACCACGTACGCTCAACGTACGTGGCTAGGCTCCCCGATCAAAAGCGCACATGTACGCTAAGTGTACCTAAACGTACGCCCAACATACAAGGGGACCATTTTCGTAAAAATTTCAAACTTCAAGGATCAAAGAGGAAAATACCTGGAATCGAATGTTACACACATCTTTCTCCATTAATCACAAATAATCCCTTCATAAATCTTCTTTTCATATTTGATCATTCAAATAATTCAAAATCACCTCTACTAAGTTTCATTCTTCCGAATTCAACCTCATTCTCACCATTAGCAAAAAAACATTAAATACTTTTTGAAACAATTTCGGTTTTATGAAATATAAAAAGTCTAACCCCTAATCACGGGTGCTACATTGGAAACTGAAAAAACCTACAAAGTAGAAACCAAAATAGAAACCAATGGTTTGGGTTTAATTTTTTTAAAAATTAAAATATTAGGCTCGGTTTTGGTTTTAGGAAATATAAAAAGTGATAAAAATTGAATCTAACCTAATTTTATTAAATACATTAATTCTAAGAACTATAGGTATATATTTATGTATTCTGTAAGATATAACAAAAAATATAAGCTTAATTTGGTGGTTAAGTGAATGGACCATTAAACTTTAGGTCGTTTGTTTGATTTTTCTCGTCGGTGGTGGTAATTTATATTGTTTCAAAACCACTCCATCCATACCACATTGTTGTTAAGATACAAAATTTGCTATAATCGAACCCTATATAATTATGCCACCCATTCCTACATCGCTTCCAACATACAAGCTCCTCCATAATAACCACTTACATAAACAATTTGACCTACGTATAGAAATTGGGCATGGTTTAAGCGATATTTGGTTTTAAACCGATAAACCCAAAACCAAACCAAAAACTGAAAATTTGAACCAATATATTTGGGTTAGGGTTAGGGTTAAGGTAATTTGGTTTGGTTTCAGTTTATACACAAACCTGACCCAATGCAACTCATTCTCACACCTAGTGTACCGTGGTAATTTTAAGAATTGAATATTGGTGATCATTTGGCCAGTGGAATTCACATTTTTGGTAAGTGGAGGCAAGACATGTATTGTTGATTTATCAAGAAAAATAAGATTAGATTTCAATTTGCTAATATGGACATGGTGTTAGGATGATATGGACACCCTTTCAAAACCTTATCTTGACATGCACCGACTAACACGTCGTGTTCTTAGGACTTTTCCTTTCAAATGGAGAGCAAAGAAAAACATGTGATTAAACATTGTTCTAGTGTTCTCGATTCTATAATGGTTCTCATTTGAACATCTTATATATATAGCGTTTGGATCTTTTGATAATTCTTATATCCGTAAGAACCTAAAAAATGTAATATCAGGATAAGATTAAACTTATTTATTTTGTTATTTTAAATTAATACCATTAATAATTTTGAGATGATGTCAATTTAGTGGTTGAGATTATAGTTTTCTCAAGTTCTCATAAATATATGAGTTTTTACAAAGATCCTAACTATATATATATATATATATATATATATATATATATATATATATATATATATATATAAGCCCAGAATCATTATATAATGGTATCTGTTAATGACATATGATCCAATAAGGTCACATTTTATAGCAAGTTATCACTTATTGATTTTTTATTAGAATTTGATTACTATTAAATATAATCAACACTTGTATCTAATTGAGAAATTATTATTTATGGAAATAATATTTTCTAAGAGATAAAAACATCTAGAAACACATATGATATGGTTTATATGTTGTTTTCATCTTTTTAGACATTTAAAAGTCCATTTATATAAAAACTAGTTTATATATAGATAAGATAAATATGCTAGATAATTAAGATGGAGTAAAACACACACGACAAATTCCATCCTTCCTCATAGCTGTGGATTTGATGGTATGGGAGAGGTTATATATTGGTTCTGCTTCTTTAATTGGTATCCTTGACTTTGGTACATAAGTGTATGTATATAAAGAGACTAACGACTTTTAACTAGCTGATGGATTTGAGGGAAGCTAAAAAAGATCTTTTTTTATAAATCAATTTTATACAACAAATAGAAGCGTTCAAAAATAACTAGTTTATTTTAAGATCATTTTAAAAAAACCACAAAGAGGATCCAATTAGTTGAACAAGAAAGCTTATAAACAACCATAGGATATTTAGAACTACAGTCTTTGAAGACTTTGATCCCATTTTGTTTTAAGGAGTTGATGAAGATGACAAAAAATCAATATAGAATCTATATAATATGCATCCACCAACAAGATTAAAACAAAATGGATGATAGTACTAACTTGTAATATGAAACTCGTAAGCCTTTCATGACTTATCAAAAATAAGTCTTAAAGGAGATTTCAAGTATCATGGTCTTTCTTCTTTATCTTTTTATCGCATTAAGAAATATGTAATGGGATGGAGAGAGAGAGAGAGAGAGAGGGCCGAATTCTAACGGTAATAAACCAACAAAATAAAACCCTTTTTCCTCCAGTTTATACTACTCTTAACATTTAAGATATCATATGTCATATGGAGGGCGTGATATTTAAATTACTAGCAAGACACACCCATACCCTCTCATGTGGGAGTTTGTCCTCGGTTTTTTTAGAAGAAAAAAGGAAGGAGTGTTCAACACTCTTTTATTTTAAATAACATTTAGTCTTATATTTTCTAAAAACATTTTAGTCCAGAAGATATAAATGATTTTATATAGCATTTCTAATGATATAATTTTATACATTAACATTAGAAAATATTATTTTCATAAAATATTATTTTCTCAATTAATTTCAAGAGTTATAAATATTTATCTAGAATTAAATCTAATAAATATTCAATTTGTGATAACTTGTTATAGGTGTGACCCTTTATGATCATATGTTATTGACAAAAATCATTGTAAAATGATTATTGAGCATATTGATCAAAGAATCTCCAACTTACAAAAGGTTAATTGTAGATTAACATAAACATTAGTTCACTACGAGAAAATGGGGTATCAGAGACTGATATATTCAGTCTCTGATGATCAATAATCAGTCTTTGATGAGAATCAGGGACTGATTTAGCTAGTCCCCGAAACCTAGTCCTAGATAGTGGATTTTTTATGTATCCGAGACTAAAAATTAGTCCATAATAAATCAAAGTATCAGAGACTGAAGATAAGTCTTTGAAACCATCTTATTTAGTCTCTAATGTGTTTTCTTTGAATCCCAAATTTTATGTCATATCACTCCGTTATACTATCTTTTAGGGACAGAATATCAGTCTTTCATGCTATATCATTAAGTATCCAACACTTTCACTCACATCTTTATTTTCTGTCCTATTAGTCACTGATAATATCTTTCAAAGACAAAATACTAGTCTTTAATACTATCATGTTTAGTCTCCAATGTCTTTTTCTTCGAGGCTCACTTAAATCATATTAGTCTTTAATAATGGAAAACGACACACAATTTACATGTCATAATGTAAAGTGTTTTAAAAAAATATAAAGTTATATACTTTTCATAGATTTACTAATTTTCAAGTTAAATGACAATTAATGTCTCATAATATAAAATAACATATCATACAAAAAAAGGCAATCCCTTTCACAATATATAGTATGTCAAATATAGAAAATTATTCCAATGCTAAACAAATGTAATACATTAACTTTTTCATCATATCAAATCAATTCCCCTAACAAAACACCATATCCAATTAAGACATGTTCAGACTCATTTACTTAAAACAAATGAACTAGTTGAAACACGAGACCCAATCAATCCTCTTAGGGTAATGTGCTCGACTAGATGTGTGGTTCACCTGGTGTCGTGGTTCTCTTTTCTGTAATGAAAACCTTGCCAATTGTGAGAAATCGTCAATTGTGAGAGAAGGTGCCCGAAACTGTTGAATCATGAAAAGTGACCCTCTTGAACTTCAGCTACCGCAATCCACAAGATCCGCAGTCTAGGCCTCATCATCAGCACCCGGAGTCATCATCAACCGCAATCACTTTTACTAGATCACTTTACTTTGTCTACTTTCTGTAATACTCTCTATTGTCCAGTATGCCTTGCATGGCTACTCTTAGAGACGTAATCTAGTGTATTCCTGAGACTCTATAAATAGAGCTCATTCGTTCTTATTCAATACAACTCTGAAGATATCTTTTCTATCTCTCTATCTGATCACACATCTCTTCTTACTCTCAAACCTTACTAGAATATAACTTATTATAATCTCTCTTCGGAGCAAGTCTCTTGTGACTTAATCACTAAATTTGATCTTCCTTATTAACTTGGTTTGAATACATTCCTTGTTATGAATCAACTTATGTGTATACTTGATATAACAATTGTTGTCATTTCCATTTCTTTACTTTTCCGCAACTAATTCTCTAACTATCTAACTGTAACTTATTAATATTATTGTTGAGCTTTTAGATCCTTCGAGATTAACTATTCCGCAACTATACTTGTTCTAACGTTTAGTCAAGTGTGTCTCAAAGTTTTTCTCTCAACAATTGATATCAGAGCCATAGTGGTTGCTTTTTGAAAACAAAACTCTGATTTTCAAAGGGCCTTCTATACCACTGAAGCTCATTTCTTAAAAAAACTAAAAAAATGGCACAATCTTTTTCTCTGACTGTTTCCAACTGTGTTGGTGGTTCAAATCGAGCCCCAATACTGGTAGCAAATGAATATCATCACTGGTCACAAAGAATGGAAAGATACTTAAGGAGACTTGGTAGAGATGTATGGCGATCCGTAGAAGAAGGACCACATGTCCCAATTCTTACACCAGTCCAAACTGACGGCGCTACAGCCAGACTAGGATGAGGTCAACCAGTCATGAGTCGTCCCACCAAGGATGATCTCGATAAAATGGAAAATGATGCTATTGCTTTTTATGAAATCTCTTGTGGAGTTGCTCCTGACAACTTCGACATTATCATAAATTATCAATCCGCAAAAGAGATCTGGGAAGTTCTCAAGAACTTGTACGAAGGCTCAGAACAAGCACAAGACAAGAAGCTGACAACCGCACTCAATGAGTTCAACAATTTCAAAGCTCACACTGGCGAAAGCTTAGAAGACTCCTTTAAAAGGTTCAACCTGATAGTCACCAAGTTATCAAACGCTGGCACCATCCGCAGCAACCATGAAACCAATCTTCAGTTTCTTAATGGCTTGGGAAGACACTGGACTACGGCCAAGATGATAGTCCAAGGTGATAGAAAGATTCACTCTTTGTCTCTCTACAAGCTCTATGGAGAACTGCAAGCACAAGAATCCACCGTACTCAAAGATTGTGCTGACTTCGGAGGACCACTTGCTCTCATAGCACAAGCTTCACCCAATCAATCCTACTCTCCCTCGTATGACACTGCACCGCAGTCATACGAAGCTGATTCAGAGTATGATGATGAAGAAGAATATAGGAAGGATATTGCTCTGGTTAGCCAACAGTTCAACCGTTTACCACCTCCTTCCTTCCAAAAGAATCAACAGTTCAACAAACCTCCATTCAATCGTAACTTCAACTCTCAGAATAACCACCCTTGATATTCCAAAAGTTCTCATCCACCACCGCAATCTCAGAATACTCAACCAAAGGAGGTACCGCAGCCCATCCAAACCATTGACTCTGGTGCTCCATCAGAAAACAAAAGTGATATTGTAATTTGTCATAAGTGCAACAAAGAGAATCACTTTGCAAAGGATTGCAAGGCCAATGTAGTGAAAGACAGAGCATTCTACCTTAGAATGGCTCAAGAACTGGAAGATAAGGAAAAGGCAAGGGCATACGTAGCCCATGTCAAAAGAGACCATCAAGTTTGGTCATCCGGAGATGAAGATGAAGCCATCAGCAGTATCAAATGAAAAGGGAAAATCTGCATGCTGGCAACTGCAGATGATGATGAGTCTACAAAGCTGGAAAAGAACTACTGCTACATGGCAAAGGATGGAACTCTAAGCATCGTCGAACAGGCTTTGTGCAAGGAGGAACAAGAAGATGAATGGTTAATTGACAGTGCCTGCTCCTTGCACATGACCGGAAGGTTAGAATACCATCGGGATTTCAGGCCAATTTGCAACGGTGGAAATGTCACATTCGGCAACAATGTGAATGGGGTCATCCGAGGTTATGGTGTTCTCACTACGGGGAACTTCTCTATTCAGAAGGTTGCTTATGTAGAAAGCCTTAAACACAATCTCATCAGTGTTGGCCAACTATGTAAGGCAGGCCATCGAGTTGAATTTGATGATCAATTTTGCTATATAATGACAAGTGATAGGAACACGTGTCTGATCAAATCCCGATCCGAAGGTACCATGTATCCTCTGGATGTCTCTCTGATCATAGGCAGACCGCAGTTGTGTTTCCTATCCAAAGCCGTATCCGAAGTCAGCTGGCTATGGCACCGCAAGCTAGCTCATCTCAACTTCAGGCACATCAACAATTTGGTCACCGAAGAACTAGTCAGAGGACTCCCTATTCTCAAATTCAGCAATGATACTCTCTGTCCGGCATGTGAATGTGGAAAACAATCCAAAGAAGGTCACCCTATGGTGATTGTGTTGGGTTTTGAGCATTCTAACACTCCTATGGTATACATGCAACCCTATAAACCTTGGATCTATGTTTTCTCTATTATATATGCAAATATTATCTATTTCAAGGTTTCATCCTAACTAGCATACTATGAAGCACCTATACTACAAAGTTCTAGTTAGCTGACATACCTTTTGATGTAGCTTGATGTCTTCAAGCTTTAAGAGCTTAGCCCCAATAGTGTGGAAGCCTCAAATGGAATCACAAATCACCAAAACACCATGGAAGAACTTGAGAGAATATGTAAGCACACTAAAATCGACCCACTCTTATTTTCACACACTTGTGCCAATTTTGTGAGCCAAGGACCCCTTTATATATTATGGAGGATTAGGGTTACATCCATGTAAACCCTAATACCCATGACCTTTCATTTACATAGGATGCATGGGTTAAAAGCTCCATGGACCATCCATGAAAGCTTAGCCCAACCTAAATGAACTTGGCCCATTCCATATATATAAGAGTCCAGATTTAATTAGTTCTTTTTGATCACTTAATTAATTCTAAATTAATTCTTGATCAATACTAATTAAATAATATGATTCCATATTAATATATTAGAACTTATAATATATTAATATAAATCATAAATATACTATTCTCAAAAGACTATCCATATAAATTGTGCCGGTGAAGTGCAACCCAAGTGGACCATGCCGGGTCGGGTCAAGTACATACCAAATATAGTTATGGACTTAGACATTAATCCAACAGTCTCCCACTTGGATAAGTCTAAAACTATTATTGAGTTTGACTTCAAAACGTAACTGGCAATCGTAGCTCTTAAAGCCGCTGTCGAATTCTGACCTTGTCAATGACTTGTCCATTAGATAAGGGATCATATATTCCTCCATTCTAAATATCATATGGACTGAGACATGGATTATAATCATTCTCTCTGTCCATTTGTTGTTTCCCGATTTTCGATTTACGATGACTGACTGATTGAACAAATCAAATCAGTCCTGGCTTGGCCAAGCACTCACATGTGTCATCGCTAAATCATCGAGGGGCCCACATATATCGCTTTTATCCCAAAGGTAAAAGGAATGGATAAACTTCGACTTATATGGCTTGTTCTACTACTTGTTGAATCATACACAAAAGCACGTTTTATAACATCGAGTTACCAAATGCGTTTTCGTGCAATCAATGTATAACCAACTCATAGTAACAACTCATATCTCTAGGTTTGAAGAATATAAGATATTATCGTCTCATGATCACTCGTGATAAAATCCATCAAGTGATTCAAATGAGCGCGGGTTGAATCCAATACTCATAACTTATGAGCACTCATGAGTGTTGTAGCACCACTTTGTCCACCAACTTGGACCTCTACAAACCAACCCATAACAGTCTTGATTCATATCTACTTCCAACATATGACCGACTGTGGATGGTTTGAATAACTTAATCATTCCGGAAGAGCGACTTAGTTATTCTGGAAGTCAAAACATGCAAAGTGAAACACAAGAATAAATGAATCAAATATGGTATCAAACCCTATGAATATAAATAAACACTTTTATTTATCACCATACTGATTACTCATTATTCATTGTTTCGGTTTTATCAACTTTATACTTGAATTAAAAACACTAGTTGTCCCTTGCTCCAAGCATGTACACTATGTTTTTCTTAAACAATAGCTTTGGCATACACCAAGTATGCACTCTATGTTTGTCTATGATCCTTACTTTGTGAACTAGATCGATTGAACATAATTTCAATGATTCTCTTTTCACACTCCCAAATCGTTATCGGAAAAATGTAAGAATTCCAAATTCCTATCATTTATCGAAATTTGTTTAGATTTTAAACTTATATGCACTGACTCTCTTGTAATGAATGTGTACAAAGTCACAAAACTTGTTAACAATCATTACATGGCATTCCAATGAAGATCAACTTCATGAAAATTAAGTCTCATATTCAAAGTACATAGCTTTGAACATGCTTCTTGCATTAAGTTTTTCTAATCTTACACAGATAACTTCCACCTATGGAGACAACCCCATATTCCCATTTTGACTACCCCTTCTGAACAAGAGTTGCCTCTTTTCAGATTAGGTCAATATGGTCCTTCCAAAGTTAACACTATACTTCCAGCTGTCCTTGAGCAACCAATCTTTGGTAAAGCCTTAGATTGTCCTCGACAATTGCTTAATCACTTTAGTCATATCCAATTCTAGATATTTTCCTCTTAATGCCCCCGGGCATTTGGAAAATTTAGAAAGGATGAATTTTATAGCACATGCAATCGTTCCTGTACCCAAAGCAAATGGGACACGATTCATGATGTCTCACGTAAAGACATGATTCTAGACCAGTGTTTTGCTACAATATTTTTTATTTGCCATGTTCTCAAGATTTGACTATGAACAGGGATGCCGTAATCATAATCGAATTTTGAAAACACAATATATAGAATTTCCTTAAGTTGAACCAATCCAACATGAAATTCATATATATATATATATATTCTTGACTAAAGATGATTAAAATCTCAATCTAAGCTTAAAATCTCACTCTAAGCCTTTTAGAATTGACATGAAGTATAATATCCTCTCCCTTAATTATAGCAAAACAACTTTTTCAACCCCTGCAACCTCACGAATTGAAACATTTGTTTTCTATAATTAACATTGCTAACTTGCAATACTTACCATAATTCTCATGCTCCCACTAACATGATGATTATTAGCATAACACTCATGCTCCCACTAGCTTTGACATGTATCCAGAAAACAGCTGGACTTCTAGAAGTCAATACTTTATTGACTTTCTTACCAAAGTTCAGATTTCTGATACTAGATTGGTTTGATAAGATTTATCAAAATCATAAACCTTATTTTAGACAGCTCACAGGTGTGTCTAAACAATTTCAGAACTATGAAAAGCGATGCCGTAATCATAGTCTCAATTGTTTAGATTTTTGCCATTTCTCATAAGTCCATGTTAGTGTGTCGGATAACCATGCACGCTCCACTTAACGACTT
This sequence comes from Lactuca virosa, assembly GCF_052849685.1. Taxonomy (NCBI): domain Eukaryota; kingdom Viridiplantae; phylum Streptophyta; class Magnoliopsida; order Asterales; family Asteraceae; genus Lactuca; species Lactuca virosa. The sequence continues at coordinate 161,687,868 of NC_136433.1, forward strand.
TGAGAATGCAAAGATTACAATTGCTATCTTACTTAAAATCTACTTGGTGGAAGTGTTTCCTCACCATCATTTTCATGAATCGGAGAGAAACCTTATGACCCTTAGATTTTATGGTGTATGTGTTCTTATCCACGTGAATTTGTCAAAACCATAATCACAAGACTAGGTTAGTGACAAATCCTAACTCATATGGATTGAACTTGTGCAATCTTAACCTCTTGCCACCTGGCAGCACAAGGGCCTACCATTGCTTCCAAGTAGTTATGCAAACAACTGAGAACATGTAGAACTCAAATGTTATAGCTAACTTAAATGGAATGGGCAGAGAAATGTCAACACGATAGGTTATAAACCTCTAGTTGTGTGCTAGTGATGAAATACAAGTTGTATTCTTGATTAGTTCTTGAAACCATTTCAGGATCTTTTAGACTCCCACTGTCTTCTTGACCAATAAGACTTTCTTGCCAAATATTCAAGAAGTAGTGTGGATTCTTAATCAAGACAAACACTTCACACAATTGGCCTTAGTTGGTCTTTGTTTTATCCAAAACATCACAACTTACCAATTTCAAATGTACAAGAGTAGAAAACTTTTACTCTTACATTTGACAAGTGTTATAAACCTTCTTTAAGATGTGTCACTCAAATTACAATCTTGGATTATGTCTCTAAGATTTGTTTTGGAACGAAGTATGACTCATCTTCTTGATTTGACCACATCAACAATTCATGACTTCTCTTCTTAGCTATCAGAATGCACTTAGAGGATGAATTGTGATATGGTCTCATAATCTTTAAGATGACCATTAAATATGATACTAAAGTACTCTCCCATCTTTTCAGATTTGAGAAACTTTTATCATTCTGCCTAATTTGATTCTTCTTATTCGTTCTGCTATACATTGGAACTTTTCCAATGTCTCAGACTTATACTTAAGCTTGTAAGTATAACCATATTTACTAAAATTTAGTAAATTATGACGAGTAGTCTTATCGATCTTTTGTGGTGGACTCTGATCAGTGCACAATGATGTGTACTTGATCCCTTAGTCCTTCACTTGACTCACATATACATGTGAACAAGGAACTAGTCTTAAATTTTTCCAAAAATGAAACTTCTCATTCATCATACTATACAACTTGCATGATTCCAAGTTTCGGTCCAATTGAAACTTGGGTGATGAGAATCTTTCCTTACTTGGTAAATTTAGACACTACCACAAATGAAAGAATCAAATTCATTTTTCCAATGTTGCTAGAAACATACAAACATCAAGTTTTCATAAATGGCATTGCAAGGAGATATAAAATAAAGTAAAACTTTTATTTATTTATAAAAATACGGAAAAACCTTTCCTTATAATGCAACTTGAAATGAAAACTATGCTATTACATGTTTCCTAGCAATCTATCATAACTCCTAAGAAGTAGCTCAAGAATCCGATCTTCAACCAAGCAATAGAAATCCATATTCACGATCAGATTCAGCATACTCTTTTCTTTAAGTTTCCTTCCCTTTGCTTGATCCTACTAAATATCAAAATGCAACCGAGTCACATTTTGTATTAAGAATCATCAACTGGTAACTTAATAGAGTTAGATAGTGGACCTACCTGAAGCAGAGTCAAACTATTGATTCTTCTTTCTTTCAGGTAGCTTGGGCAGCTTCGCTTCCAATGCCCCTTTTCTTCACACTGAAAACATATAGACTCTTTGGGAATGGTACAAAAGGCTATTCCAGACTTAGACATTCACTTTACCTTCCGGTCAACTGGGTTGACCAAGGCCGAGCCCTTTCCATTGGGAAGAGAAAGCTTTTCTGGACTTCCAATGTTACCATTGTCCATGTCCATAGTAGTTTGAGAAATAGACCTTCCATCCATATTTGCTTGACTATTGCACCAAATCATTTCTGATTCAGCAACAATTAGAAAATAAGAAAGATCCATTAGGGTCATGTCGTGATCTGTCACATAGTAGTCTTTCTATATGACTCAGGAAGTGACTGAAACACCCAGTCAATAGCCAACTTCCTTGGGACAACGACACCCAACATTCTCAACCTGTCACTGTGTGACTTCAGTCCTAAGACATGAGTGCACACATGACTTCCAATTTGATGTTTTATTGTGAGTAGGGATTGAGTGATCTTGAACTTTTCAAGTCTTTAAGCTTGTGGGTCAGGGAGAATAATTGGAGGAGGTGGAGGAAGAGAAGTATGACTTCCATGAGCCAAACTCGGGAAGTCATATTCATTAGGAAAGCTTGGTTTGGGAAGATCATTATTGTCTAAACCAGACATCAACAATGGGAGAAATTCACGTAAAGTTGATTTAAGTCCTTAATATAACACCCAATATGATATATTAAGGCTAGGACCCAGCAAACTATTTTATAACTTGGAAGAGGGATGTCGTAATCCAAGCTATAAAATATTTGAAGGTAGGTGAATGACGATTCACCAATTTCCACCAAGATAAACGAAATGTATTATTAGGTTTTAATTGGTTTTGAAACTCCTAGATTCTTTTGAGATTCATTGAACTTTTCAATGGCATGTTTCAATCTCGATTGTGCCCTTCAGGTTTTGTGATTGGGATGCCGAGGATCACAAAACAAGGTGTGAAGTAACCATGCAAATATACTTGGTACCCTTAATATTTACCCCTCAATCGATGTGCCGGTTAACCACACACGCTCCAACGACACTATGATAAACATTAAGTTACCATTTGCCTACCTTGTTCAGTCCAGGTTAGTGTGCCGGTTAACCACACACGCTCCACTAACAACTTAAACAAAGTGCAAAGTGTAATTTCATGGATTAGCACCTTATTCACATTTTCCTAAGTAACTAAGATTGGGAATTTATAAGTGTTTAGTTACTTAGTATTTATCATTATACTTATAATGAAGGGAGAATTATAGTCCTTGTCCTACCTGTTCGGCTAACGACCCTCCACCGGTCAAGGAAGCGGTGAGTGAGAGTGGACACCCATTAAACTGCCATTTTATAGGTAGTAACCTTATATCCCCCTTATAGACCGGCTTCGTGAATGAGGCCTACTAATGGTAAGACGACTTGCTCTTATACATATAATATATTAAACTTTTAATATTAAAATAGTATAAGGGTGTATTTTAGACATTTAAAATACTTGGTGGTTTAATCTATTAAGTAAACTAGACTTTTAATTTAATTAAACTCAAATCATATATTTATGGATTTAATAATACTCTTTTAATTAAACGCTTTAATTAACTATTAATAAAGTCCATAAGAGTTAATTTGAACTATTCAACAAAACATCATAATTCCAATTATTAAACTCAAAATTAAAACCATTTAATTAATTGTTTAAGTTATGAACCCAAGAGTTTTAGAATTCAATTCTTTTTTTCATAAAAAACTTTTCTCAAATTCCAAACTTGAGGGCAAGTTTTGTAATTCTTGAAAACCTTTGGATTCCATAACTTATGGAATTAATGGTGTTTTATGATGAAACTTTCCATGTTCCATAACTTAAGAACAAGTTATGGAATTCTTTAAAACATTAACACCAAATTTTGTAACTCCATAAAAACTTTGAATCAATTTTTTTTTTTAAAAAAAACTTTCATATCCATAACTTATGGAAGTTTCAAAAACCCTTAAGATCACAACTTTTAAAAAAACTTTTGAGCTCCAAAAATTTATGACAAAATTTGTAACTCCTTAAAACATTTAGATCAAACTTTTAAAACTAATAAAATAATCATATCATTTTATCTTTACTAAATTTGACCTAATTCAACTCATATAACAAATGATTCAAATTTTACAAGTAATTCGTTTTTCACAAAACAAGTATTTATCTTAAAATTTGACAAACGTCATGTTTTTTTTTCCTTTTTTTCAACTTGAAAATAAAACATTTGCATCAATATAACAGAAAACAACCCATGGCTCTGATACCACTGTTGGGTTTTGAGCATTCTAACACTCCTATGGTGTACATGCAACCCTATAAACCTTGGATCTATGTTTTCTCTATTATACATGCAAATATTAACTATTCTAAGGTTTCATTCTAACTAGCATATTATGAAGCACCTATACAACAAAGTTCTAGTTAGATGACATACCTTTTGATGTAGCTTGATGTCTTCAAGATTTAAGAGCTTAGCCCCAATAGTGTGGAAGCCTCAAATGGAATCACAAATCACCAAAACACGTTGGAAGAACTTGAGAGAATATGTATGCACACTAAAATCGGCCCACTCTTATTTTCACACACTTGTGCCAATTTTGTGAGCCAAAGACCCCTTTATATATTATGGAGGATTAGGGTTACATCCATGTAAACCCTAATACCCATGACCTTTCATTTACATAGGATCCATGGGTTAAAAGCTCCATGGACCATCCATGAAAGCTTAGCCCAACCTAAATGAACTTGGCCCATTCCATATATATAAGAGTCCATATTTAATTAGTTCTTTTTGATCACTTAATTAATTCTAAATTAATTCTTGATCAATACTAATTAAATAATATGATTCCATATTAATATATTAGACCTTATAATATATTAATATAAATCATAAATATACTATTCTCAAAAGACTATCCATATAAATGGTGCCGGTGAAGTGCAACCCAAATGGACCATGCCGGGTCGGGTCAAGTACATACCAAATATAGTTATGGACTTAGACATTAATCCAACAGATTGACTCTTCAATTTCTGAACCCTGGAGCTCTTGCACATTGATCTCTGCGGTCCATCCACCGTAGCCAGTCTCGATCACAAGAAATACATACTGGTTATTGTAGATGACTTTACACGCTTCACATGGGTCTTCTTCCTTAGACTCAAGTCAGAAACACCGCAGATTCTTATCAATTTCATCAAGGAGATAGAACTTCATATCAAGGCTACCAGTGCGACGTATCCGTAGTGATAATGGAACCAAGTTTACTAATCATCTCCTCAATAATTTCTTGGTTTCAAAGGGCATCACTCACAATTTCTCAGCTCCCTATACACCGCAACAAAATGGGGTAGTAGAGAGAAGGAATCGCACTCTAGTAGAAGCAGCAAGATCCATGCTCAACTTCGCATACCTTCTTCTCTACTTCTGGGCTGAAGCAGTAGCCACCGCATGCTTTGTTCAAAACCGAAGCATTGTGTGCAAACGTCTCAACAAAACACCATATGAGGGCCTTAAAAACCGAAAGCTAAATGTCCGCTTCTTTCATATCTTTGGGTGTAGATGTTTTGTGATCAACAACTGAGATCATCTTAACAAGTGTGCACCGAAGTCTGATGAAGGCATCTTCCTTGGCTACTCCACTAACAAAGTTGCTTACAGGGTTCTCATCAGACGTACAAGGCTAATCATTGAAAGCTTCGATGTAAAATTTGATGATTATCACATCTCCAACACCCCTCCATCCACTGAAACCACAGCAATCCTGGAAAGGGATATTCCTGCCTCTTCAGGTCCATTAAATCTAGTTGAAGTCAACTATGACGATCTTTTCGACCCTGTTGAAACAGCGAAATTATCTGAAGTTCTTGTGTCTACGGAAGCTCAACAGCAGCACGCTGATGTATCTGGTCCATCACTATCCGAAGTAGCATCTCTCAATACTTCCACCTTGCCGGTTGAGGGGGAAATCTCTACCCCGGATCAAGCAACAACCATCGAGGTTCTAGTACTTGATGTTGCTCAAGTTCCCATCCGTAGAGAATCATTACCATCAAACGTTTCTTCGGATTCGGATGATGAAAACATAGAGAACATTGACACAAGAACAGACTCAAGGATTATCACTCTCCCATCCGTAATCCAGGGGAACCTCTTCCATCGGCTCAAGAAAACTCAATTCTCGCCCCAACCATCCAAGATGATTCCGCAGGATGTTCTCAAATCCAGGGGGAACTGCCATCTCCAACCGCAGAGTCTTCTGATATAGAAGACATTCCCTCTACCGCAGCTGTTGATTATATGCAACCCCGTCTACTCGTATGGACGAAGGACCACCCACCAGGTCAAATCATTGGCAACCCATCCGCAGGTATCCAGACTCGATCTTCCAAGAACTTATCTGATCATTGCCACTACGCAACATTTATGTCCTCGGTTGAGCCCCGAACGATCAAAGAAGCATTACTTGAACCTGACTGAATATCCGCAATGCAAGAAGAGCAAGAATAATTCAAAAGAAACAAAGTGTGGCAGCTCGTTTCGAATCCACGTGGTCACACCATTGTTGGCACTAGATGGGTGTTCAGAAACAAGCTGGATGAAAATGGTGCGGTAGTCAGAAACAAGGCAAGGATAGTTGTAAAGGGATATAGTCAACTTGAAGGCATTGACTACGATGAAACGTATGCTCCAGTAGCATGCATGGAAGCTATCCAAATCTTCCTAGCATACGCAGCCCGCAAGAATATCAAGGTTCATCAAATGGATGTAAAAAGTGCCTTTCTCAATGGGGAACTAAAAGAGGACGTTTATCTTCAGCAACCTCCGGGCTTTGAAAGTCTTGAATTCCCAGACCACTGCTACAGGCTTGAAAAAGCAGTCTACGGTCTGAAGCAAGCCCCAAGAGCATGGTACGAGACTCTTTCTGAATTTCTTGTCTCGTCCGGGTACAAGAGAGGAGTGATTGACCCCGCGTTATTTAGAAAAGCAAATGGTAATCACCTTATGCTCGTACAAATATATGTGGACGATATCATCTTCGGATCAACTGATCAAGGAATGGTGAATGAATTTGCTAAGCTCATGACCAACAAGTTCCAAATGAGCATGAATAGAGAGATTAACTTCTTTCTAGGACTTCAAGTGAAACAAATTCCTCAAGGAATATTCATTCATCAGGAAAAATACACCGCAGAACTGCTAAAGAAATATTCTATGGACAACTGTTCTTCGGATAAGGTCCCCATGGCCTTCGGATATAAGATCTCTGCTGATCCCTCAGGCGAATCTATGGATCACAAGACTTATAGAGGTATCATAAGCTCTTTAATGTACCTCACCGCAAGCCGACCAGACATCGTCTTTGCAACTGGTGTATGCGCAAGGTATCAGGCTGACCCAAAAGTGTCTCACATGACCGCAACCAAACAAATTCTAAGATACCTGAAAGGAGGCAAAACTATCGGTTTATTGTACCCCGTAGGCAATGACTTCAGCCTTCAAGCATTCATAGATGCGAATTACGCCGGATGCAGATTAGATCGCAAAAGTACCTCAGGAGGATGTCAATTTCTGGGAGGAAGACTCGTCAGCTGGTCATCAAGGAAACAAAGCTGTGTTTCTCTGTCTATCGTCGAAGCTGAATATCAGCTGTTGTTCTCAAGTTCTTTGGATGAAAACACAACTCATGGACTACGGATACAGAATGCTGCAGATACCGATCTATTGTGACTCTGAAAGTGCTATAGCTATTTCTCACAATCCAATTCAGCACTCCAAGACTAAGCATATTGAAGTACGGTATCACTTCATCAAAGACCACATCCTGAAAGGTAACATTAAACTCGTCTTTGTCCATACTCATGAAGAGATTGCTGATGTGTTCACAAAGGCGCTTAACTCTACAAAACTTAACACCTTCCTGCAAATGTTAGGAATAATGAATCCGGACCCACAATTCTTCTTGAATTGATAGGTACCGCAGACCATCCTTGGTCTCTGTTGCGGTCCTAACTGAAAGTTACTTATGATAGATGGTTTTAGTATATCCTGTATACCGTAGTCTATGTACCGCAACCATATATCATATTTATCCTTCACTGGTCCTTATTGTTTGTTGTTACTAACTTCTTGTACAAGTGTTCTCCTCAGTTCTTCTACTGCAGACATCCATCTGGTCATCCGTAATGACAAATGATCTATCCGCAATGATAAAGGATTCATCCGCAATGAATTCTCCATCCGCAACCAACTTGATAGTTTCTTAACTGTTTCATTAATCTTTGAATCATGGTGTCAGACCTATTTTAGGTATGATGACAAAAAGAATGTTTTTCCATAAAAAAATCCTTTAATCTGTCTTTTCTTCTTACCCAGCACGTCCAATCCGTTAGAACTTCTCTTTGCACAACAGATTAAACCAACCCCATCCACACGATCACCTGACGTGATGTTGTACGTCTGACATTTCATTAAATAGAAACCCCTTTTTGGTAAATATCAAAAAAAAATTTAAACTGTTTCATATTATGTGGCTGAGATTTCACCTCCCAAATCAAAAGAACCCCCAAACGTCCTTTTTACCTTATCCTTTTTCACCTAGGGTAAAAAGCGTTTACTGTTCAAATCCATCCCTATAAAACCCATTCTTCTTCCCCAAGAACAGTTTACGCTCTCTGAACAATCTCTCTCAAACACTATGACTTGCACTCTGCTTCTGCATTCTCTCTTTCAAACTCAACAATGGTAAAATCAAACGTTTCGAAGAAAATCTCCAAGGTTTCTGGGTCTGCAAACCCAACTGGGTCTGATTCTGCAAATAGGAATCAAATGCCTACGATTGCTTCAAGCAATTTTAGGACAGTCTTCGAAGATCATTCCTCCTATAACGCTCCTATCAAGCTCATAATCAAGTTCTTGAACAATCATCCCCTGTTTGGCCCTTTTGATGCATTTATAGACGTTGTTCCTCTATCTACCCTGTTCAAATGTGCATTTTCTGCATACAGACCACTCGAAAACTCCCAAAAGGTGCATCTGTATCTTATAAACGATTCCTTGGTCATTCTGAATAAGGAAAAGTTCCTCAACGCCATTAATCTACTAGTTTATCCTTCCACCAAGGTATTCACTCCAAGTATGGCAGATATTCTCTCAGCCCTCTACCAAATGGGTTATCAGAAAAAGATCAAGGGAATTGGGGAATTCAAGAAGAACTAACTGCCTGCGGTGTGGCAATTTGTTTGCCACTTCATCATCCGCAGTTTGTCAGGCCGCACCGGAGGCACTGACAACATGGGTCTCAAACTGTTAGAATTAGTTTGGATCATTTTCTCTGGCCATGACGTGAACTACGGACAGATCTTGTGGGATGATTTTCTGCAATACATTCCAAAGGAGAGCCCAAGGGAGAACCCTATCGAACTCACATTTGCAAGGTTCTGGTCTCTCTGCATCTCAGATCTTCAGGCGGATGCAGGAATCAGCATGGGCAATGACACCAACCTCTTCATCACCAAAGATCTCAAAAGGTACAATCCCTCCAAAGATCAATCTAACTTCGGTCCGATCAGACGACTACCTCTTCACATTTTGACATCTCTTGGACTTGAAACCCCTGAACCCTCCAAGAAACGCAAAATCACCCAAACTGCATCCTCAAATGACGAATCCTCTTCAACTGATTCTGATGAGGATACCCTTCCCATCTCCATCTTGAAGAAACAAAAAACCAATTCCACTGGCCATATGCGTGACCGGACAAATACTGAAGCCTCTCAAAAGGCTCCGATAGTCCCTGCGGTGGCCGTAGACCCATTCAACACCACTATCATCTTCCAATCAGACACAGAAAGTGTGTCTGATTCACCGCATCGTGGAGACTCCCCCCAGTTCACTTCCCAGAGGATGACATTGGTTCACGCCCTAAGGTCTCCAGGGCTTCCCGACTTCATTTATTTTCTCCCGAGGAGTTGAACTCCATCCTCTTGAATGTAACCCAAACACTTCAAACACCGCCCCAACCACATGGCATTTCTTCCGCCCTTGCTAGAACTGAGCCGAGGCCAAACTTGACTACGGCTCAAGGAGACCGAGGAAGCTCAGGAAATCCTACTCTGCTTACATCAGTAACACGTGTTTTAGGCACGGTGAGCACAAATGTGCAAGGATCCGTGAACCCGAAGGACACTTCGGTGTGATACCAAGGATTTGACGGAGAAGAATCAAATGACTCATGGTTACACTACACTCCGGTGTCTGAGTCAGATATCAAGAAGTATGCCGCTTTCCGTAGGGCATTCCAAGCACGCAAAGATCAGCAAATCAAGCAACAGCAGCAGAAGGAACAGGAAATCCATTATGTGGCTAAGTATTGGGCAAACGCAATTAATAATGCCAATATCGTAGCCACCATCCTGAAAGTCCAAGATTGGATGTCTGAGATGGCAGAAACGATCCGCAAAACTCAATCCACTCCTGAAGGTGCAGGTCCCTCCAAAGTCACTCCAACTCCAACTCCAAATCCAATCCCAACTCCAACTGTTCAAGAATCACAAGAGGAAGGTACCGCAATCGAAGTCAGCTCAGCTCCGACATTCGGTTTCGATGACTTCAACATGAATGAGGTAAATCAACCCCCTCCCTCTGATGATGACTTAATGATTTTCGATGAAGAAGAAGAATCGAGTGGTTCTCAACACTCAACTTCCAAGCCCAAAGCAAAAAAGAAGAAGAAGAAGAATGTGGTCATAAGAAAAGAATTCTTCAGCCTACAAGCAAAGGTCGATCAGATTCTCGCTGCGGTCAAGCCAACACAACCGCAACCAGAAGATATTCCTGGAACGCAGTCCCTGATCGAAAGGATCGAAAGATTGGAAACTCGTAAGATATTGGCTGCTGAGCGCATCTCCCTCAAAGTTGAAATGGGAATCTGATCCCTGGACATCAGTCGCCAAGCAGATCACAAGCAATTCCTGGTTGCTGCGGAACGCCTCATCTCTGAGGTGACTGCAATCAAGAAAGATCTACAAGTAGCAATTGCGGATCAATCCACCCAATCTCAAAAACTGATAGCTGAGACTCACACTGCATATGAGTCCACTATCTCAGTTCTTCAAGCTACAATCAATCGACTGCAACGATCCTTATCCTCCAATTTCCATGGTCCCGAAATTCTTCAACTCACCAAGGAAATTCACAGGCTGCACTTCAACACCACCATCCCCAACAATCAACAACTGGCTGATGCTCTTAAATCCCAGTTCCAGGAAGTCTATGCCAAGGTTGATGGTCTAAGGAAATTGCTTGAGGATGCTCCTGTGTTGCATTCCTCTAGAGGGGGAAGTGACGATGAAGAAGAACATCACTCCAATCATTCAAACAGCATCTCACACCATCAAAGTCCCCCCATCATTACTGAAAAAGTTCCTTCACCGCAACCTTCACCGCAACCATCACCATCACCATCTCACCAGACTCCACCGCAAAAGGAGATCTCTCTTGAGCGACCAGAGACCCTTCCCCATATTAAAAATTTGGCGTCTCACATGTCCTCCGAACATTCAACTGACTCCCCCAAAACGCAACAAAGAAAGAAAGACTGGAAAGCAGCAAAGTTCGCAGAGCTCATCTGGAGAGAATTGGGTTCGACATCACTATGGACGAATCCTTAGTGAACTCCTGGATCAACCCCCACCGCAGACTCCTAGCTGATGACTACAAACCATACCTCACATATGCTGAACCCCCTTCTGATGGCTATTGGGATGTTCCAATTTCTCCCAATGCTAAATACTTTACTGTATTTGAGCCATTTGACTGCAACTTGCCCGACCACAAGAGACTGCCTATGGAATTCGAAAGACTGAATCGGTTCTATGCCAAACATGCGTCTTCCATAGAGAAAATTTGGTCTAACGATAGACCATCTGCAGTCAAAAACTACAAACCCCGGAAGTTCATGAAGGTTGACTTCATTCAATACACTCTCACAAGAAGGGAACACGACTATGTCCGCACCCAAGCAGACTTCCCTTGCATGAACCCTAATGAACTCTTCCTCATAGCCAAGGTGTTCCAGAACAAGTCGGAGAAGCATCCGAAGATGATGATAGCTCTTGAGAAGGCAAATACGTTCTTAAAGGAAACTGTCTGCGACTTTGCCAAAATCGATGCAGACATCCATCCTATCCTGGCCACAAAATTCGATCTTCCACCACTTGACCCCGCACCCATGATTACTGAAGGATTCCAAGAAAGATCCTTAGGTGCTACAAACTTTCCAGAACTCGGAGTCATCTTAAAAAGGAAACTCAACGATACAAAATAATTTATTCCTTTGACTGCCATGAACCGCCTTACAAGGAAACAGATCGAAGTTTGTAGAACCACAGTTGAAAAATCAAAACATACAACTACGGAGGTCAAGTTTGAGATATTGAGAAGGATCACCTGGTTAGAAAATATCAGGAAGTTTTGGTGGATACTGATCAAGTTTTTGAAACTTGACAACTGAAGAGAAGTTAAAGAGGTCACTTAGGGGGAAATTGTTGAATCATGAAAAGTGACCCTCTTGAACTTCAGCTACTGCAGTCCACAAGATCCGCAGTCTAGGCCTCATCATCAGCACCCGGAGTCATCATCAACCGCAGTCACCTTTACTAGATTACTTTACTTTGTCTACTTTCTGTAATACTCTCTATTGTCCAGTATGCCTTGCATGGCTACTCTTAGATACGTAATCTAGTGTATTTCCCGAGACTCTATAAATAGAGCTCATTCGTTCTTATTCAGTACAACTCTGAAGATATCTTTTCTATATCTCTATCTGATCACACATATCTTTTTACTCTCAAACCTTACTAGAATATAACTTATTATAATCTCTCTTCAGAGCAAGTCTCTTGTGACTTAATCACTAAGTTTGATCTTTGTGACAACCCGAAATTTCTATTATGTACAATCATTCACTTCAATAGAAGTCAGAACTGTTTCTGCTAACTTTTGAGCTGTGTAGAGTCAGTTTGAGTGTTCTAAAGCCTAGTACTGCAAGAGATATCTGGAGAGAGGATACTCTAGGGTTTATTGTGTAACATTTAAGTTCCAAAACTCCAAGAGTTTGGAATTTACGACCCAAATGGTATTGGGGCCGTAAACCCTAAGGACTATATAAGTGACACTTAGTTATTTTTAGCTCTTTTTCACATTTTCAAGACTAGAACCATTTCTCTCTCAAGTATCATCCAAAGTTTCTTCAAAATCTTCAAGAAAGTAAGTGTTTTCTTCCTTGATTAGTTGTTCTCTACCTTAATCTAGTGATCTTACATGATTTCATCCATGAAATCATTCCATTTGTGTAGATCTTCAAGTGTTCTTCATTTCACCAAGAACACCAAGAACACACACTAGTGTTCTTGGACTTTTAACACCCTTACAAGCTTCTATATTGTAAGTACACTTACCTTTGCTTGTTACATGCTTGATACACTTGTTAAACAACTAGAAAACACAAAGAAACACAAGATCAAAGGTGCTTACGGTCAAGACATGTTCTTGGACTGTAAACCCTAATGAAAGGGCCATTGTGAGCCTTAGTCCCTTACTAAGCCTTGGATACTAGTCTAGATCACATCCTTGAAGTGTTTAGGACCTTAAACATTAAAAAGACCCAGAACCATTAGATTTTACGGCCGTAAACTCATGGAGAAATGGTCCATGGGCCGTAAACTCTATAAGTTGGTGCAATGGTGCCACAATCACTTCCTAAGGCTTAGACTTGAAGTTAGGATGCTTCTTTATGACTTATAAGACCTTAAAACACCAAATGGTAGAAGTTACCATGGGTTTACGGCCGTAAACCCATTGGTACCGTAAACCCAAAACCGTAAACTCCAAAAGAGTTTACCCTTGGATCAAAGTGTTTTCATGTCATAGGGTGTCTTAACTTGGTTAATTAGTTGTTTAATGACTAATTGGATACATATATGTGTTATTATATGTTAACTAGGATCCTTGTGTGTGTTCAAGTCTTCACTTGACACTTAGCATCCTATACCATCCGTTCATCCAAACCACTCACTACACGTGAGTTCATACCCCTTAATCAACCTTTTAAATGATTTTAAATGCTTTTATGGGGGGATACAAGTTGATCTATTTTAGTTATTATATCAATCACATGTGATTAATAACTACCAAACAAGTGGATTTCTTACTTTTCAAATTGTGTTATCAAACAAACTACGTCAAACTATTTTTACAAACTCTGTTACATGTCAAATACATTTATTAAACTCTTTTAAACTTATATTCTTTTAATTGTGTATCTATATAGATATAGTTATATAAGTAGGATTGAAAGGACTTAGGACTGATAGCTCACCCTACCTCATGTTCCTCGTTTGCTTGTGGGCTTAGGGTATCGGTTGTTTGTCCGAAGGTCGTTTGAATCCTAGTTATATATTATGTATATGTATATAGATATAAAAGTTCCTTCTTTCTATTCAATACCTTTAGGTAGCAAAGGTATACAAACATGTTCATACATGCAAACAACATTACTAGTAAACTATAATAGGCATAGTTTAGGAAGTTACTAATACTATTACTAGAACAATGAAACATACAAGGAGTCAGTTCATACATACATACTAGACAGAGAAAGAACATACAATACAGCTAGTACATACTATACATTACAATACAGCTAGTACATACTATACATTATACTAGGGAACATACTATTTTGAAAGACAAAGAGAACATACATACATACTAGACAGAGAGAGAACACATAATATAGCTAGTACACACGATACATATACAAGAATACTACTACAGTTATGTGAGCCACGTAACGGGGCATGGCATCACCTTTCATGGCTCGTTTTGTATCCAGAATTTCCTTAAGTGGAGAGCGTTGAGTTTGTGTATAGATCTATACTGGATTGACTATCCTACACCTTGCTGCTCACTACAGTGGGACTTGCAAGTCTACGGGTGCCAAACGTCATTCCTTCCGACGTCTTACATCGTCGTGTTACTAGTCGGTAGTATGGTACAGGCCGATCACATGATACTTTAAATAACAATTGGTTTAAGGTAGTTAGTACAGCAGTAGTTACTTAATACAACACTACAGTACTATTTTATTTTCCCATTGCATTCACTTTGTGATCTTCACACAATGAACAGTAATGTAAAAACTATATTTTTGGTTAATGATAGTCAGATTTGGGAAAATACATACTCTTACAAGAGACATACACACAAACACTTGATGCCTTGGTAGAAGGCTACTTTTAGCAGAAAAATATAGGATTTTCTAGGAGATTCAAACATTTTACAAACATTCACAAACTTTTACAAATCTACACATCACATACTTACAAACACTTTCATACAAACACAGACACTAAAATACTTATGATCCCACCAGCTTTAAAGCTGATAAACTCTTTCAAAATAACTTGTATTCTCAGGTCACCAGTACACAGGTACTGATGCCAGGTTTTGAGAAGATGGAGCTCGTTCAAGACTCATCTTTCATTTTGATTTATATTTTTGGTGTCAATTAAACTTGACAGAACACACTTGTATTAAATTATATTATTAATGCAATGGATGATGTTGTTGCTTATTTACTACTATTCCTTGTTGTGATACTGTACATGACGTCCTCCACCCCCGAACGATTCCGCCGTTCCGGTTTTGGGGTGTGACAGATTGGTATCAGAGCATTGTTTATAGTGAATTGAGTATATCAACTCATAAATGATATACAGACTACAAATACAATGGGATTAAAATACTCTGACCAAGAGTTTATACTTTTAAATAATAAAATATTTAACTAAGTATACATGCCTGCATTCATACTAAAATCAGTGTCACTAGGACAGAACAAAAGTATTACGATTGTTGGGCAGCACAGGTAGACTTAGAGACATATAGTTAAATCTGGGAAGATATAGCCTGATCAACTATATTATACGAGAATTGACTAGCATGTGCCTAATTGTGGTTGTGAGGTTGCAAAAAGTCTAAAAACTTACCAACACTACTACAATGAAAACATTAGAACAAAACATAAACCTAAAATACTATAGGAGTATTTCGTGTTACTATAAATTACTTATGTGCTTATTTCTTATGCCCCTTTTCTCGAGTAGATATCATGGCTGGATTCCATCTTCCCGGAGACCCGTACTATCCCAACCACGGCAATGCTGGATGGCTTGGAGAAGAGCCAGAGGATGATCACCCAATCCCCTTGGATGATCACCAGGCTGAAGGCTTTTATGATAGTTCTGACTCAGAGCCAGAAGTCAACAACCTATTCCCAGTAGCTCCAAACCCAAACCCTCGTCCAACATTTCAAGGACCCACACCTCTATGGGCCACAAACTTGAATAGATGGAGTCAGGAACAGGGTCAACCCATTCCCTACAATGGGGACATAAGCTTTTACAACCTCACCGAGGGAGGTTCAGCTGATCGTGTCCTGCCCATCATGGTCCGTAGGATTTTCACGGAACACCGAGCAAGGTCGAGCAACTATCGACCGAGTGTTGGAGATTGACGCCAACTCTGGCGTTAACACGGTCCGCATTCGCCAACTCGAGGAAGCTATGGAAAGGGATAGGATAACCAATGGGACTCTGCAGCAACAGCTAACTGCATCCCAAGCTGAAGTTAGGGAACTTCGGGCTAGGCAGTCAATGTATGAAAGGCGCATGCGAGACGTAGAGCGCCGTCTGCCTGAATCAAGAACTCACTCAAGTAGTTCTCGTCGCCGCTAGAGTCTCCTCGACTTCTCTTTTGGATATAACTTAGTTTATGTAAAAACACTAGTCTAATTTCCTATCTTTGTTCAAACTTGGACCTGTTAGGTCTTGATTAGGTCGTAGTTCTGTCAAAATTTTCCCATTTTGGTTTGATGTAAGACCTACTTCTAGGTCATATTTCCCGAACTGGTTACATCCGTAATACCAGTATTATTGACAGATATCTAATCTCATGGAAATTATTATCCAAATGCTATCATCTGTTAGTACTAGATCTACATTCAATCGTGCTATTCAATGGTGTTGTTGGACTATGGAGAGTTAGTCCATGAGGCATTCTCATCAAATTCTCCGTATTAAATTCTTATCAATATCGTCATCTTTTCAAACTTATAGTTAAAAGATGCCTCCACGTCGATCAACGAGACGCGATCCTCCATCAACTGCAACACCACCTGCTCCTCAAATCGATACGGCAGCTCTAAATGCGGCAGTAGCTGCGGCTGTGGCAACAGCCATGGCTCAATATCATTCTTCTGGTTCCACTGGAGGAGGGACCCCTGTTCAATCTACTCATGGTGAAATCCATGTACGCTTGAAAGAGTGCTCCTACAAGGACTTCACCAACTGCAAGCCCAAGTCCTTTAGAGGGACTGGTGGAGTCATTGCCCTCTTGCAATGGTTCGAGAACACCGAATCGGTTTTCGAAATCTGCTCCTGTCCAGAAGGGAGCAAGGTCAAGTTCGCTGCTTGCAACTTCGAGGAAAAAGCCCTGACATGGTGGAATAGCCATGTCAAGTCACTATCTCTAGTGGTGGCTAATGCTATGGGCTGGGAAGCTCTGAGAGAGCTGATGATCGAAGAATACTGCCCGAGGGGCGAAATCCAAAAGTTGGAGCAGGAACTGTGGAGTGTAACCATGAAAGGCTCCGACATAGTCTCCTACACCGCCAGATTCTGTGAACTGGTGGCCCTCTGTCCCAACATGGTTCATACAGAGGGAAAGAAGATAAAGAGATTCATATGGGGGCTGGTGCCTCCATTTCAGGGGAATGTGTTAGCTTCAAACCCCACTACATTCGATAGTGCCAAGAGATTGGCACAGCGGCTTATTGACCATGGGGTTCGTACCCCGGCCGCAACAACAACCCTGGCCATCTCAGAACCCGCCAAAACCGTTGATTCCAAGCGGAAGTTCTAGGAGGACAAAAAGAAGAAGAAGGCTGCCAAAAAGCAGTAGGTCGTGGCAGTACATGCTGCGATAGCACCTGCCGCTACTGCTCCGGTAAGGCAGTATGCTCGAAGTTTGCCTAAGTGCAACCAGTGCAACTTCCACCACATTGGAGCCTGTCGTGAAATGCAGTGCTCTAACTGCAGCAGGAAGGGGCACACTGCCCGCTTATGCAAGGCTCCAGCAAAACTAATCACCCAAGTTCCCGGTGCTGGTGTGGGCCAAGCTTGCTATGGTTGTGGCGAGGTGGGCCACTACAAGAGGAACTGCCCAAAGGCAGGGAATGCCCGTGGAGTGGGAAGGGTTCTGGCCATAGGCCACGAGGAGGCGGTTGCTGACCCCACAGTGGTCACTGGTACGTTTCTCCTCGATAACTCTTATGCATGTATACTGTTTGATAGTGGAGCGGAGAGGAGTTTCGTGACCCAAAACTTTGCTCATTTACTTAAGCAAAAATCACGAGCATTTAAAGAACCGTTCACCGTAGAAATGGCTAATGGAAAGACGGAGAGCACTAACAGTATATTCATAGGGTGTACCCTAACGCTAGATAGCCATTCATTTTCGATCGACCTCATGCCGGTCTCAATTAAAAGTTTCGATGTCATTATCGGCATGGATTGGTTGAGTCTACATCGCGCCGACATCATGTGTTATGAAAAGGCTATTCGCCTTAATCTGCCGTCAGGTGAAACTCTAGTAGTTTATGGCGACAAACCCGACACGAACCTTCGTATCATCTCGAGCATTCAAGCCCAGAAATTCTTGCGAAAGGAATGACGTGCATTCCTTGCTCATGTTGTAGATGTGAGCCAAGAAACGAAAGACATTCAGAACATTCCAGTAGTACGCGACTTTCCCGACATCTTTCCGGAAGAACTCCCAGGATTACCTCCGCAACGTCAAGTCGAGTTCAGAATCGACTTAGTTCCAGGGGCTACCCCCATAGCCAAATCGCCCTATCGTCTAGCACCTGCAGAGATGCAAGAACTGTCCTGTCAACGTAACGAACTGCTCAGTAAGGGCTTTATAAGACCAAGCTTGTCACCCTAGGGAGCCCCAGTCTTGTTCGTCAAGAAGAAGGACGGATCGTTTCGTATGTGCATCGACTACAGGGAGCTCAACAAACTGACGGTCAAAAATCGTTACCCTCTGCCTCGCATTGACAATTTATTTGATCAACTACAAGGGGCGAACTTCTTTTCAAAAATCGATCTAAGATCCGAGGTCAACTACACCACTCATGATCTTGAGCTAGGAGCAGTTGTGTTTGCTCTGAAGATCTGGAGACACTACCGGTATCGTACAAAAAGTTATATCTTTACAGACCACAAAAGTCTACAACACATATTCGACCAGAAGGAGCTCAACATGAGACAACGACGGTGGGTCGAGCTATTCAGTGACTACAAATGCGAAATTCGTTATCATGAGACAACAACGTAGTAGCTGACGCCCTAAGTCGGAAAGAATACTCTGGTCGTAGAGTCAAATCATTGACTATGACTATCCATTCACACTTGTCCACACAAATTAAGGAGGCTCGGCTCGACGCTTTGAAACCTGAAAATATGGTGGGTGAATCCCTGAGAGGGATGGATAAGAACTTGGAAGTCAAAAGTGGTGGAGCCTTATATCTCATGGATCGAATCTGGACACCGAAACACGGTGGTTTCAGAGACTTGGTCATGACCGAGGCACACAACACTCGTTGTTCCGTCCACCCAGGTTCAGATAAGATGTATCTGGATCTTAAAAAGCTATACCGGTCGCCTAACATGAAAGCAGAGATTGCTACCTTCGTGAGTAAATGCCTTACTTGCGCCAAGGTCAAGGTCGAATACCAGAAACCGTCAGGATTACTCCAACAACTGGAGATAGCTGAATAGAAGTGGGAGCGGATCACTATGGACTTCATAACCAAGTTGCCCAAGACAACGGGTGGACTTGATACCATATGGGTCATCGTCGACAGATTGACCAAGTCCGCACACTTCCTGCCTATCAAAGAAACAGACAAGATGGAGAAGCTTACAATAACCTACATTCGGGAGATTGTACGACTGCACGGTGTTCCCATCTCCATTATCTCGGACAGAGATAGTGGGTTAACTTCGAGGTTCTGGCAGTCGCTACAAAGTTCCCTACGAACTAGGCTGGACATGAGTACAACCTACCATCCACAAACCAACGGACAAAGTGAGAGGACTATCCAAACCTTGGAAGATATGTTGCGAGCATGTGTGATCGACTTTGGGAAAGCATGGGATACTCATTTACCCCTTGTCGAATTTTCCTACAACAACAGTTATCACACGAGCATAAAGGCTGCTCCATTCGAGGCCCTCTATGGCCGAAAGTGCAGATCCCCTTTGTGCTGGGCTGAGGTGGGTGATACCCAGTTAGCTAAAGGACGAGTTCCAGAAAGCACTCTCACGGGTCCGGAGATCATACGGGAAACAACAGAGAAAATCGTTCAGATTCGTGAACGATTGAAAGCCTCTAGTGACCGACAGAAAAGCTACGCAGATAAACGAAGGAAACCGTTGGAATTCCAGGTGGGCGACCGTGTTCTATTGAAGGTCTCACCCTAGAAGGGCTTAATACGCTTTGGAAAGCGTGGAAAACTAAATCCAAGATACATTGGGCCTTTCGAGATTTTCGCTAGAATCGGCCCTATAGCTTACAAACTTAACTTACCTCGTGAACTCAGTAACGTACATTCTACTTTCCACGTCTCGAACTTGAAAAAGTGTCTGTTCGACGAGACTCTTGTAATCCCACTCGACGAAATCGAGATCAATGAGAGCCTCAACTTCGTGGAAGAACCTGTAGAGATCATGGACCGAGAGGTTAAGCAAACGAAACAAAGTCGTATCCCGATAGTGAAGGTTCGCTGGAACGCCAAGCGAGGACCTGAATTCACTTGGGAGCGAGAGGATCAGATGAAACTGAAATATCCTCGTCTTTTTACTTAGTTATTTGTAACTACTTATTTGCTTAAACTCTAATTTCGGGACGAAATTCCTTCTAACGGGGGGATGATGTGACAACCCGGAATTTCTATTCTGTACAACCATTCACTTCAATAGAAGTCAGAACTGTTTCTGCTAACTTTTGAGCTGTGTAGAGTCAGTTTGAGTGTTCTAAAGCCTAGTTATTTTTAGCTCTTTTTCACATTTTCAAGACTAGAACCATTTCTCTCTCAAGTATCATCCAAAGTTTCTTCAAAATCTTCAAGAAAGTAAGTGTTTTCTTCCTTGATTTGGTTGTTCTCTACCTTAATCTAGTGATCTTACATGATTTCATCCATGAAATCATTCCATTTGTGTAGATCTTCAAGTGTTCTTCATTTCACCAAGAACACACACTAGTGTTCTTGGACTTTTAACACCCTTACAAGCTTCTATATTGTAAGTACACTTACTGTTGGGTCAAAAATATGGTTTATACTTTGCTTTTCTAAGCATTTATTGTTTTTTATTATTTGGGCCGAAAATAGTATAGGATTAATTGTAGCTTGGACCGAGCATTGGATTAATTGTATTTTGGGCTTGGCCTTAGGTCCATATATATATAGGGTGAGGAGTGCATGTGAAGGATGAACACAAACACTAGAGGAGCTTAAGTGTGTGTATTTGAAGGTGTTCTAAAGAGAGAGAAAAGAGAGTGTGTGTTAGTGTGTGTGAATCTTGTATTCGGATCTTCATTCATATCAATACATACAAGATTCATCATCTTCTTCTTCTCCTTCTCTTCTATTTCATCTGACATCATCCGTTAGATTGGGATTCCGCACCATCAAACGGATCTGATTGATACACAAGCAGATTAGGGACTTACAAGTGGTATCAGAGCTTGGATTGTATCAGTCATTTTTGTCAGATCTGGAGCATATTTGATCTTATTTTTGAAAGATTCTTGCGTTTTTGGATAGATCTCTGAAAATTAGGGGGGTTTGTTCTTCGCGTTTTTGATAAAAACGAGTTTTTGATCGAGTTTTGGAGCAAAAAAGGGTGAAAAACATCGTTTTTTCGCGAATCTGTTGAAGGTTTACAGCCTTTGAAGGGTTTACGGCCGGAGTTTACGGCCGGAAACAGTTTACGGTCGGCGGCGGCGGCGTTTACGGCTAGGGTTTCCGGAGTTTACGGCCCGGGAGTTTACGGCCCGAGGTTCACGGTCCGAGATTACGGCCCTCGGAGTTTACGGCTCGCACGTTTACGGCCTCGGTTTGCGGTCCTTAGTTTGCGGCTCGGTCTAGCTCGTTTCCGGTTCACACCTCTCACGTTCAGCAGCCTCGTTCAGCAAGCCTCGCACCTCGTCCTCGCATCCTCGCATATCAAAAATAGGAAAAGAATTGGGGGTGCTGGGGTTCGAACTCGGGACCTCTGATTCAACAACCCAGCGCCTTAATCAACTCCTCTAATATCCTTGTTGTTCCGTAACCCCCGCTTTTAATTCTTAAACACTCGCTTTCTCGGTTTCTTTTTCGCATTTTTTACACATTTAACCCAAAATTTAAATTTCTTTTATTTTTATATTCCTTTTTCATCCAAAATAAAATAATAATAATAATAATAATAATAATAATAATAATAATAATAATAATATTAATAATAATAATAATAATATATAAAAAGTAATAATAATAATAATTTTTAATTTTTGACTTTCATTTTTGACTTTTGTCTTTAAAATTTTGACTTTGACTTTTAAAACTTGACCTTTGACTTTAAACTTTGACTTTCTCGTTTAACTTTTAAATTTTAAAATTTAGCTTTTCGGTTTGACTTTTAAGTTTGACTTTTCAAGTTTGCTTTTGAGTTTGACTTTTTATATTTGACTTTTGAGGTTGACTTTTGAGTTTTTAGTCAAAGGGCATTTAAAAAAAACGAGTTCTTCAAACGTTCCAGTCAATGAAGTTTCATGTAATCCATCTTGTAAAACTACGATTAAGTTTCTTCGGGAACAAATTGATTTATTAAAAAGAGAAGTTGAGGACCTGAGATATGAAGGATATCAACTCAGGAAAGGACAGAAACCCCTAAAGGCCCAGCTAGAGACAAAAATAAAGGACTTTAAGAGAATTCAGACAGAATACAGTGAAAAATGTGAACTTTATGATTATATTAAGAGACAGAATGATGAGTTAATTACTGAGCTTGATACATTAACGAGACAATTTGAAACTGCAAATTTTGATTTTAGAAAATTTGATGGATCAGGCAAGGTAGTTGCCAACATGATTGACCATTGTCTGCAGTTTAAACGAAACCAACAAAAGGGTTTAGGATACGATAATGTACCTCATCCGTTTAATCATACATATAAGTATCAACCTTTGCCAAAAGAGGAGATTGCCAACGAACCATTCATGGTTTATGGCAAACCATCTGGTTTCGTTTTAGGAGGATTTATTAATGTTAAAAGTACTAACGTTTCTACTTCCCCTGCAGATCAATCCTTAGATCAGGCAAAGCAAGAAGTTGGAGAATCTGTTTCTGATAATAAAACTGAGTCTGATTCTGATGTTTTTGTTTCTGATGTTAAAAATGACAATGTTTTTTGTGATGCTTCTACATCTGCTCCTGTTGAATTTAATTTCTTTGAAATATTTGATTATTTGTTTGAAAATATTGATGTTCTTGTTTCTAGCACATCTACTTCATGTGCAGGTAAAGTAGCAGAGGATGAGAACAAGGAGAACACCACTGAACAAACCAACATCTCCTTGAGCTCTGAATCTGTTGCTTCGAACTCAGCAGCTTCTGATCAACCTGCTGTTGAGAAATACCTGCCACCAATTCAAGTGAAACAGAGTGACTGTTGTAATTGTGCTTGTGGGACCAATAAGAGACAAGGCAAGGATACGCCACCAGGGGCAGGAAGAAACAATTTCCCAGTGAAGAAAAAGACTTGTTTTCACTGTGGAACACTTGGACACATTGCCAGAAATTGTCCTAATCGCGCATACCTTCGCTACTATGCACAAGGCTGGCAGAACGCGCCAAGAGGGAGATACTTCAAAAGAAACCCCTCAAGGTCACGTTCAGAAAATGATGATTGGAATACGCAGAAGAGCAAGAATTAAACTCCAAAGGACAAGAATCAAAATCCCAAAGTCAAGAAGGAAATGCCGGCCAAGAAGCCAAATCCAAGAGATGCTCCCGTGAAGCCAAAATCAATGTCATCTTAACGGCTTACATCAAGTTCAAAATCAAGTGCTGAGCCACCCATCGGATCGAAAAAGA
Source organism: Lactuca virosa (assembly GCF_052849685.1). Classification (NCBI taxonomy): domain Eukaryota; kingdom Viridiplantae; phylum Streptophyta; class Magnoliopsida; order Asterales; family Asteraceae; genus Lactuca; species Lactuca virosa. Next base: position 161,711,828 of record NC_136433.1, read on the forward strand.
AATGGGTTAAACCCAACTACAAATGGGTACTGAAGGCTCACTCTCCCAAATCTTCTAACGATTCTAATATTTCTACATCTTCTGTTTGTGATAAACAGGATATGTCAGGGGAGAGAGTACCGTGCAAGGATGAAAAAGGTCAACCTAGTTTCAAAATGGACTGGGTTCCAAAGACCAACTAATCCCGCTCTGTGTCGGAGCAGCTATGGAGGCATATCATCAGACTTCGGTTTGTTGGTAGTGGCTGTTCCAGGCACATGATAGGAGGCATCTCTCAACTGTACAGCACTCAGAACATTGTTTGAGAGTATGTGTCCTTTGCGGGAAGGGATCACTCATGGGGTTAGTGCTTAACGATGTGAAGAATTTTTGGATCTGTTCTGAGATTACACGTACTGTTCTCAGACCTTCTGGATGCAAATTCAATCGGTGACTTACGGTTTGAGTTTTCTTCTCTATACTCCTGAGTTTTTCTTAAGCTGATTCGCTTTAAAGACTAATTTTTGTTTTAGGATAGTTTAAATTTGCGCATTTACTTTCGTTTCTCTCCTATGCACAAATTTAAGGGGAGAAATAAAAACAAAACAAAAATTAGAAAAGTTAAAAAAATAAAAAAAAACATTAGAAAATCAGAAAATCAAAAATATGGTGTTAATGAAATGTGCTTGAGGTGATGTTTTGGGAAGTGATATAATCATGTGATAACAGGCAATCTGAATCTGTGTAAGGGACTGAATCTGAATTGTCTAGGCTCTGTGTTCGATGCGCTGGTAGGCACGAAAGATTTAAAATGGACTTGACTAGGCATAGATGAACTTAAGGAATCTAGAGACTTGAAAAATCTTGACCTAGATAGATCCATTTTGCCTGACAATACGACACTCAGATAGGTTGAGCAGGGAGATATACATGATAATCCACCGGTCACACTAAAATTATATGTATCTAGAACCGTGGTTTAACTCCTCCTCGATGTACGGACTTTGTCCTTAATTCCGGTATTGATGGGGTGACTGGGGAATTCCGATAAATTAGGTATGTAGAAGATTATTTTCTTTGTTTCTGTCTGTTAGTCATATGTTGCCTCCTCTGCGTGATTGAAATACATCCGACCTGGACTGTAACATATGCAACTCTATCTCTATGCATCTTCTATCTATGCAATTCTTTCTATCTGTTAGCCATATACTGTCTCCTTTGCGTGACTTACAATCCGACCTGGTACACGGTATATGCAACATTCTACTTCTCAATCCCTCTAAAACTTCAGTTAGTCATATGTTTCACCCTCTACGAGATTGGAAGAGATCCGACCTGGGTGTATGGCATATCCATTCTAAATCTGACTTCTCTCATAATAATTGTCTGCTCACCTAAAGTAAGGAGTACTTTGGAAGTTCCTGATTATTGGGGTATATCAGGAAGCGGGAAACACGTTCTAGTACATTTAAAATTGAACAATCACTAGGTTGTCTGTAGATCTCGCTGCTCAATTTAGGTGGACAACAATATCTTTGGTCGTCGTCAGCTGAATGTTCCTTTAGGAATATTATCTAGGAACATAGGATCACATTGTCTTGTCACTTATGGTATGTCCTAATTTTGTCACAATCTCTCGTGTTTAAGTTGACCACAATACCGGCGATTGACCAGATCCATTCATGAAGGGAGAGGTAGTGTTAAACGGATAAAGGCTGTCTAAAAATGTTGATCCCAAATCATTCTTAAAGTTAGATATCATTTTATTTTTGTTAAATTTGTTCATAGTTTTCTTCTAATTTAAATATTAGGGGAGAATTAAAAACTTTAATAACCAAACAAAAATCAGAAAATAAAAAATTCAAAAATAGTGTTATTTCTGTTTTATTTCTTTTTCAGAAAATATGAAAACCCAAAAATATTGTGTGCTAATTTTTCTTTTAGTTTTGTTTTGTCTCTAATAGTGAATTCAGGTGAAGATGAAACTCATGGAAGTTTGAATCGAAGATTTCTGAGCCAAAGCTTCATCCGTGATCATCGAAGAATTTTCATTCGAAGGAGCAAGAAATGAAGATTATTCTTTCGATATTCAATCTTTCAACCCAGAAGCAAGGTGAAGCTGCACTTGAAGATTAGGTGACGGATTGCATTGAAGCCTCCTCAATCAGTCTGCTGCTATCTATGAACCTGCTGAAGTGATCCAGAAGATTTGTTCTCCCTGATATTCTCTCTGAAGATTCTCAAGCTGAAACCACTATCTTTCAAGAATCAGTACAAGAAGCCTCCTCACCCAATGTGCGTTCAATGTCAAATTCTGAAGAAAAGCTCAAGTGCTCAAGATGAAGTCGTTTATTGAAGATTCATCATGTTCATCTTGAAGTTGTGAAGTCATCAAAGATAAAAGCTGAAGCCAAGCTCTCGATGAAGATTGATAAGAAAAGCCAGCTACTTTTTAGGGGGAGCTTGTTGGGTCATTTAAGAAAAGAAAAGAAAGCTATAAACCAAGGGGGAGATTGTTGGGTCAAAAATATGGTTTATACCTTGCTTTTCTAAGCATTTATTGTTTTTTATTATTTAGGCCGAAAATAGTATAGGATTAATTGTAGCTTGGACCGAGCATTGGATTATTTGTATTTTGGGCTTGGCCTTAGGTCCATATATATATATATATATATATATATATATATATATATATATATATATATATATATATATATATATATATATATATATATATATATATATATATATATATATATATATATATATATATATATATATATATATATATATATATATATATATATATATATATATATATATATATAGGGTGAGGAATGCATGTGAAGGATGAACACAAACACTAGAGGAGCTTAAGTGTGTGTATTTGAAGGTGTTCTAGAGAGAGAGAAAAGAGAGTGTGTGTTAGTGTGTGTGAATCTTGTATTCGGATCTTCATTCATATCAATACATACAAGATTCATCATCTTCTTTTTCTCATTCTCTTCTATTTGATCTGACATCATCCGTTTGATTGGGATTCCGCACCATCAAACGGATCTGATTGATACACAAGCAGATTAGGTACTTACACTTACCTTAGCTTGTTATAGGCTTGATACACTTGTTAAACAACTAGAAAACACAAAGAAACACAAGATCAAAGGTGTTTACGGTCAAGACATGTTCTTGGACCGTAAACCCTAATGAAAGGGCCATTGTGAGCCTTAGTCCCTTACTAAGCCTTGGATACTAGTCTAGATCACATGCTGGAAGTGTTTAGGACCTTAAACATCAAAAAGACCAAGAACCATTAGAGTTTACGGCCGTAAACTCATGGAGAAATGGTCCATGGGCCGTAAACTCTATAAGTTGGTGCAATGGTGCCACAATCACTTCCTAAGGCTTAGACTTGAAGTTAGGATGCTTCTTTATGACTTATAAGACCTTAAAACACCAAATGGTAGAAGTTACCATGGGTTTACGGCCGTAATCCCATTGGGACCGTAAACCCAAAACCGTAAATTCCAAAAGAGTTTACCCTTGGACCATAAACTCAAAAGCAAGGCCCTACAACCCTTAGATGCAATCCTTGGTACTTATAGTACTTGAATCAAAGTGTTTTCATGTCCTAGGGTGTCTTAACTTGGTTAATTAGTTGGTTAATGACTAATTTGATACATATATGTGTTATTATATGTTAACTAGGATCCTTGTGTGTGTTCAAGTCTTCACTTGACACTTAGCATCATATACGATCCGTTCATCCAAACCACTCACTACACGTGAGTTCATACCCCTTAATCAACCTTTTAAATGATTTTAAATGCTTTTATGGGGGGGATACAAGTTGATCTATTTTAGTTATTATATCAATCACATGTGATTAATAAGTACCAAACAAGTGGATTTCTTACTTTTCAAACTGTGTTATCAAACAAACTACTTCAAACTGTTTTTACAAACTCTGTTACATGTCAAATACATTTATTAAACTCTTTTAAACTTATATTCTGTTAATTGTGTATCTATATAGATATAGTTATATAAGTAGGATTGAAAGGACTTAGGACTGATAGCTCACCCTACCTCCTGTTCCTCGTTTGGTTGTGGGCTTAGGGTATCGGTTGTTTGTCCGAATGTCGTTTGAATCCTAGTTATATATTATGTACATGTATATAGATATAAAAGTTCCTTCTTTCTATTCAATACCTTTGGGTAGGAAAGCTATACAAACATGTTCATACATGCAAACAACATTACTAGTAAACTATAATAGGCATAGTTTAGGAAGTTACTAATACTATTACTAGAACAATGAAACATACAAGGAGTCAGTTCATACATACATACCAGACAGAGAAAGAACATACAATACAGCTAGTACATACTATACATTACAATACAGCTAGTACATACTATACATTATACTAGGGAACATACTATTGTGAAAGACAGAGAGAACATACATACATACTAGACAGAGAGAGAACACACAATACAGGTAGTACACACGATACATATACAAGAATACTACTACAGTTATGTGAGCCGCGTAACAGGGCATGGCATCACCTTTCATGGCTCGTTTTGTATCCAGAATCTCCTTAAGTGGAGAGTGTTGAGTTTGTGTATAGATCTATACTGGATTGACTATCCTACACCTTGCTGCTCGCTACAGTGGGACTTGCAAGTCTACGGGTGCCAAACGTCATTCCTTCCGACGTCTTACATCGTCGTGTTACTAGTTGGTAGTATGGTACAGGCTGATCACATGATACTTTAAATAACAATTGGTTTAAGGTAGTTAGTACAGCAGTAGTTACTTAATACAACACTACAGTACTATTTTATTTTCCCATTGCATTCACTTTGTGATCTTCACACAATGAACAATAATGTAAAAACTATATTTTTGGTTAATGATAGTCATATTTAGGAAAATACATACTCTTACAAGATACATACACACAAACACTTGATGCCTTGGTCGAAGGCTACTTTTAGTAGAAAAACATAGGGTTTTCTAGGAGATTCAAACATTTTACAAACATTCACAAACTTTTACAAATTTACACATCAAATACTTACAAACACTTTCATACAAACACAGACACTAAAATACTTATGATCCCACCAGCTTTAAAACTGATAAACTCTTTCAAAATAACTTGTATTCTCAGGTCACCAGTAGGAAGGTACTGATGCCAGGTTTTGAGAAGATGGAGCTCGTTCAAGACTCATCTTTCATTTTGATTTATATTTTTGGTGTCTATTAAACTTGACAGAACACACTTGTATTAAGTTATATTATTAATGCAATGGATGATGTTGTTGCTTGTTTACTACTATTCGTTGTTGTGATACTGTACATGACGTCCTCCACCCCCGAACGATTCCGCCGTTCCGATTTTGGGGTGTGACAATCTTCCTTATTAACTTGGTTTGAATGCATTCCTCGTTATGAATCAACTTATGTGTATACTTGATATAACAATTGTTGTCATTTCCAATTCTTTACTTTTCCGCAACTAACTCTCTAACTATCTAACTCTAACTTATTAATATTATTGTTGAGCTTTTAGATCCTTCGAGATTAACTATTCTGCAACTATACTTGTTTTAACGTTTGGTCAAGTGTGTCTCAAAGTTTTTCTCTCAACAGAAACATATTATAGGATTGTACTTTATAAGCTGAATTCTAAAAATCTATCTAGTTGGATTAAATGAAATGAAAAAATGAATGGAAAATATTAGATGCCTTAATATCACTATGAATAATACTTCGTTGACAACCCTCATGAAGATACAAAAGACCTGAAGCAACACCTATGGATGGAGGCATCAACTGCTAATGATGAAAGAAGATGCTCGGAGACTGAGATGAAGGAAACATGGCGGATGGCTTCTTTCTTGGACCAAGATCATTGCTAAAAAGTAATATCATTCATTTACCTACACCATTTTATTGGAAAACAGATAAGAACTTATAACAACAACTCTATACCTTCTCCTCCAAATCTAAAACATTTTTGGCCATAAAAAATTGTTTTTACACCTGTTGGACATGGAAATCAACTACAACAAAGTTTTCTTAATTAAATTTAGTAGTAATTCATGAAGGAATTTAGCAAATTACCCTCTATAACCATACATTTAAATCTAAAATTCTTAAAAAGAAACAAAAAGTGCAACTACCATTCAATAATTAAAGCTCGAAATATGAGCAGGGGCAAAGTGGTATTATTTCCTATCTTAAGACCATCTGTTTCAGAACCTAAAATAATAGATTTACCTTGTTTTCAACATGAATACTGAAATCTTTAAAAGTTGGTAATACCGCGAGTTGCTCTCTTTCTGTCATCAGAAATGGGATTTCTATATAGTAGAAATTGTGATATGTATGTATACAAGAGATTATGATCAGGTATGTTATCTTGTATAATCTTGTTTATGCTTACTTGATATAACATGTTCCTCCAATTCACTAAACCGATATTCCACTCGAGCCTAAAATTTAAACCAAAAAGAAAAAAAGAAAACAAGTGAGGCGTTTTTCATATGACATTGTTGATTATTAATATGGTTGGTGAAACCCAACCTGTTGAAGGCGAAACAAGGCTAATTGGTAGAAATTGCTTCAAATCTTCAGTTTAAAGTAGAGGAATAAGTAAACACATGAATGTTAATTATGTTGTGGTTGTCACTCGTCGTACCTTCCATCATAAGTAGTCTAAGATTTGAAGTCCCACATGTAGAACGTCTCTCACCTCCGTCACTTGGTGTTAGTCTACGTATTAGATCTACAAATCAAAAATAAAAAAAACATATATATATATATATATATATATATATATATATATATATATATATATATATATATATATATATATATATATATACAGGAAGAGAGAGAGAGAGAGAGAGAGAGAGAGAGAGAGAGAGAGTCTTATTGTTCAATGAACGAGAAGTTCAAAGAACATATTTTTCAAGCGGTTGAAACACAAAAAAGACAAATAAATTCAAATATTTGTTCGCATAGAGTCACCTGCATCGAATCGAAATTGAGGGAATCAAATTTGTTGATTTCATAAGATAACTTTGAAATGGGAGATACAACCCTATATCAATTTCTAGGTATTGAAATAGTAGATGTGAGGAGAGGAGGTACTAATTAATTTACATCTAGGGAGCTTATAAAACATCCAATCCAAAATCAAAAGAAACTACACAAATGGGAAGATCAAATTCTTTTAACAATTGCAATTGCCAACTCATGGTGTATCATCCCTAATCCTCTTATTTTCCTTCTCCATGCCCACCACTTTCCCATATTTAACAAGAATTTCCTTTAAAACATTATGCAGATTATGAACCCAAGAATCGGAAAGGGAAAATAGAGGAATGATGGAAGACTAGAAAACATTTCACATACCTGTTAGAGCCGATGTAGAGACATAGAATCCTGCCAATGTAGTAGACAAAGGAGAAGGGCGGAAGTGCGAAGAGCAGGGGATGGTTTAGTAGCAGACGCAACCAAGAAGGAGAGTGGGAACTGAATTTTGTGATTATGAAATATACTTAGGATTTCTTTTTCCCTCTCTACAGTTTTGGCTCATTAAAATTTTGGAACACAAACACATGATATAGAGGGGGGTTTAAAATTTTGGATATAAAAAGATTTTTTTTATTCTTTTGCATCCTAAAATAACACTTTTAGAGTAAATTACATATTTGGTCCCTATAGTTTGACTAAATTCACATAAGTGTATAATTATAAAATGTATATGAAGCTTTTCTCTTGAAATTTTGTTTGGAATAAAAATAAAAAAAACATATAATTCTAAAATATATATGGTTCAGCTTATAAATGGAGTGGATTGGTGAAGCAACTTCATCTTCCCCTATGGAACTCATCGATGATCTATGTAGGTCGTGCCTCCAATATTTTGGCAATGCCTTCGTTTGTCAAAATTTATCTTTCACTGTCTCTCTCTTTCTTGCTCGATTTTGATTTGGAAAATTTTCAGTTTTGGTTTGCGATTGAAAAACGAAATTGATTTTAGTTTTCAAGTTTTTTCATGAGTGCTAGTTTGTTCATCATTCCTTAAGGAGTTTCTTTCAAAAGTCAAAATTGACGCTAGGATATTTGAGAATATAATGATTCCCCAATATGTTTCCCTCAAAACTTAAACTGGCACAAAAAAATAGGGACTAAATTGTTGTCTCGAATATGTTTGGTCAGTATCTGATGATACACGTTCTAAAATCAGTCTTAGATGATATCTGAGACATAATTTATCAGTCCTAGATACATGGTATCCAATACTGATTATGCGGTCTCTGATCATTTTACTCCAAATTCAAAAGTGACTATTATATCCAAAACTAAACTTCAGTCCCTAATAAGTTTCTTCGAAATAGTATTCATAATTGATTCGTTAGTCTCTGATTTATGGATTCTATCACAAAATAATCAGTATTAGATATTAAAATTCAGTCAGTTATAAGTGTTTATTCAAATGTCAAATAGTATATATCTATTAGAAACTGAAATTCAGTCGTTAAAAAGTTTCTCATCCAAAAGAAAAATTGGTGAAACTCTATCAATGAAAAAAATTCAGTCCCTAATAAGTTGCATACATAATAAAAACTAGCACAAGTCTATCAGGGGCTGAAATTCTGTCCCACATAAATTCCCTCCAATGTCAAAGTTGGTGCAAGACTATTCGAGACTCAAATTCAGTCCCCAATGTGTTTCCCACCAAACCTAAATCGACGCAAACATATTAGGGACTGAATTTTAGTTTTGAATAAGTTTCGTTAGTTTCTAATAAGTCACACATTAAAATCAGTCCTAGATTGTATATGAGACTAACTTATCAGTCTCAGATACATAGTATCTAAGACTGATTAACCAGTCTCTAATATTTTAGTAACAGAAGCCCCTTTTTCTTGTAGTGGTTGATGTCTAGCAACAGATCAATGCCCCCAATAGCACACAAAGAGGTTCCATTAATCAACTACCAATTTCTAATTTCTTAAAAGCCATAATTGCTTATAGGGTGTGGTATTAGTTATTCCTTTGTCATAAACATCATGTTGGACATGAGACATAGATCAAAATCAATCTCATATTGTAACATCCGGAATACGAGGTATCGAATTTTAATTATTTATTTTGTGACTAGAAGAGGGACTCGACGAGTTGATGCTTAGAGTCGTCGAGTAGGATCGTGATTTCTGACTAGATTTAATGAATGGACTCGACGAGCCGATGAGTCGACTCGACTAGTCTGCGATGTGGGCGGAAACCCTAAATCCTCGGGCCTGTACCCTATTTAAGGGATCTTATGGCCCTCATTTGCGGCCACCTTCACCCTTGAGAGCACCAGAGAACCTGAGAGCATTGTGAGTGAGAAAAGAAGCCATTTTCTTCATTTCTAGTGTGATTTTTGCAAGAAAGAAGGAAGGAGGGCAAGCTAGGAAGATTGTGGAGCTCAGATCTTCCACCATTTGATCAGAAGAGGCTGCTAGAGGTATAAATCTATGCTCATTCTCGTGTATATGGTGATCTACTTGAATCTAGGGTTTTCTTATGCCTTCTTTAGCTTGGATTCAAGCATATGAGGTCCCAAGGTGGAATCCTTCTTAGATCTGGACCTTAAGAGGTCGAGAGAGTCCTATCTATCCTGCTTTATGCTATACCTTTGGAGATATGAACCTAGGTTGCCATTTTAGAAGCTATTTCACCAAAAGAAGCCCTATGAGTGTTGCATGAGTGTAAAGGTTGGACCTTTACATGATTATTGTGTATTGGAAGGTCATATCTATAGGTTAGAGAAACAGATCTGACCTCAGAAGGTCTTTTGAGCGTTGCCATGGAGGGAACTCGCCGAGTCCATAAGGGGACTCGACGAGTCGAGTCGGGTTGCCCCGCGATTCGTGACCAATTGAAACCCATCGAGTGAAAGGTTAACTCGATGAGTCAAGTGAGGATTTATGAGGATTAAGAGGACATGGACTCGCCGAGTCACACGAGTGCACTCGACGAGTTTGGTCAAAGTTTGACCGATTGACTAGAGTTGACTTCAGTTGACCTTAGGGTTTTGGTCAAACCGGATCAAGAGAGGTCAGGGAGGGGTAGAATGGTCTTCTACCCATTCTTTAGAAATGAGGACAAGAGAAAGTATTGATTAGAGATGTTATAATGTTGATAGGAGGAGGCTAGATCGGGTTATCGAGCAAGAGAGATTATCTGACATCGTACGAGGTGAGTATTCTCACTATATTGTACTTAGAGTGGTAATTATGTGTGACCGGAAGGTCTTATGTGCTATGAGGAGTATGTGATGTATGCTGTTATATGATATATATGTGTTATGTTATGTTCTGAGTGGTATGGTATGGACTGGAAGGTCATTATGATACGGACCAGAAGGTCAAGATGTTAGGGACCGGAAGGTTGACAAAGGAGGGCCGGAAGGTCTATCCGGATTGTGGGACGGAAGTCCCCTGAGACACGTGGATCGAAGATCTTGTAGAGTTACAGCCTTTAGTGGCGTATGTGCGTATGTGGTATTTGGGGAACTCACTAAGCATTTATGCTTACCGTTGATGTGATATGTGTATCGGGTACCAGCGAGGATCGCGGGAAGGCGCCGGCGTGATCTGTACACATTGATGGAGTTTTATGTATTTAAGATCTTGGGATTGTTTTATTCAGATGGCATGTGTTACATTGGGTTTTTGATATTTCTTATGAATGAAATTATGTTTTAAAAATGAAAAATTGTTGTGAAAATTCACTTTGTTACAAATTGGTATCAGAGCCTTGGTTTGAGGGATTCAGATGCATCTTCGGGTGTATTTGAACTCAAACTGAGGATTTGAGAAAGTTTTTCATAAAAGGAACAATTTTTCTAAAAAGTAAAGGAATTTGAGGAAAGCGGAAAGAAGCTGTGTGTACGATCAGCCAGCGCCCGAACGGTGATTTCCCAAAATACCCTTACATTATGTGTTTTGAGATATGATATGATATGTTATGTGTGCTAGAGTAGGCCAGGTATTCATACTAGGACTAGAGTGGCCTGATTTGTGATGCCTTAGCCTAGGAGATTACTGCTGCTTTGAGATGCTTCGAGAGTGAGTAGGTAGCAGTGAGGAGCTTACGAGAAGTCTACCAAAGGGTAGCCTATGCTTAGCGAGATGTAGAGTACTTATGACCTGGGATCCTAGGAGGAGGACTTGGAATGAACGCGGATGCGATGTGGAAGGTAGTATAGGGCCCGTACTACTAAAACACCGGATCAGTGCGCCGTTCAAGTAAGAATCCTCAGGGTACCAGGGAGCAAGTAGGGTTGAGTTATCGAGTGCGAGTATACTCGAGCGAGTCTCTAATATTTTTATGTTGTATTTCAGAGACATCATGGTTGGGACACGCCACAGACCAGGGACCAGCGGCGTGAGTGACGAGGAGCTTCGTCAGATGATCCATGATGAGGTGGCTGCGGCTATCCGATGAGCGGTACGTCGCGGTTACTGAGACTGCAGCCGCTGCAGCTACGGCAGCTATTGCTGTTGCTAGACCTCAGGGGGGTGACTCGTTGCTATTCCGAGAATTCAGCAACACGAAGCTGCCAGAGTTTGATGGGACGCAGGACTCGATTGCTGCAATGAGATGGATTTCTGATATTGAGGGATGCTTCTACACCTGTACGTGTCCGGAGCATCTGCGGGTACGGTTCGCGTTGAACCAGTTCCGCTTGGGAGCGAAGGATTCGTGGAAGTTTGCGACGGCAAACTTCACCCTTGCAGAGATCTCAGAGATGACCTGGGAGAGGTTCACCACTATGTTCAGAGACGAGTATGTTCCTCCAGTGGAGAGGGAACGGTTGGCACAGGAGTTCTTGACTCTCAAGCAGGGGACGGAGTGTTGAGTTTTCAACATTCTAACACTCCTATGGTGTACATGCAACCCTATAAACCTTAGATCTATGTGTTTCTCTATTATACATGCAAATATTAACTATTCCAAGGTTTCATCCTAACTAGCATATTATGAAGCACCTATACTACAAAGTTCTAGTTAGATGACATACCTTTTGATGTAGCTTGATGTCTTCAAGCTTTAAGAGCTTAGCCCCAATCGTGTGGAAGCCTCAAATGGAATCACAAATCATCAAAACACCTTGGAAGAACTTGAGAGAATATGTATGCACACTAAAATCGGTCCACTCTTATTTTCACACACTTGTGCCCATTTTCTGAGCCAAGGACCCCTTTATATATTATGGAGGATTAGGGTTACATCCATGTAAACCCTAATACCCATGACCTTTCATTTACATAGGATCCATGGGTTAAAAGCTCCATGGACCATCCATGAAAGCTTAGCCCAACCTAAATGAACTTGGCCCATTCCATATATATAAGAATCCATATTTAATTAGTTCTTTTTTATCACTTAATTAATTCTAAATTAATTCTTGATCAATACTAATTAAATAATATGATTCCATATTAATATATTAGAACTTATAATATATTAATATAAATCATAAATATACTATTCTCAAAAGACTATCCATATAAATTGTGCCGGTGAAGTGCAACCCAAATGGACCATGCCGGGTCGGGTCAAGTACATACCAAATATAGTTATGGACTTAGACATTAATCCAACACATAGTCCGTGACTGAGATTACACGGATGTTCCACGAGAGGGCGATGTTTTGCCCTGAGCACGTGTCGTCTGATCAGGCACGCATGAGCTGATATTTGAGCATTCTGAGGAGTGACATGCGGGAGTTCGTGGCGAACTCGACTTACCAGACATTTACTGAGCTCCAGGAAAATGCCCGGAAGAGGGAGATTGAGCTGGAGACTCAGGCTAGGGAGGAGGCCGAGTCTCAGATGAGGGACAGGCGACCGGTACAGGTATAGCCGGCAGCCAAGTGGACTAAGTCCACTGATACGAGATCTGGAGGCCAGAAGGGCCGCACTTGTGGGAAGTGCGGCAAGGGACATGATGGAGTGTGTCAAGCGGGTGCTTGCTATAAATGTGGCAAGGAGGGGCATATAGCCAAGGACTGCCTCAAGGGATTTATGGTTTTCTTGCACTGCAACCAGACGGGTCATCGGAGGGCCGAGTGCCCACATCTGCTACAGGGATCTGCCCTTGCTACTGAGGGTCGACCAGTGAAGGCCGAGGCACCGAAGGCTCGCAGGAGAGCCTTCCAGTTGACAGCGGTGGAGGTCCGCGCAGCGCCCGATGTCGTGGCTGGTATGTATTCTTTCATTTATTTATGCTGAGTTGAGATATTGTGCTTATATTATGATATGCGTAAGTACTTTTCTTGTGAGTTATGTACCTTCCTTGGTGTTATTTGACTCGGGTGCGAGTCGATCATTTATGTCGTTAGCGTTTAGTCAGCACATCAGTATTCGGCGAGAGGCATTGAGTCGACCTCTACGAGTTTCCATTGCTGACAAGCGAGTGATGTATGCTACTGACGTGATTCGAGGATGTGTACTCGAGATCTTCGGTGTTGAGTTCCCGATAGCTCTGGTCCCGATTGCGATGGGGGACGTTTGCGTTATAGTGGGCATGGATTGGTTGATCCAATTCGGGGCGGTTATAGACTACGAGCGACAAACGGTGACGATACGAGACCCTAGTGGGGGAGTGCTGATGGTATATGGCGAGGGTACCCGACATGGGTCAGCATTTTGCTCGGATGCCAGAGCGAGACAGAATTTACAGCAGGGTTGCAACGGGTTTGTAGCTTATGTGATGGACACTCGAGTGGCCGCAGAGAGGCCGAGTTCGGTTGATGATGTTCCGATAGTGCGTGAGTTCCCGGATGTTTTTCCCGAGGAGTTGCCAGGTGTCCCTCCCGAGAGACAGGTGGAGTTCCGCATCGATTTGGTTCCGGGGGCAGCGCCTGTCGCCAAGGCGCCTTATCACATTGTGCCGCCAGAGATGCAAGAGTTATCCTCGCAGCTTCAGGAGCTGGTGGGGAAGGGGTTTATTCGACCGAGTAGCTCGCCGAGGGGAGCGCCGATCCTTTTTGTCAAGAAAAAGGATGGTTCACACCGGATGTGCATTGATTACCGGGAGTTGAACAAGTTGATGGTCAAGAACCGTTACCCCTTACCGAGGATCGATGATCTGTGCCATCAGTTGCAGGGAGCGTCTTGGTTCTCCAAGATAGATTTGAGGTCTGGATATCATCAGGTGAGACTGCGGGATGAGGATATCCAGAAGACGGCATTCAGGACTCGTTATGGGCACTACGGGTTCGTGGTAATGCCTTTTGGGCTCACCAATGGACCGGCAGCATTCATGGATTTCATGAACAGGGTGTGCAGGCCGATGTTGGATCGATCGGTGATCGTGTTCATCGACGATATTCTGGTGTATTCGAGATCCCGAGAGCAGCATGAGGAGCATTTGAGGGAGATCCTCGTAGTTTTGAGATCAGAGAAGCTTTACGCCAAATTCTCCAAGTGTGATTTATGGTTACGAGAGGTCCAGTTCTTGGGGCATCTCGTTAATCAGAACGGGATATTGGTCGATCCGGCCAAGATTGAGGCGGTGATGAGTTGGGAAGTGCCGAGATCCCCCACCAAGATCAGGAGTTTTCTAGGGTTGGCTGGCTACTATCGGAGATTTATCAAGGATTTCTCCAAGATTGTCGCGCCCCTCACCAGGTTGACCCGGAAGGGCGTTGCTTTTGCATGGGGTCCAGAGCAGCAGACCTCATTTGAGAATCTTCGCCAGAAACTGTACAAAGCCCCGGTGTTAGCCCTTCCAGAGGGAATGGAGGATTTTGTGGTGTATTGTGACGCATCGATATCGGGGTTGGGTGCGGTGCTTATGTAGAGAGGGCATGTGATAGCATACGCATCGAGGCAGCTGAAGCCTCACGACGTGAGGTATCCCACCCACGATTTGGAGTTGGGGGCCGTGGTGTTCACCCTCAAGATATGGCGTCATTATTTCTATGGGGTTTGGTGTGTCATATACATGGACCACAAGAGTTTGAAGTACTTGATGGATCAGCCCAAACTGAACATGTGCCACAGGAGATGGTTGGATGTGGTAAAGGATTATGACTGCGAGATCCTGTACCACGCGGGCAAGGCTAACGTTGTGGCCGATGCCCTGAGCCGTAGGGCGGAAAGTGCCCCAATACGAGATATTTGTATGTGGATGACAGTGTTGACTCCAGTGTTGGACACCATCTGAGAGGCCCAGGCAGAGGCTGTGAGACCGGAGAACCGCAAGAGGGAGCGGGTGATTGGGCAGGTATCGGAGTTTGTTACCGATAGTCGAGGGCTTATGACCTTTTAGGGTCGGATTTGGGTATCGTTTACGGGTGAGGCACGTACCATCCTGATGGAGGAGGCGCACAGATCGAGGTTCTTGATCCATCCCGGGGCCACTAAGATGTATTTGGACCTGAAAGGAGATTATTGGTGGCCCTGTATGAAGAGGGATGTTGCGTGGTTTGTTGAGAGGTGCTTGACCTGTCGCAGGGTTAAGGCCGAGCACCAGTGTCCGCATGGCAAGTTGCAGCCACTTGAGGTTCCCCAATGGAAGTGGGAACAGATTTCTATGGATTTCATCACCAATTTGCCGATGACTGCAAGGGGTGTCGATGCAATCTGGGTGGTCGTTGACCGGCTGACGAAGAGCGCTCACTTCTTTGTTATCAGTAAGAGCTCTTCCACAGAGAGGCTAGCAGAGATGTATGTGAGAGAGGTGGTATCACGGCATGGAGTACCGATCTCGATTGTGTCAGATCGAGATGTACATTTCACTTCCAGATTCTGGAAGAAAATCGATGAGGAGTTGGGTACGAGGTTGCATTTCAGCACCGCTTACCACCCACAGACGGACAGACAGAGTGAGCGGACGATTAAAATGCTCGAGGACATGCTTCGAGCATGTGTGTTGGACTTCGAAGGAAGTTGGGACACGTATTTACCCTTGGCTGAGTTTTCCTATAACAACAGCCACCATTCAAGTATTGGTATGCCTCCCTTCGAGTTGTTGTATGGAAGGAGGTGTCGGACTCCCATTTGCTGGGGAGAGGTAGGGCAGCGAGTGATGGGTAGCACTGAGATAGTGCTTCAAATGACTGAGCAGATACAGCGGGTCAGACAAAGGTTGCTGACAGCTCAGAGTCGCCAGAAAAGTTATGCGGATAGGCGACGATCCGAACTCGAGTTTCAGGTTGGTGACTTCGTACTCCTGAAGGTTTCGCCTTGGAAAGGAGTGATCCGATTCAGGAAGAGGGGCAAGCTGGGGCCCCGGTACATTGGTCCTTTCAGGGTGACTGCGAGGGTGGGCAGCGTAGCGTATCGTTTAGAGCTACCTGCGGAGTTGAGCCAGATACATGATACCTTCCATGTGTCCCAGTTGAGGAAGTGTATAGCCAACGAGTCGGCGGTAGTTCCACTAGAGGATATCCAGGTGGATGCAAACCTGAATTATGTTGAGAGGCCGATAGCGATCCTGGATCGGAGGATCAAGGTTTTGAGGAACAAGGAGGTGCCCCTGGTTCAGGTCCAGTGGCAGCATCAGAAAGGGTCCGAGCTGACTTGGGAACCGGAGTTGGAGATGCAGGAGCAGCATCCAGAGTTGTTTGCAGAGCGAGACTTCGAGGGCGAAGTCTGATTCTAATAAAAACTAGCACAAGTCTATCAGGGGATGAAATTCTGTCCCACATAAATTCCCTCCAATGTCAAAGTTGGTGCAAGACTATTCGAGACTCAAATTCAGTCCCCAATGTGTTTCCCACCAAACCTAAATCGACGCAAACATATTAGGGACTGAATTTTAGTTTTGAATAAGTTTGGTTAGTTTCTAATAAGTCACACATTAAAATCAGTCCTAGATTGTATATGAGACTAACTTATCAGTCTCAGATACATAGTATCTAAGACTGATTAACCAGTCTCTAATATTTTAGTAACAGAAGCCCCTTTTTCTTGTAGTGGTTGATGTCTAGCAACAGATCAATGCCCCCAATAGCACACAAAGAGGTTCCATCAATCAACTACCAATTTCTAATTTCTTAAAAGGAATAATTGCTTATAGGGTGTGGTATTAGTTATTCCTTTGTCATAAACATCATGTTGGACATGAGACATAGATCAAAATCAATCTCATATTGTAACATCCGGAATACCAGGTATCGAATTTTAATTATTTATTTTGTGACTAGAAGAGGGACTCGACGAGTTGATGCTTAGAGTCGTCGAGTAGGATCGTGATTTCTGACTAGATTTAATGAATGGACTCGACGAGCCGATGAGTCGACTCGACTAGTCTGCGATGTGGGCGGAAACCCTAACTCCCCGGGCCTGTACCTTATTTAAGGGATCTTATGGCCCTCATTTGCGGCCACCTTCACCCTTGAGAGCACCAGAGAACCTGAGAGCATTGTGAGTGAGAAAAGAAGCCATTTTCTTCATTTCTAGTGTGATTTTTGCAAGAAAGAAGGAAGGAGGGCAAGCTAGGAAGATTGTGGAGCTCAGATCTTCCACCATTTGATCAGAAGAGGCTGTTAGAGGTATAAATCTATGCTCATTCTCGTGTATATGGTGATCTACTTGAATCTAGGGTTTTCTTATGCCTTCTTTAGCTTGGATTCAAGCATATGAGGTCCCAAGGTGGAATCCTTCTTAGATCTGGACCTTAAGAGGTCGAGATAGTCCTATCTATCCTGCTTTATGCTATACCTTTGGAGATATGAACCTAGGTTGCCATTTTAGAAGCTATTTCACCAAAAGAAGCCCTATGAGTGTTGCATGAGTGTAAAGGTTGGACCTTTACGTGATTATTGTGTATTGGAAGGTCAGATCTATAGGTTAGAGAAACAGATCTGACCTCAGAAGGTCTTTTGAGCATTGCCATAGAGGGAACTCACAAAGTCCATAAGGGGACTCGACGAGTCGAGTCGGGTTGCCCCGCGATTCGTGACCAGTGGAAACCCGTCGAGTGAAAGGTTCACTCGACGAGTCAAGTGAGGATTTATGAGGATTAAGAGGACATGGACTCGCCGAGTCATACGAGTGCACTCGAGGAGTTTGGTCAAAGTTTGACCGATTGACTAGAGTTGACTTCAGTTGACCTTAGGGTTTTGGTCAAACCGGTTCAAGAGAGGTCAGGGAGGGGTAGAATGGTCTTCTACCCATTCTTTAGAAATGAGGACAAGAGAAAGTATTGATTAGAGATGTTATAATGTTGATAGGAGGAGGCTAGATCGGTTTATCGAGCAAGAGAGATTATCCGACAGTTATGTGAGCCACGTAACAGGGCATGGCATCACCTTTCATGGCTCGTTTTGTATCCAGAATCTCCTTAAGTGGAGAGTGTTGAGTTTGTGTATAGATCTATACTGGATTGACTATCCTACACCTTGTTGCTCGCTACAGTGGGACTTGCAAGTCTACGGGTGCCAAACGTCATTCCTTCCGACGTCTTACATCGTCGTGTTACTAGTTGGTAGTATGGTACAGGCTGATCACATGATACTTTAAATAAAAATTGGTTTAAGGTAGTTAGTACAGCAGTAGTTACTTAATACAAAACTACAGTACTATTTTATTTTCCCATTGCATTCACTTTGTGATCTTCACACAATGAACAATAATGTAAAAACTATATTTTTGGTTAATGATAGTCATATTTAGGAAAATACATACTCTTACAAGATACATACACACAAACACTTGATGCCTTGGTCGAAGGCTACTTTTAGTAGAAAAACATAGGGTTTTCTAGGAGATTCAAACATTTTAGAAACATTCACAAACTTTTACAAATTTACACATCAAATACTTACAAACGCTTTCATACAAACACAGACACTAAAATACTTATGATCCCACCAGCTTTAAAGCTGATAAACTCTTTCAAAATAACTTGTATTCTCAGGTCACCAGTAGGAAGGTACTGATGCCAGGTTTTGAGAAGATGGAGCTCGTTCAAGACTCATCTTTCATTTTGATTTATATTTTTGGTGTCTATTAAACTTGACAGAACACACTTGTATTAAGTTATATTATTAATGCAATGGATGATGTTGTTGCTTGTTTACTACTATTCGTTGTTGTGATACTGTACATGACGTCCTCCACCCCCGAACGATTCCGCCGTTCCGATTTTGGGGTGTGACAATCTTCCTTATTAACTTGGTTTGAATGCATTCCTCGTTATGAATCAACTTATGTGTATACTTGATATAACAATTATTGTCATTTCCATTTCTTTACTTTTCCGCAACTAACTCTCTAACTATCTAACTCTAACTTATTAATATTATTGTTGAGCTTTTAGATCCTTCGAGATTAACTATTCTGCAACTATACTTGTTTTAACGTTTGGTCAAGTGTGTCTCAAAGTTTTTCTCTCAACAGAAACATATTATAGGATTGTACCTTATAAGCTGAATTCTAAAAATCTATCTAGTTGGATTAAATGAAATGACAAAATGAATGGAAAATATTAGATGCCTTAATATCACTATGAATAATACTTCGTTGACAACCCTCATGAAGATACAAAAGACCTGAAGCAACACCTATGGATGGAGGCATCAACTGCTAATGATGAAAGAAGATGCTCGGAGACTGAGATGAAGGAAACATGGCGGATGGCTTCTTTCTTGGACCAAGATCATTGCAAAAAAGTAATATCATTCATTTACCTACACCATTTTATTGGAAAACGGATAAGAACTTATAACAACAACTCTATACCTTCTCCTCCAAATCTAAAACATTTTTGGCCATAAAAAATTGTTTTTACACCTGTTGGACATGGAAATCAACTACAAAAAAGTTTTCTTAATTAAATTTAGTAGTAATTCATGAAGGAATTTAGTAATTACCCTCTATAACCATACATTTAAATCTAAAATTCTTAAAAAGAAACAAAAAGTGCAACTACCATTCAATAATTAAAGCTCGAAATATGAGCAGGGGCAAAGTGGTATTATTTCCTATCTTAAGACCATCTGTTTCAGAACCTAAAATAGTAGATTTACCTTGTTTTCAACATGAATACTGAAATCTTTAAAAGTTGGTAATACCGCGAGTTGCTCTCTTTCTGTCATCAGAAAGGGGATTTCTGTATAGTAGAAATTGTGATATGTATGTATACAAGAGATTATGATCAGGTATGTTATCTTGTATAATCTTGTTTATGCTTACTTGATATAACATGTTCCTCCAATTCACTAAGCCAATATTCCACTCGAGCCTAAAATTTAAACCAAAAAGAAAAAAAGAAAACAAGTGAGGCGTTTTTCATATGACATTGTTGATTATTAATATGGTTGGTGAAACCCAACCTGTTGAAGGCGAAACAAGGCTAATTGGTAGAAATTGCTTCAAATCTTCAGTTTAAAGTAGAGGAATAAGTAAACACATGAATGTTAATTATGTTGTGGTTGTCACTCGTCGTACCTTCCATCATAAGTAGTCTAAGATTTGAAGTCCCACATGTAGAACGTCTCTCACCTCCGTCACTTGGTGTTAGTCTACGTATTAGATCTACAAATCAAAAATAAAAAAAACATATATATATATATATATATATATATATATATATATATATATATATATATATACAGGAAGAGAGAGAGAGAGAGAGAGAGAGAGAGAGAGAGAGAGAGAGTCTTATTGTTCAATGAACGAGAAGTTCAAAGAACATATTTTTCAAGCGGTTGAAACACAAAAAAGACAAATAAATTCAAATATTTGTTCGCATAGAGTCACCTGCATCGAATCGAAATTGAGGGAATCAAATTTGTTGATTTCATAAGATAACTTTGAAATGGGAGATACAACCCTATATCAATTTCTAGGTATTGAAATAGTGGATGTGAGGAGAGGAGGTACTAATTAATTTACATCTAGGGAGCTTATAAAACATCCAATCCAAAATCAAAAGAAACTAAACAAATGGGAAGATCAAATTCTTTTAACAATTGCAATTGCCGACTCATGGTGTATCATCCCTAATCCTCTTATTTTCCTTCTCCATGCCCACCACTTTCCCATATTTAACAAGAATTTCCTTTAAAACATTATGCAGATTATGAACCCAAGAATCGAAAAGGGAAAATAGAGGAATGATGGAAGACTAGAAAACATTTCACATACCTGTTAGAGCCGATGTAGAGACATAGAATCCTGCCAATGTAGTAGACAAAGGAGAAGGGCGGATGTGCGAAGAGCAGGGGATGGTTTAGTAGCAGACGCAACCAAGAAGGAGAGTGGGAACTGAATTTTGTGATTATGAAATATACTTAGGATTTCTTTTTCCCTCTCTACAGTTTTGGCTCATTAAAATTTTGGAACACAAACACATGATATAGAGGGGGGTTTAAAATTTTGGATATAAAAAGATTTTTTTTATTCTT
This sequence comes from Lactuca virosa, assembly GCF_052849685.1. NCBI lineage: Eukaryota > Viridiplantae > Streptophyta > Magnoliopsida > Asterales > Asteraceae > Lactuca > Lactuca virosa. The sequence continues at coordinate 161,733,251 of NC_136433.1, forward strand.
TTGCATCCTAAAATAACACTTTTAGAGTAAATTACATATTTGGTCCCTATAGTTTGACTAAATTCACATAAGTGTATAATTATAAAATGTATATGAAGCTTTTCTCTTGAAATTTTGTTTGGAATAAAAATAAAAAAAACATATAATTCTAAAATATATATGGTTCAGCTTATAAATGGAGTGGATTGGTGAAGCAACTTCATCTTCCCCTATGGAACTCATCGATGATCTATGTAGGTCGTGCCTCCAATATTTTGGCAATGCCTTCGTTTGTCAAAATTTATCTTTCACTGTCTCTCTCTTTCTTGCTCGATTTTGATTTGGAAAATTTTCAGTTTTGGTTTGCGATTGAAAAACGAAATTGATTTTAGTTTTCAAGTTTTTTCATGAGTGCTAGTTTGTTCATCATTCCTTAAGGAGTTTCTTTCAAAAGTCAAAATTGACGCTAGGATATTTGAGAATATAATGATTCCCCAATATGTTTCCCTCAAAACTTAAACTGGCACAAAAAAATAGGGACTAAATTGTTGTCTCGAATATGTTTGGTCAGTATCTGATGATACACGTTCTAAAATCAGTCTTAGATGATATCTGAGACATAATTTATCAGTCCTAGATACATGGTATCCAATACTGATTATGCGGTCTCTGATCATTTTACTCCAAATTCAAAAGTGACTATTATATCCAAAACTAAACTTCAGTCCCTAATAAGTTTCTTCGAAATAGTATTCATAATTGATTCGTTAGTCTCTGATTTATGGATTCTATCACAAAATAATCAGTATTAGATATTAAAATTCAGTCAGTTATAAGTGTTTATTCAAATGTCAAATAGTATATATCTATTAGAAACTGAAATTCAGTCGTTAAAAAGTTTCTCATCCAAAAGAAAAATTGGTGAAACTCTATCAATGAAAAAAATCCAGTCCCTAATAAGTTGCATACATAATAAAAACTAGCACAAGTCTATCAGGGGCTGAAATTCTGTCCCACATAAATTCCCTCCAATGTCAAAGTTGGTGCAAGACTATTCGAGACTCAAATTCAGTCCCCAATGTGTTTCCCACCAAACCTAAATCGACGCAAACATATTAGGGACTGAATTTTAGTTTTGAATAAGTTTCGTTAGTTTCTAATAAGTCACACATTAAAATCAGTCCTAGATTGTATATGAGACTAACTTATCAGTCTCAGATACATAGTATCTAAGACTGATTAACCAGTCTCTAATATTTTAGTAACAGAAGCCCCTTTTTCTTGTAGTGGTTGATGTCTAGCAACAGATCAATGCCCCCAATAGCACACAAAGAGGTTCCATTAATCAACTACCAATTTCTAATTTCTTAAAAGCCATAATTGCTTATAGGGTGTGGTATTAGTTATTCCTTTGTCATAAACATCATGTTGGACATGAGACATAGATCAAAATCAATCTCATATTGTAACATCCGGAATACCAGGTATCGAATTTTAATTATTTATTTTGTGACTAGAAGAGGGACTCGACGAGTTGATGCTTAGAGTCGTCGAGTAGGATCGTGATTTCTGACTAGATTTAATGAATGGACTCGACGAGCCGATGAGTCGACTCGACTAGTCTGCGATGTGGGCGGAAACCCTAAATCCTCGGGCCTGTACCCTATTTAAGGGATCTTATGGCCCTCATTTGCGGCCACCTTCACCCTTGAGAGCACCAGAGAACCTGAGAGCATTGTGAGTGAGAAAAGAAGCCATTTTCTTCATTTCTAGTGTGATTTTTGCAAGAAAGAAGGAAGGAGGGCAAGCTAGGAAGATTGTGGAGCTCAGATCTTCCACCATTTGATCAGAAGAGGCTGCTAGAGGTATAAATCTATGCTCATTCTCGTGTATATGGTGATCTACTTGAATCTAGGGTTTTCTTATGCCTTCTTTAGCTTGGATTCAAGCATATGAGGTCCCAAGGTGGAATCCTTCTTAGATCTGGACCTTAAGAGGTCGAGAGAGTCCTATCTATCCTGCTTTATGCTATACCTTTGGAGATATGAACCTAGGTTGCCATTTTAGAAGCTATTTCACCAAAAGAAGCCCTATGAGTGTTGCATGAGTGTAAAGGTTGGACCTTTACATGATTATTGTGTATTGGAAGGTCATATCTATAGGTTAGAGAAACAGATCTGACCTCAGAAGGTCTTTTGAGCGTTGCCATGGAGGGAACTCGCCGAGTCCATAAGGGGACTCGACGAGTCGAGTCGGGTTGCCCCGCGATTCGTGACCAATTGAAACCCATCGAGTGAAAGGTTAACTCGATGAGTCAAGTGAGGATTTATGAGGATTAAGAGGACATGGACTCGCCGAGTCACACGAGTGCACTCGACGAGTTTGGTCAAAGTTTGACCGATTGACTAAAGTTGACTTCAGTTGACCTTAGGGTTTTGGTCAAACCGGATCAAGAGAGGTCAGGGAGGGGTAGAATGGTCTTCTACCCATTCTTTAGAAATGAGGACAAGAGAAAGTATTGATTAGAGATGTTATAATGTTGATAGGAGGAGGCTAGATCGGGTTATCGAGCAAGAGAGATTATCTGACATCGTACGAGGTGAGTATTCTCACTATACTGTACTTAGAGTGGTAATTATGTGTGACCGGAAGGTCTTATGTGCTATGAGGAGTATGTGATGTATGTTGTTATATGATATATATGTGTTATGTTATGTTCTGAGTGGTATGGTATGGACTGGAAGGTCATTATGATACGGACCGGAAGGTCAAGATGTTAGGGACCGGAAGGTTGACAAAGGAGGGCCGGAAGGTCTATCCGGATTGTGGGACGGAAGTCCCCTGAGACACGTGGATCGAAGATCTTGTAGAGTTACAGCCTTTAGTGGCGTATGTGCGTATGTGGTATTTGGGGAACTCACTAAGCATTTATGCTTACCGTTGATGTGAAATGTGTTTCAGGTACCAGCGAGGATCGCGGGAAGGCGCCAGCGTGATCTGTACACATTGATGGAGTTTTATGTATTAGAGATCTTGGGATTGTTTTATTCGGATGACATGTGTTACATTGGGTTTTTGATATTTCTTATGAATGAAATTATGTTTTAAAAATGAAAAATTGTTTTGCAAATTCACGTTGTTACACATATGGTGTTTAACTTCTAGTAAGGGCTTATATTGTTAACTCTCAACGAATAAGATGAATAAATCTCATCTTAACTACATACGACTATCATGTAGTTCATGTTATACCCAACGATGAGCCTTATAACTGCTTTTTACCAGAACTTCGTTAAATCATGTAAAAGCACAACATTTCTTACACTCAAGTCCTAAATATGTATCATAGGTTAAAGAATACAAAGATACTACCTTTACCAAACATCACTCATGGCTATGATCCATGAAGTGATCTTGATGCAGATCATGTCTAATACTTGATCCCTAATTAAGTACCTATGAACTTGGTCATATCCCTTCGCTATTTTAATCTCCATGGAAATCAACCAATCTATTAATATTAGTCTTATTTCATAGATGCTCCCACAACTGTGAACGACTATGGACATTTAGAAAACCATTTAATTCAAGGGTTAAAGATGATAATATAGAACAAACCAACTATTTGATGAAAAGACTATATCCAATATATCAAGTCATTACAATATATGTTGTATATATTGTTCCACTATCAAAATATTAAATTTCAATAATTTTCAATCACTTAGAACAACAAGGTCCTATAGCACCAACGTGACTTTCATGCTTTAGATGATGAAGGAAACTTGTTAAGTAGATTCAACAAACTTGATTTGTATGAACTTTGTGAATACTAACATTTTCCGTTTCCTATATATATATATATATATATATATATATATATATATATATATATATATATATATATATATATATATATATATATATATATATATATATATCGAGAAAACTCTTGAGAATATTTTAGATGCTTAGAATTGACTGAGATACCAATACTCGTGTAATGGGATTATTCATAGGCATAAATGAACTAATCATTTAAGCATCTTCATATGTGGTTTCCTAAACAAAAATGTATTCTGACTCTGTAGTGTAACTGTAAATAAAGTTTGCATGGAACTCTTATCCATGCAACTTTTTCTTCAATCATAATAAGGACACGCGTGATTTTGACTGACGATCATCTCAATTTTTTTGGAACTTTAGCATGTGTGTATCTATTTAAACCAAAATTTCTTTCAAATACTCTACAAATCGTGAATATTTCTATAATTTTTTTGTAATTACTTTAAAATGTTCCTTTTTGCCAGCATATGACTTACTCCTAGATTATATTGGTATCTTTTCGTTATTCTCTAAGAATATATAAAATATATCAAGTCTCACGCGTAACATGTCATATATGATTAATCCAATTGCAAGATGTGACAACCTAGAACATACGTCATGAACCTCCATTATAATATAGGATCTCAGAGTCATGTAATAGGACTATAATGTAATATTTCGATATATGAAGGAATATATTCAATTTGTTTGTCTTTAACGCGTACAGTTATGTCAAATATTAGGCCGAAAAATATGTACACGAAAAATCATTTCATCTTATGAGTTGGCTAACATTTTTAAAATGTACTCGTCAACAGGATTCTAAAAATATAAAATTCATAAAAATCTGACTTCGTGTGGAAGAGCTATGATTTTTATGATAAATAAAAATCTACCGCACATTAAAAGTTACAACGACGAAAACTACGAAGAAAACTGTCATCTTTTAGTTAAAGTCACAAAAAGGAAAATCGTAGTACTTCTCAAAATAGGAATTTTGAGACAAAGAACACCTAAAATGGAACCTGAATAGAAGAGTTATGATTTTTATAAAATCGTAACGGTTATAAAATACGGGCTAAAAATGAAAGTAAAAATAGCCAAAACGACCTAAAGGAAAATTGTAGTGTACGTGGAGACCTACACAGGGACATAAGAATCATCAGAAAGGGACCTCATACGCGGGAGTTATAGAATTTCAAAACTGAATTCTCGTAACTCGCACACTAGTGTGTGTTTTGAGGTCAAAGATCCATCAGGATACTGTTGATCTGACACACTATATGGAGGATACGTGGCAGCTCCCTGATGGAGCCACACGCACAACCTGCACGGTGTGATGCATGAAAACCTAGTCGTTACGCTGGAGAAACTTCTAGGCAACATCATACTTAGTTGTTTCGCTGGCCATCCTATTGTATAACTTAGTACCTAGCAGTTACTATACCCATAACATCCAATCAAAGGAAGCATTTCTAAACTTAGTTTTATATATATATATATATATATATATATATATATATATATATATATATATACATATATATATATATATATATATATATATATATATATATATATATATATATATATAAGCATAACTTAACACAACAACTCGCGATACGACGACAAAATATGATGACAACAAAATGCTTAGATGCGACACTATTCATCTTTAGCAAAATGACCTTTAAGTAGCCCCAAACTATAATCGTTTAATCTTAAGTGAGCGGGAAAGATATGTATAGATCTATACGAGGTTGACACCCCCACCTGTGGGTGCTAGCTACAACCTGATTGTCAAATCGAAGCAGGCATAACTTTCTAAACTTTGGTGACGTCCAATGAAATGTCGTTGAGGGGAATACAAAAATCATAAGCTCGATTATAGGAACTCATCATAACATTGTTGAACTTAACTACCTACGAACTACTATTAGGAATAAACCTAAGAATGTAGGGATTGCATACACAACTCTAGGATGCGAGTTAGAAAATCATAACAATACTGACATAACAAAAGCTCTATAATCACTTTAAAACATATAAACCTTTGAACTCACCAAAATTATGTTGACCTTGCAAAACCATATGTATTCTCAGGGGAATGAGTTTGGAAGATGATAGAATCAAAAATGGAAGCCTATGTGTTATGTTCCTTTATTTTTCCTTCCTTATCTATTTGTACCTAGAACACTTGTATAATATTTATTACATAGTTATGTATCTATGATCCAACATCCTAACATCGCACAACCAAGTGTTTCTGGCGCCGGCCGGGGATCTGACAAATTGGTATCAAACCTATAAGTTATAGTGAATTAGTAATTCCTTAGGAACAACAACTATAACCTAGGGCTTACACTCTAAAATAGGTATAACCCTGAAGCTTAATAGCCAAAAGTATTATTACTAAATACACTACTGATAAACTACTTATGGGAGAGGTTTCTAGTTTGAACTGTCGCTTGGGTTGCTAGATTTTAGAAAGTTTATATGTTAAAATGGTCCTGCCCTCCAACACTTCTCACATGGCCAATCCATACATGATAGTCTTGAAGTAGAAAACCAAAATTTAATAAAGTACACTCGACAAAATAAAAATTTAAGATATAGAGTTATATATATGGTCATATACACATATATACTCACCACAACACAAATCCATGAAATCATCAACTCAATGTGTTAGGTAAAAAACAGTATCTAGAATTAGTATAGTACAATGGCCGTATCAAAACTAGACCTAGAATTTGCAACTAAATTTTATTATGGTCCGACCGACGCACGACTAAACTCATATATGGTAGTTAGAAAACTAAGCACTTACGGACTTCTGTATTGGATACTTAGTTCGAGGATAATATGTTAGGGAATTTCTAACTTAGAGATTTCTACACTTGATGATTACTGACTTAGATGACTATTGTACTCGATGATTTATGGATTGAAAACATATCTTCGAGTTACTTGAGGATTAGGGATTGACAGCCTAGTAGGGAGTCACAGGATATACAAGTACTATCTATTACATACTTATAGCTAGAAATTATTTGTATTTTTTCGATCACCACATTCTCTCATAAACATATGTCATGTTTGATGTCTTATGCAAGTTTTTCGGAGCGATATGGTGGATATGGGGGTGTAGATGATGGTTCCCCCACCATAGGAGGATCAGGTGGTACCCAGTACAGCAAACTCTAAGGATACTCTATCCCTATTTGTCCCTACGATGCTCATACCCATGTCTTCTATGGAGGAGCCAATGGACCATGATGACGAGGGATATGTTGATGATGCTACAGGCTTAGAATAATCTGAGCTTACTAAGGACGACTCCACCCTGAAGGAGCTTGAGCACATCAGTTCTGAATACGAGCCAGAGGAGGAGCATGGTACTACTACTTCAGTGGAGATCTATCAGCCACGACCTCCACCCACCCGTAGGACATGCAAGATGCATATTACTGGTCCTCAGATCCCCTCGTAGAAGAGGCCTTCATCTTCTCCAGCATCACCACCACCAGTTAAGAAACTATGCAGGGAGTATTCATGGATGCCACAAATCGATGAGTGGAAATAGGAGGTGTACATTGGGATCCACTTTGAGATAAGAGATTCTTCTACCACTCCAACACCAGCCCCCATACCAGAGACTCATGTCGAGAGAGATACATCATTCTTGGTAACACGGATAGCCCGACAGTCTGACTAGATAGGCTCTTTTGATTCTGAGCTTGTCATGATACAGATGGAACTGATACAACTAACGGAGCGAGTTGAGCACTTGGAAGAGAAAAGAGATGTTTTCGGGATATGGACCTTACTTGTTCAAGACTATTTGGATGAGGCTTGAGCTGAGATACAAGTCGAATAGATTATGATAGAGGATGTAGTGTTGGGTCACTCAATTGTATAGATTGATGTAAAATATATACACTATAGTTATAGTTACTTAGTTAATTTGAAGATATGGTGATGGAAGTTCATATGTCAAAGACTGAAGAACATCCCTTGATGAGTGAAACACCCTGAAGACTTTATCCGCACCAAATGCATGAAGAAACCATCTACTAAAGATTGATCAGTGTGTCCAGATGCTGATGGTTATACATTGATGACACACTGATCAGATGATAAGCTGATAACACTCATTGATGGTCATTCACTAACTGCTGAAGCTGAAGCTGATCAGCTTGACCCTAACACTGATGACTGAAGCTGAAGATGATCTCGCTGATGCTCAAGCTGATGCTCGGATAAGCTTCTGATGTGTTGGTGACAATATCTGAATCTAGAGAAAATCTGATCTGATCCATTCCTTATTTACATGTTCATTTTATATTTAGATTAGATACAATCCCTTATTGAAGGGATATACTTATATAGATTAGTATATATTCAACGTTAGGTTAAAACCCAAATGTGGTGAACGTCTTGGTGACCGTCTTTGTGACAACTCATTTCTTGGTGAAAACAAACCTTTCTTGGTGAAAGACAATTTGGTGATACTTCTGTGTTCTTCATTATTCTTTATTGTTCTTTCTTGTTTATATTCGATCTTCAAATATACAAAGGGTTTGGGACTTTCAATTAGTATCAGAGCTGGATAGAACATTCAATCTAGGATCTGTTGAAGATTCAGAAGGTTATTCACTATTCATAAACTCAAAAATCAGAAGGAGAAAAAGAAGAAGAAATCGTCTAGATATGAAGAATATTTCAGAATCAGAGATGAGAGAGTGTGGTATTTTTCCCTATCTATGGTACTTTATGATTAATTCATGTATGTTTGGTCCTTATAATATTACTTATATTAGAAAACAATTCTTAAGTGGAAGAATAAACAAAGATATATGTTGATGAGAAAGTAGTCTTATCAAATCAACAGTCGAAAGTAGTCTCATCAACTAACTCTCGTTTGAAAGTAATAAAAGGAAGCAACTTCATATGTTGTTCAACAAAAATATCAATAGAATGATAAAGATCAGTCAACTTAGCATATAAGCGTTTTGTAGTATTACAATAAATATTACATTGTTTGACTTACGGTTTATTATCCATCCTAAGACCATCCCTATCACACATGATCATACTGTTCTTATCTTCAAACCCATTTCGAGCTTCGTAAAGGGATGCCTTAGATTAATAAGTTTCACTACTCATCGAAGTAAGCATTTTATTTAAATAAGAGAAAATTTCATCAAAATCAAATAAAACAGAATGATCAGAATTTAAAGGAATATTAAGGGAAACAAGAAGATCATGCACCTTGGCAGTCATTAGAGATTTTGGAGTTATCGAAATAAAACACATTCCTATGGTCTCCACCCCTTCTTCATCACTTCCCTCAACTTTCGCATTCTCCTCCCATTTATCATCACTGTCTTCCTTATCTTTCTCAGACAAGCTTTTCTCATCAGATCCACCTTCCTCATATTTTGCGAATAACAGACCTTGAGTAGGATGTCGCATTTCTTTGTCATTAGATCTAGACGACCAAATTTGATAAGTTTCATCGCTATCATCACCTCCTTTTTCCATTAGCGAACGATTCTTTTTCTTAACACGAACTTCCTCAAGACTTTTTGCATAATAGGCTTCATCTTTCACTTTCTCTTTCTTCTCTTCCATCTTTCTTAACATGCATCCCTTAGCGAAGTGGTTGTGGCCATTACAGTAATTGCAGTTTTAACCCGAATCTCCCTTCAATTTCACCTCAGACTTTTTCTCTTCCTCTTTCTTCTTAACTTTCGACATCACTATCTGACTTCCTCCAACATTCGACATTGCCTTCTTCTCCATACTGTTTTTAAAGTTTCCACTCATAGGCTTCTTGAAAGACTTTTTCACCCTACTATTTGAATAATAGGCGACAACTTCATCATCGGATTTATGGATAAATCTTTCTTCATCTTCTTTCTTATCTTCTTTAGACTCATCCTCTTTCATATTCTTTTCGACACCAACGCCATAGGACCACCATATTTCAACTTTTTTTCTTCAGCAATTTTATAACCTCTGATTCATGTGTGTTTAGAATGTTGTAAAAATTCAATAACGAATATGTATCAAAATTATCTTGTGTCTTGATCATCAAATAGATGTTTCTCCATTATTTTTTGAGCCCATAAATGAAAGTGAGTTGAATTCCAAAGTTATTTGCATCACCCCATACTGATTGCACTTGAAGATCAGATCATTCATCCTGCCGTAATATTCCTTGATATTTTCATTTTCCTTCTGCTTGAAATCTGCAAGTTCAGACAAACATTTCGTTTTCAAGATTTTCTTTGTCCTCTCATTACCTTGATACTTTTCTTTCAAATTATCCCATATTTCCTTAGCAGTTTTTCATCCACGAACATAGTTGTAGACGATATAAGGTAGAGCTTCTCACAGTTCCCAAAGACACTGCTTATCATTAGCTTTGTTCTTATTCCCTTGTGCAATCATGTCTCCTGCTGCTCCGGCATTACCAAGGGCTTGAACCAGATCTGTTCGATAAGGTCCAGTCTTTATTGATCTCCACAAATCCTCATCGATTCTGTTAAGGTAATCCTTCATTCGATTAGCCCACTGATCATAGTACTCTCGGATTAGCGTCGGGATCTTGGTTGCGAATCCAAGAAGATGCGCGAAGTTCATTATTGTGTTTACATTGATATTAGCCATTTGAATCTATGAAAAGAAGAATTTCTTGAAGAGAATTGAGATGAATATATGGGATTGATTGACAAAAGCAATTGCAGAATCGATTAATCACACTTGATTAAATGAAGAATTACGCTTTCAATCTTGTGAAAAAATGAATCTGAATTAACGACTCAAAAAGAGTAAAAAAACAATACAAACTCTTCAATCAAAGTAGTGATTCCTGCTCTGATACCAATTGAAGAGTGAAACAAATTGTGTTTGAATCAATTGATGTAAATAAATAAAGTAAGAACACAGAGATCTAAACAAGATCTATTTCAGCTCAATTAGCTGTCCGAAACAATACAAAGATATTTCAAGTACAAGAGAATATATGATAAAGTTCTTACTCTAACCCCTAAGTACTTACCCAATTTATAGGGTAGTCACAGACCAAAAAATACAAGGGCTAGAAGTTACATGTTAAACTCTAATATGCCTTGTAAATAGATAACGATAATGAAAGTCCTTAAACTTTTTCTATTTACATACACTAATACAAAGACACTACTTTCGAATATTACAAGAACTTTCAACTCTACAGGAATCCCCCAAGTAGTATTGTCTACCTGTTGTTGATGATGATCCGTAGGATAGGTCCCTTGAGATCAATATTTTAGGAACAGTATGTGAGAATAACGGGAATGGGTAATCGGGTGAATTATTTGATGTGAAGTATATAATTAAAGAACTTAATTATTATGGGTTGAAAACCATATGTGCTCACCAGGCCCCAAGCCTGGCCCACTCAGTTTCTTTGTATCACAAGTAGTGGTACAAAAGCAGAGGGTTGATGTGTGATTTGAAGATTCGTTAAGCCATAGTATATTAAATTGTTGTAAGGCCTACTAAGACATATTTATGCTTATGTCTCTTTATTGAAGATGACATCCCAAGGTTTTCATATAATGAAAAATGTTTCTTCAAAAATACATTGGGAACAAAGTTTGCATCAAGTTTTATACTATGGAATAAATAACCATAAATAAAAAGTTTTAAATTGGTCGTGAAGATGGGGATGTCACAAAAAGGTAAATACCAACTAAAAAAGATAATGAATTACCTAAGTGATCTAGTTATTAACCAGTAATCATTATAGCTCAATAGACATTAACTTCTATTACATAACTTCTATTACAACATGACTAAACATATGTTAACTTCTTCTGATCTTCACACCTCCTTTGAAACATACATCTTCTGGAAACTGATTGCCTTCGAATGTGACAAGCTTCGGTCAGCAACATATTGTCGATCTTCTATGGAGGGTCACTTCTAGTTCAACATGAGTATTGAAATGAAGTTTGAAGCGGTGAAACAACAATCACAGTTAGTCAAAAACCTATTAAGTTATTAAAGTTTATGCAACCTTCCTCTTCCAAACCTCAATCATGGTTTGATCTACAATCTTCCTCGGAAGAAATGAAATATAATGGTGATGATTATGATGAAGATGATGATGAGAAAGAAAGAAAAGAAGATAATGATGATAAACAAAGCAAGGAAGATGATGATATGGAAGTTTAACACAAAGAGGGCTCTAGCTCGCATATTGTATCCTCAAATGAACGTATTGGTGTTCCTTTTTTCGTTCTTGAGATGAAATAAAAACTTGTCAAGGTTGATGCAAACATCGATTATGTAACTTCCCAAGTTGGCTCTATTGATTCAAAAATGGATCTAGTTCTCAATGCTATTTCAGTGATCAAGTCTACCACTCCCTCAATTCAAGAAAGAGAAAAACAAATTAGATGAGTTGGTCTTTCTAAGGTTGAAGCACTATGTGGAGGAATCCATGGATCACTACAAAGCCAATCTCCAACATCACATTGACACTATTTCACGAACGCCAAAGGTCCATGATGATATGCTCGCTACCAAAAATGAACTCATCAAGTAAAAGGATATTCTTCATGAGAAGCAAATTTAGAGATTAGAGAAAAGAGATCAAGGGTAAGGATGGCATGAAACTTGTTCTTCAACAGGATCTGATCAAAGTGATTCAGTCTGCCCAACATTTTATGGATATTCTGAATTACGAATTTGATGAGGTTATTTTAATCTTTGAAAAAACTTTGGATGTTGTGAAGAAGCAAGCTCCTACCGTCGATGCTTACAGAAATCTCACCAAGATTGTCAACTTAAGCTTTTAGAAAGTTTTTAAGAAATTTGGCGAGTTAAAGGAACACATAAAACTTGAACTGAAGTTGGGCTCTCTGATATAAGAAGGGAGAAGGGATAAGTGGCAGATGGAAATGGAACAATAATTTAAGGCTTAGAGATGAATCCTTGGATGAGGAGGCATGCAACAAAGAAATTCAAGTTGTCAATGAACAACCTACTTCCGAGAGGCTCATTTTCGATGAAGAGAAAGCGAAATGGTTAACCTGGAAATCTACTCTTGTTGACCCTATAAACAAGAGCATCCAAGCTACCAAATTGAAAACTCAACTCAAAGTTACCACCTTCCAAGCTACTCAACCGAACAAATTTTTGATCCCTCCTCCGCTAATGTTTGAAATTGATGAAGGCTCTCAAATGAAAAACGATGATGGATTGCCTTCCCCAAAATTGGACGCTCGGATTTTTGAAGTGATAGTGACTCCTACTGCCTAATAAATCAACATCTCATCTCTAGGTTATCCTATCAAGGACAAAGGAAAAGGCAAAGTGATTTGGTATATCAGCCCAATGAAGCCGCTTGAACAAACCTAGGGCTGGTCATAAGAACATATTGACATAAAAATTCAAGAAAGTATTTTTATTCAAGCAATCAAGGACAATATGAGTACTCTCTGACATCTCTCCATACTTCCCTAAAGTTCATCTTTACGACTTTCACTATATTCCAGTTGTGAGTTATTCTCTTCTAACCTCGGATTCAGAATAACTTGATATTCCAATCTCTCCTACGGCAAGTTCTACAAGAAGTTTTATAGCCTTCATTTATCCAATGAAATGGTCGTTCAAATCCAAACCGAAAAGGAATTATTGCAAGCATTCTAATCCACCATTGCTTTACGAATCAAGAATTCATGATCTAAGAGAAGAATTACCTCAATTAAAGATTGTGGGATGAAGGTTCTTAACAAATTTTGGCTCAAGTGTCAGCTGCACTCCTATCATATCATTTGTAACACTCCAACAAAAATCAAGATTTCGGATGCGAACTTTTCGTCAATAAATCCAAATAACATCATTGTCATTGCGTCTCACTTTCAATAGAAGCAAACAACTAATCTCACAAGAAGTTCCTACCGATCTTTATTAAGATTCCTAAAAGTCTACATTGCTAAGTTTACTCGTACTGACATTGAACTTGCTCCACTGTTTAAAACCAATAAATTTCTTCCTCCTCTCAACTCGGATTTGGATGGAATTGAAAATCTTCTAGTCGCTCATGTTGGTGAACCAGAGCTTGGATATATATTTAAGAAGAAAGACTCGGATCATAAAGAATTATTAAGAGTTAGGCAAAAGCACTTAGTTGACACCAATGTGCTTAAAATATTCATCTCCGGAACTATGAAATTGCAAGCCTCGGAAGAAATCAAGGTGCAGTTTATTAAGAAAATCAGTTGGTTGCTTGAATTTCACAAATAGATCCATAAAGAATACTTCTTTGTTTTTTACAATGAAGCTTGAGTGTTGCAGAGATAGCTAAGGTCATATAGGGGGAGATTGTTAGTTCATGAAAGTGACCCTTAGATTATCCGAGATTGTTGTGTTTCCAAGTTGAGCTTGCATCCAAAGTTAAGGTGTTCTGAGCTAGTGAATTTTTCAAAGACGAGGGAATGTCAGTAAGTGAAGACATGTATAATTTTGTATTGCTTTGTTTGTCTTATTTATTAGACCATGGGGACAAGATCAACGGCAACGCCTTGACAGGAAATAGGTTGTTGATCTGTAGTCCACACTGAGTACTTATTCTATTTTGTCAACTCATGTAATTGTTACGCTTTTATGAATCAATAATCTCATCTGTCATTCTCTCTTTAATACAGTCTCTTTGTTTATTCTCACATCTTTACTATTATCTTTTGCATTGAGTACTTGGTTATTGTTCTGTAAGGCTTGATATACTCCAGACTTGACTAGAAATCTTTACTAGCCTCCATTATTTTTGTTTACTCAGGGTTTCATTTATCAAACCTTGTCTAAGATATATCCTCATGATATCATTTGTTCTTTCAACTTCAACTAAAATCCTTGTATATATGTTATTTTTTAAGGATTCAAGTATGCTTGTTATTTATCTTATGTTTATGAATCCTAATTCTTCATTCTTATGCTTATTTGATACTTTAGTTCATGATCTTGGTATTTGATGAGTAGTTGTTAGTCTTGTTCTTTGATTAAGTAATGGATCATTGAATTGGTATAGAAAAAGAGCTTGATGATGGTAGAAATCATCTCTAGTTTATGGGTCATGACTCCTTTATGGTTGCATAAGCATTAACATCGTCCAAGAATTGGGAATTCCTTCATATTAAGTGTCGCACCCCAAACCAGAACGGCGGAAACGTTCGGGGGTGGAGGACTTTTAGGTAAGTATCACAACACATGCAATATAGTAATCAAAGTACAAACAACCATTGCATTAATAAGTATAAGTTTTACATAAGTGTTTAAACATTACATATTTAAACACTAAAGTAGGTACAATAGAAGACAAGAGTCGCGGTACGGTACTAGGTAGTCTTCTCAAAAGCTTCTGGAGTGTACCTGTCTACTGGATTCATGAGAATACAAGTTATTTGAAAAGAGTAGATCAGCATTTAAGCTGGTGAGTTCATAAGTATTTTAGTTCTGTTAAGTATACCCTAAGTTCTTTGAATGAGTTCACTGGTTTCTCCAGGAAATCCTATATCTCCTGAGGTGATTAACTGATAACCTTAATAGTTTCCCTCTGTAATTACTTAGTTTATACTGATTATACATAACATAATATTGAATTGTTAGTTAAATGGGTGTATCTGCCCTAAGCCCACAACCAAACAAGGAACAGGAAGTAAGGCGCAAGTCACACATTTCACTGTCAATCGGACATTACTTATGTACGACTCTGATGTAATAACTAAGGAATTATAGAATTAACCACTAAAGGTGTTTTATGTTATACTAGTTTACAAAGATTGAGTGACTAAGTTTCATTTGATAAGTGGTTTAATTCCATAAACCGTTTCTTTTGTATATGTGGTTTAATCCCATAAACCGTTTCATTTGTAAAAGTGGTTTAATCTCATAAACCGTTTCATTGGTAAAAGTGTTCTTAGTTATATCTGTTCTACAGTAACAACCTTAGTATTAATCATGGAGAGTATTCTATTATCCATAATACTGCCTTGTGGTTTTAAATGTTCAAAACCAGAAGTACAATACTTGATTTCATGATATATAACTCTTACTTTAAGTAAAAGCTACTGAAGGTATATCTGGTCGGGATGTAATTAACTTTTCTTACTGTTATAAGAGAAGTATATCACTTTGTAATTCACTCATTTTTTTATCCCTGTGAGTCCTATTAACCATACTAATATGACGGAAATGCCTGCAGCGACGTTCTTCAGGCGTCGGAACGGTATGATATTTGACACCCTAGGCCTGCCGGCCAAACTGTAGCGAACAGTAAAGGTGCGGGATTGTCAGTTCCATATAGATCTATACACAAATTCACGCTCTCCCTACAAGAGATTCTGGCTAATAGTTCAGGACTTAAAAAGGTCGTACATAGATAAGCACACCGTGAAGGGTCTCACAAATTTATTGTTTCAACGAGATTTCTGATGTATTATTGTTATTACCCGATGAATGCTAACTCTGGTACTTTGTATCGTACCCTTGGTTAATGCAAACCCGGTAAGATGTATTATTACCTCGAGTTTGCTAAATCGGGTACTCTGTATAGTACCTTTGCTAATGTCAACCCGGCAGAATGTATTATTACCCGTGATTGCTAACTCTGGTACTCTGTATATCGTACCTTTGTTAATGCAAACCCGGTATGATGTATTATTACTCGTGATTGCTAACTCTAGTACTCTGTATATCGTACCTTTGTTAATGCAAACCCGATATTACCACGTGTTTGCTAACCCTGGTACTCTGTATCGTACCTGTGTTAATGCAAACTAGGTATGATGTATCTTTACTTCGTTAATATGTTGTTCGTATATTAAAGGTATTATACATATCTTGGTATAGTTGAATGAATTTTGGTAATTTCCTTGGAAAGTATACAGTTGTAAATCATACTTGTATCTTTAGTTTTGAATGATAAATTATACCTATTATAATTTATATGTTCTATCTGATTAGCATGGTTTCTCATGGATGAACACCTTTGCTCAGCCTGATACAAAGGTGGTAATACCAAAAGGAGTAACCTTTTGAACTCATATATGTATAACATATATATAATTAAGAAGGAAACAACATTCGGACAAATAATACAACCCTAATTCCACATCCAAACAAGGAAAAAGATATAGGATAATTCATTAGTCCTAAGCCCTTCAAATCTTAGTTATATATTTATACATATATAAACATGATTTTGGCATATATAATTTGAAATAGTTTATAAAACATTTTTCAAAGAATTTAACGGAGTTTTTACATGACTTTAAGCATTTAACATGGCTTCACGTTATTTTGAAAGTATTTGGTAATTCTTAAAAGCATACGAAAATTCTTTGTGTGATTATTATCACATATAGTTATTAACACAATTTAATATTGTGTTAAACTTGTATTCCCCCCCCCCCCTAAAAAGCATATAAAACCATTTAAAAAGGTATATTTTAGGGGTATGAACTCACTTTGATAAGCGGTGATTTGGGCAGCGTTTCGTTTCCCGTAAAGAGTTTATTTAATGAGAAACCGGCTCAAACCGGGCAGAGTTTCGACAGGAGAGAGGATGAATTCTCAGGAATTTCGGGGCTCCGGGGCTTGCTTCGGGCTTTAGACGTGATACCGGGGCCTTCGAGGGTCGTGAGAAAGTTTCCGGGGCTAAAATGTGAAAAAGAGGAAATTTTGGGGTGAAAAATGGGGTTTCTTCGGAAGCCCTCACATGCTATATATAGTCCGAAGGTTCGGACCCGAAGCTGTGCGAAGGTGACACGCGCCGGACAGGTGGCGAGGTTTCTGGCTTACTTCGGACCGCAGGCTCGCAGATGGGAGGCTCGGATTGGACCGGACTTCGGTCCAATAGAAGACTGACACGTATGCGAAGGGGGTGTCTCCGGGGTGTCCGATGCGAGGTTGTCCGAAGCTCATTGGACCTCGGCTGCGGTCCACTCAGGAGGTAACACGTGTACCGTGGTCCAACCAGAAGATGGCACGTGGAGGTTCGCACGTGATGATGACGTGTCCGAAGGGTGACATGCGAAATTTCCCGGTTTTCAAGATTTTCTTGATTTTTGTGCCAAAAACTTGCGAAAATCATAACTTTCGCATACGAGCTCCGTTTTTTACGTTCTTTATATGCACGCGTAGGTAAAATCATACTCTATGACTTTCGTTTAGACTTCGTATGCTGGTTTTGATTTTATTTTTAATATTATTATTTTAAACAGGCCGGGACGGGAATCCGTTAAAAATTCATAACTTCTTCATCCGACGTCCGTTTTCGTCTGTCTTTATACCGTTGTGCTACTTTTAATGAGACCTTAGATTCTCGTTTAAGTTGCGTCGGCTAAATATCGATCGATTTATATTTCGAATTTTTAGCTGTCTATTGCTAAAACCGAAACTTCGAAAAATCATAACTTCCTCATACGAAGTCGGATTTTCACGTTCTTTTTATGAACGTTCTCGGTTTAAAATATTCTACAAGTTTCATTTACATTGTTAAGGCCAAAAATACTTTTATCGAAAATTCGCTTTTTACACTGAACAGTGTTTTGCCGGTTTTACCGCGGATTTTCGATTGGGCATAACTTCTTCGTTATAACTCGGATTTCAGTGTTCTTTATGTTTTTGGAAACCTTGTTACAAACTCTACCACTTGGTTCATCCCAATTATGATTATTGATCAATTAATTTTTGACCAAAATTTGACTAGTGTCACATTATCCCCCCGTTAGAGGGAATTTCGTCCCGAAATTAAGTCTAAAGTGATAGTCATGGACTAGGTCTAATCTTTCCTATCCCAAGTGAATTCAGGTTCCTGGTTTGTAATCCAGCGAACCTTCACTAACGGGATGAGACTTAGCGTGGTTCTTGAGATTTCCCTATCCATGGTTTTTATTGTTTCTTCTATAGAGTGTAGACTTTTATTTAACTTGATTTAATTGAGTGAAATAACAAGTGTTTTATCGGATAGACACCTCTTTAGATTTGATATGTGAAAAATGGGATGAACGTTATTAAGTTTTTGTGGTAGTCTAAGTTTAAAAATGGGATGAACGTTATTAAGTTTTTGTATTTCACGCTTTCTCAAGCGCATCTTGTCCTTCCTGAGTGAGACCTTCATATGACAAGGTCATCAATCCTGGAATTCCAAGGTTTTTCTTTTATCGAAACTGTAGCTTCTCTGGTTAACTCTGGAAGCTATATGGCGCTTCTTGATTCGTATTTTGTTTTTGGTAGTTTCTTGGATGAATTCCAGATCAGCGAGGGTGCTGTGTGGAAATTGGATCTCTAGCTAGTTGCGTATTACCTACTTTAGTCCAGTGCAGATAGAATCTGTACTTGTGACCACAGAAGGTTTCGAATGGAGCAACTTAAATGCTAGTGTGTGAAAGGACTCGACTAATTGGTGAATGGATATCCCATTCTTTACCATAGCCGATCCCATAGAATCATGACTACTCTGGTTCCTAGAGGTTTTTGAGTGACGGCCTGAACTAGGAGATGATTCTATTATCTCAATGGATATAACAGATATTGGCATACCGTGCACTCACACGTTCTAGTTATCTTATCTACTTGCCACATTTTTAGGTTTCAAGGCTTCTTGTTGAGCCTTCTTAATCTATGTGGAGAGATTTGAATGGGTTATCATAGTCTATGATTGGAACTATGACATGGGTACTCTTTCCGACTTAGGGTGTCAGCTACTATATTGGCTTTGTCGAGATGATAACAAATTTCAAATTCGTAGTCATTTAGTAGCTCGACCCACTATCGTGGTCTCATGTTGAATTCTACCTGGTAGAATACATGATACTGGATTTTGCTCCGAAGTTCATGATCAGACTCATATTTGGCTCATCCACCACAACCTCGTGTATACAAGTCGTATATAATTTAGATTTCACAAAACGTTCGGATGCGTGACTCTGCCCCAGGTTCACAACCAAACAAGGAATAGGAGATAGGGCGGAATCACACATCCTTAATCTTGTTAAGTCTAACATATATACCACTCTCGTGTATACACTTAGCAGCGATAGATTAACTTAATGAGTTCTTAGTCTCTATTCTTGAACTTGACCTGCGGTACAATGATTTTCCTATGAGATCTATTGAGGTACTTCGGTAGTTACTGACTTCTATGACTTCTTCGGTGCTTTTCGTTTGAAGTTTCCTGTCTACTGAGTAGGCTAGAATGACGGGGTACTCTTCGCATGGGTACTTCTGAAGTTTTGAAACAAGAGACAACCTAAGGGTTTTGTGTTATGGATTGAAAGAATTTCATCTTATGGCTGATTAAGGAAAAGTTCTCTTATACAGCATAAGAATTTTCACATGGTAAGGGTCAGGCCAAACCATGTCGAACGAGGATGTCAGAATTTTCTTGATGAAATAGATATTAAGTCGTTATGGGAGGAATGATTACTAGGGTGATATCCTATATACCTAAGTTTTCCGTGCTTCTGGTTTTATTCTGTTATTATCAGTACGAACCCCTTTTGATTCGAACTTGGCGGGTACTACCAATATGAGGGTCCTGATAATTTGAAATTATGAACTTTCATGAAACGATCCTTACTAGGTCTCTCTATAATCGCTTGGTGTATACAAGTCATGTATAATTAAGATTGGTAAGACCTTTGACTGAGCAACCCTGCCCTAAATCCACAACCAAACAAGGAACAGGAATTGAGGCAGGATTACTCACTCTAAGTCTACAAAACTTAATTATAAATGACCCTTATGTATACACTAAGTCATCATAGCTTACCTGTTAGGGTTTCAAATTTTATATAATGGTTGTGATTTAATTTGAACAGAAGAGTAATCATAATTATAGATAATTATCGGGGTTTGGAAGCGTACCAAAATATAGCAGGGTTCTTTGATGCTTTCCCATGTATTGGGATCAAAATCCTCCTGCTCCCCCGTCGTTCTTCTCTGTTGGACAGTCCCTCTTGTAATGTCCTATTTCACCACAAAGGTGACATATGGGAATGGTTCCAACATCGGTAGCTGAAGTGATGAACTCGACCGGAGTTCTACAGATGCGGGCGGTATGCCCCTTCATGTCGCATCTATTGCAATGCAGCTCTCGGCAAACTCCATGATGATGGTAGTTGCACTTGCTGCAGTGTGGGAGGTTTCCTAAGTACGGCTTGGTTGGTGCTAGAATAACAGGGCTGATGGGGGTATCGACTGTCCCAGTTCGTTGCCCTCTGCTAGGTTCTTGAGTTGAACAACTCCCTTCCGTGTTCTCGAACTTTCGTTTAAGGATATTAGGCTTAAGGTTCGAGGTGTTCTTACAAGTAGGTGCTCGTGGCTGTACTTGGCCATCACCATGATCGGGGTTACCCGATAGCATTATTACTAACATTTGCATTGTTAGCATTAAGGTGTGCCGTGACAGCTGCTACAGCTGTTGTGACTACAGCTTGAAACGTAGCCGTATCTATATGAAGGATTGGTGTTTTGCTGGTGGGTTGGTTACACTTCTTTGGAGGCATGATTCTGTTACATGATAAGAAAATGAGTTCGTGAGCGACTATCGTGTCTTTTGATGAATTCTAACCATTTGTATCTATGTATTAATCTTTTGTTTTGTTATTTTGTTCTCAATGATTCGACCTGCATCCCTATGATGCAGCCCTGGTAAGGAACAGGAATAAGTTTCTAGAATGGTTATGAACCGAGTATTATCCAAACTAAGTTACCTTTGTTTGGTGGATAGCGTTTCCTAATTTTCGAAAATATTCGAAAACAATTCATAACAGTGTCTACATAAAATAGACTTACGAATTTGAGACGTAATCACTATCAATTCAGATTCCGTGATCTGATTTATTGTTATTAGCCGTGACAGGAAAAGAGGATAAGCTTCAAACCTAATGTGAGTAATGAAATCACTAACTCACTAGGTTGAACCGATTTACTAGTTATTACTTAGATGAAAAGGTGCTCGAACACTTCACATGAATCATGTGTGGTTTTCCTTTGTTCTTTGTGCTATTCTGGATGGTAATGATTTGTTCTCTCCTGGTATCTATAGGGTGTCCTTCTCCTCTGTAGGTATATGGAATTCCCGAGCTATCTTACTTCCGATTCTGACACTGACCCCCATTACTTCGTAATGAAGATTTTGAATCTTGGAAGTTCATGCGAATATCTCATTGGTGTCCTTAATAGGGTAAAGGCACTAAATGATTTCTATAGTTTATGTACTTCTCATATGTTTCCTTCTTGGGATTCCCCTAATGAAATTTTTTTGGATCGTCCTTGACTCTTCTATTGATTGCTGGAGTAACTATGTTTATCTAACGGGTTTATACGAGAATGGGAATGTCTAAAGAATCTATGAGAGAATTTTTACGAAGGTGATTCTTTCTGGTCCTTTTATAATCACATGGTGTGTACCGATTATATATAATCCAGATCAAATAGACCTTTGAATAAGTAATCCTACTCTAAAACCACATCCAAACAAGGAAAAGGAAGTAGAATGAAATCACATATTCTAAGTCTATAAAATCTCGGCTATATATAACCTTAGCGTATCCACTTAGTAATTATAGATCTATCAGAACAGATCTTTTTAACATTTTCCCAAAGGTATGAAACATACCTCCATGTTATTTTAGTTATGAGTTTGATTCTTGGACTTCTAGATACAAGAACTTAACAAGTTCTCAGTTTTCTTGTTATAGCATCCTAAAATACTCCCATAGTATTTTAGTCTTTTTGTTTGGTTCTAGAATTCTTCTGGTAGTTAGGTAAGTTTTAGACCAGTTGCAACACTACAATCACTCCCCTAAACACATGGTGGTCATATCTTGGATGAATATAGTTGATCAGGCTATATTGATCCCAGATATGATTACATCACTGTCTAGGTTTAACTACAATGTCCAACATCTAAATACTTTTAGTTTTGTTCTTCTTGTGATACTCATTCTGGTATATATACTCTGCATGTACTTATACTTTTATAAAATATTGATATATTTTTAAAGTATAACTCTTGGTCAGAGTGTTTTTATCCCAATGGGTTTATAGTTGTATATCTTTTATGACTGATATACTGAGTTCACTATAAACACTGCTCGGATACCAATCTGTCGCACCCCCAAACCAGAACGGCAAAAACGTTCGGGGGTGGAGGACTTTTAGGTAAGTATCACAACACATGCAATATAGTAATCAAAGTACAAACAACCATTGCATTAATAAGTGTAAGTTTTACATAAGTATTTAAACATTACATATTCAAACACTAAAGTAGGTACAATAGAAGACAAGAGTCGCGGTACGGTACTAGGTAGTCTTCTCAAAAGCTTCTGGAGTGTACCTGTCTACTGGATTCCTGAGAATACAAGTTATTTGAAAAGAGTAGATTAGCATTTAAGCTGGTGAGTTCATAAGTATTTTAGTTCTGTTAAGTATACCCTAAGTTCTTTGAATGAGTTCACTGGTTTCTCCAGGAAATCCTATATCTCCTGAGGTGGTTAACTAATAACCTCAATAGTTTCCCTCTGTAATTACTTAGTTTATACTTATTATACATAACATAATATTGAATTGATAGTTCAATGGTTGTATCTGCCCTAAGCCCACAACCAAACAAGCAACAGGAAGTAAGGCGGAAGTCACACATTTCACTGTCAATCGGACATTACTTATGTACGACTTTGATGTAATAACTAAGGAATTATAGAATTAACCACTAAAGGTCTTTTATGTTATACTAGTTTACAAAGATTGAGTGACTAAGTTTCATTTGATAAGTGGTTTAATTCCATAAACCATTTCCTTTGTATAAGTGGTTTAATCCCATAGACCGTTTCATTTGTAAAAGTGGTTTAATCCCACAAACCGTTTCATTAGTAAAAGTGTTCTTAGTTATATCTGTTCTACCGTAACAACCTTGGTATTAATCATGGAGAGTATTCTATTATCCATAATACTGCCTTGTGGTTTTAAATGTTCAAAACCAGAAGTACAATACTTGATTTCATGATATATAGCTCTTACTGTAAGTAAAAGCTACTGAAAGTATATCTGGTCGGGATGTAATTAACTTTTCTTACTGTTATAAGAGAAGTATATTACTTTATAATTCACTCGTTGTTTTATCCATGTGAGTCCTATTAACCATACTAATATGATGGAAATGCCTGCAGCGACGTTCTTCAGGCGTCGGAACGGTATGATATTTGACACCCTAGGCCTGCCGGCCAAACTATAGCGAACAGTAAAGGTGCGGGATTGTCAGTCCCATATAGATCTATACACAAATTCACGCTCTCCCTACAAGAGATTCTGGCTAATAGTTCAGGACTTAAAAAGGTCGTACTTAGATAAGCACACTGTGAAGGGTCTCACAAATTTATTGTTTCAACGAGATTTCCGATGTATTATTGTTATTACCCGATGAATGCTAACTCTGGTACTTTGTATCGTACCCTTGGTTAATGCAAACCCGGTAAGATGTATTATTACCTCGAGTTTGCTAACTTGGGTACTCTGTATAGTACCTTTGCTAATGCCAACCCGGCAGAATGTATTATTACTCGTGATTGCTAACTCTGGTACTCTGTATATATGGTACCTTTGT
This sequence comes from Lactuca virosa, assembly GCF_052849685.1. Lineage (NCBI taxonomy): Eukaryota > Viridiplantae > Streptophyta > Magnoliopsida > Asterales > Asteraceae > Lactuca > Lactuca virosa. Next base: position 161,757,726 of record NC_136433.1, read on the forward strand.
TAATGCAAACCCGGTATGATGTATTATTACTCGTGATTGCTAACTCTGGTACTCTGTATATCGTACCTTTGTTAATCCAAACCCGGCATTACCACGTGTTTGCTAACCCTGGTACTCTGTATCGTACCTTTGTTAATGCAAACTAGGTATGATGTATCTTTACTTCTTTAATATGTTGTTCGTATATTAAAGGTATTATACATATCTTGGTATAGTTGAATGAATTTTGGTAATTTCCTTGGAAAGTATACAGTTGTAAATCATACTTGTATCTTTAGTTTTGAATGATAAATTATACCTATTATAATTTATATGTTCTATCTGATTAGCATGGTTTCTCATGGATGAACACCTTTGCTCAGCCTGATACAAAGGTGGTAATACCAAAAGGAGTAACCTTTTGTACTCATATATGTATAACATATATACAATTAAGAATGAAACGACCTTCGGACAAATAATACAACCCTAATTCCACATCCAAACAAGGAAAAGGATATAGGATAATTCATTAGTCCTAAGCCCTTCAAATCTTATTTATATATTTATACATATATGAACATGATTTTGGCATTTATAATTTGAAATAGTTTATAAAACATTTTTCAAAGAATTTAACGGAGTTTTTACATGACTTTAAGGATTTAACATGGCTTCATGTTATTTTGAAAGTATTTGGTAATTCTTAAAAGCATACGGAAATTCTTTGTGTGATTATTATCACATACAGTTATTAACACAATTTAATATTATGTTAAACATGTATTCCCCCCCCCCCCCTAAAAAGCATATAAAACCATTTAAAAATGTATATTTTAGGGGTATGAACTCACATTGATAAGCGGTGATTTGGGCAGCATTTCGTTTCCCGTAAAGAGTTTATTTAACGAGAAACCGGCTCAAACCGGGCAGAGTTTCGACAGGAGAGAGGCTGAATTCTCGAGAATTCCGGGGCTCCAGGGCTTGCTTCGGGCTTTAGACGCGATATCGGGGCTTTCGGGGGTCGTGAGAAAGTTTCCGGGGCTAAAATGTGAAAAAGGGGAAATTTTGGGGTGAAAAATGGGGTTTCTTCGGAAGCCCTCGCATGCTATATATAGTCCGAAGGTTCGGACCCGAAGATGTGCGAAGGTGACACGCGTCAGATAGGTGGCGAGGTTTCTGGCTTACTTCGGACCGCAGGCTCGCAGATGGGAGGCTCGGATTGGATCGGACTTCGGTCCAATAGAAGACTGACACGTATGCGAAGGGGGTGTCTCCAGGGTGTCCGATGCAAGGCTGTCCGAAGCTCATTGGACCTCGGCTGCGGTCCACTCAGGAGGTAACACGTGTACCGCGGTCCAACCAGAAGATGACACGTGGAGGTTCGCACGTGAGGATGACGTGTCCTAAGGGTGACATGCGAAATTTCCCAGTTTTCAAGATTTTCTTGATTTTTGTGCCAAAAACTTGCGAAAATCATAACTTTCGCATACGAGCTCCGTTTTTGACGTACTTTAAATGCCCGCGTAGGTAAAATCATACTCTACGACTTTCGTTTAGACTTCGTCGGCTGGTTTTGAATTTATTTTTAATATTATTATTTTAAACAGACAGGGACGGGAATCCGTTAAAAATTCATAACTTCTTCATCCGACGTCCGTTTTCGTCTGTCTTTTTACCGTTGTACTACTTTTGACGAGACCTTCGATTCTCGTTTAAGTTACGTCGGCTAAATATCGATCGATTTATATTTCGAATTTTTAGCTGTCTACTGCTAAACCGAAACTTCGAAAAATCATAACTTCCTCATACAAAGTCGGATTTTCATGTTATTTTTATGAACGTTCTCGGTTTAAGATATTCTCCAAGTTTCATTTAGATTGTTAAGGCTAAAAATCCTTTTATCGAAAATTCGCTTTTTACATTGAATAGTGTTTTGCCGGTTTTACCGCGAATTTTCGATTGGTCATAACTTCTTCGTTATAACTTGGATTTCAGTGTTCTTTATGTTTTTGGAAACCTTGTTACAAACTCTACCACTTGGTTCATCCCAATTACGATTATTGATCAATTAATGTTTGACCAAAATTTGATTGGTGTCACATTAAGGCTAATCATTTTTCTTGGCTTTAATTATTTCAATTGAACTGTTGACTTTAATTAAGAATGAGTAGTATGGGCTTCCCCAACCTCCATACTACCTTTGAGGAATTTTGGTATATCATGATTCATGATTCCTAGAACCAATTTGGGTTGAATGATAAGCATACACATTAAATCCGAATGATAAATAAACAAATATATATGGTGTTGAATTGCCTTAGTTGACCAATTCTCTCTAATATTTGAGCATCCAAACATCTTGCTTAATTGCAAGCATTTTAAATTCTTCAATTCTTTTAGTTATCAAACATATAACAACACCCCCTCCTCCGTTTTTTTTGTTTAATTTTAGTTCTTTAGTTGTACTTCACTTCTTCAATTGCATTGTATTGGTAAATGAATGCAACCATTTCTTCGTGGAGTCGATCCCCTTGTAACATTATATTACATTTTATTACCAAGCAAAAAGGGAGTAAATTTACTTGGTGGCTTGACATTCCACCATATATATATATATATATATATATATATATATATAATATATATATATATATATAGAAAAGTGAATATACCCAACAAGGTATATAAGCTTAGGTATCCAAACCCATTATAATGCGTTGTTTTGTATCAGACAAGCATTATAATCGTTCAAAGTTCGTCAAATTCAACTCCTAACTTGATTTACTTCCAAAAATTTTAGAAATTTCACCATTATCTTCATCTACATAATTTTATTTGCAATATATATATATATATATATATATATATATATATATATATATATATATATATATATATATATATATATATATATAGAAAAGTGAATATACCCAACAAGGTATATAAGCTTAGGTATCCAAACCCATCATAATGCGTTGTTTTGTATCAGATAAGCATTATAATCGTTCAAAGTTCGTCAAATTCAACTCCTAACTTGATTTACTTCCAAAAATTTTAGAAATTTCACCATTATCATCATCTTACATAATTTTCGTTTGCAACTATATATATATATATATATATATATATATATATATATATATATATATATATATATATATATATATATATATATATAGCCTAGTAGGTGTTCGGCAAAAAGATATGAGTTAATTGGAAGATAATAATGAAATTTCAAAAATCTTGAAAGTAATCAAGTTAGGATTTGAAGTTTAAAAGTATTGCAATGCATATATGATACAAAACAATGTAATATGGTGGGTTGGATAACTAAACTAATGTACCTTGTAGGATATATTCAATTGTGTGTGTCTATATATATATATATATATATATATATATATATATATATATATATATATATATATATATATATATATATAGCCAGGATCATACGTAAACAAACAAATATTGTCTTATTGTATAACTTATTCTTAGCCAATCATTTCAAAAATCTGAATATGGGTATTATTGTTAATTAGGATAATAATTAATTATTTATATTTTCAACTAATACACTAAATTAGGTAACTGATTAATCTGAAACCCTTTAATTGTGGAAACAAGCCAAAAAAACGGACGCACATCTTTTTTCTGTCGATTCCCAGATTTCCCCCCCATAAAATTCTTCCATTATTCTAATAATTCTACTCCTTCCGTTTCATACCAAACCTGCTACTGATCATTAGAATCGCGTAACAGATGGAGCCACCAAGTACAGGAACAATGCAAAACCACCATTTGGTTCAAATCTGCTTTTTGGTAGATGGATTTTCGGATGTTGGTGGTTGAAGATTAAGGGTTTATAATTTATGAATCAATGTTCTTAACATAATCATCTACTCGAATCGATCTTGTCTCCTTACAATTCATGTATTTTCTTCACCATTTTGCTTATTCTCCATTTGATTTTGGAAAAAAAAAATAATGATTATCAAATCCGAACAACAATTCTTTTTTGTGATTCTGGTTGTTTTTTCCTATCCCATTGGCATTCGATTAAGTCGGCCACATCATAAAAAGGGTTTCTTTTCCATCTTCATTGAATTGATCCCAAAAAACGTTGTTCAATATGTTAATTCAGAAACTAATAACCTCATCTATGTTCTTCATACTTTAGAACTTTCGATAAAGGGATAAGAGTTGTGATTGAAGGAATGGAAATTCAATTTAGCGAAAAGGCTAGGGTTGTGTTTGGTTCATGGTAGTTAAATATTATTTATTATCCAAGAATGTATTATTATTAATTTTTTAAGTTTAGAATATCTCTTTTTAGTCTAATTCTTCCTAGAATGTATTTTATTCTACAAGAAATAAAAACTTGTTCACGAGACTTGTTCAATAATGTCTTATTCTTCAATAATGTTATCAAAATTAATTTTGACTTCTTTTTTCATTCTCACATAATGGTTTTTGAGTTGTTTTATAAAATTGAGTTTGGATTCTTGATTCTTTGGTTTCAGTATGCTACTCTTGATTGTTTAATGTTTAATTCAAGAATTAAATCAGGCTTCGGTGCTAAATACTGGAAATCAAAAACTTTAAATGGTAAAACCCAATTCTTAGAACAAAAAATTTTATATATATATATATATATATATATATATATATATATATAATGAAAATGTATTCTGTCAAGAATGAAAACATATTCTAAGAAGAATAAAAATGCAACAAATATTCTTTTTATGGATTCGAATGAGTTTCCTAAAATCTAGTTAGCTTCCTTTTTTATCTATTCGTAAAAATGTCGAATTTACCCTTCTATAACCATTTTTAGAATGGTTGTAACTCCTATTGCTGGTACCCCTCTTGTGAACTCAACTACTACCACACATATGTCAAACATCATGCTGAGCGACCTTAAAATTTTTATGGTCTGAACTTCAAGAGGTGGCAACAGAAGATGTTATTTTACTTGACCACTTTGAACTTGGCTCGGTTCCTAACAGAAATTGCTCCTGTAATTGTTAAGGAACAGGCTGATGCTCAATCTTTTAATGCAGTGGATGCTTGGAAGCATTCTGAATTTATGTGTCATAACTATGTGCTGAATGAGCTAGCTGATGCACTTTATAATGTTTATTGTAAAGTTGCAACTGTTAAGGTACTATGGCAGTCCTTAAAAAGGAAGTATAACATAGAAGATGATGGTACTAAGAAGCATGTTGTTGCTAATTTCTTGGAATACAAAACAGTTGACTCAAAATCTATTATGAGTCAAGTCCAAGATCTCTAGGTCATTATACATGATAACAATGTAAAAGGAATGGACATTAATGAGTGTTTTGAAGTTGAATCGATGGTTGAAAAGCTTCCTCTCGATTGGATAGACTTCAAGAACTACCTTAATCTTAAGCGAAATGAGATGTCTATGGAGGAACTAGTGGTGCTTCTTTTCATTACAGAAGATAATCGAATGGATTTGAAGAAAGGTAGTGATGTTGAACCTTCTAAGGTTCATGTGGTGGAAGCTAGTCAAACTTCCAAGAACAAAGGCAAGGGAGTTTACAATAGGAAAGGAAATGGAAAAAACTTAGGCCCCAAGGTAGGAACTTTCAGGAAGAAGTTCAAGTGCTACAACTATGGCCAACCAGGTCACATGGCTTTGGAGTGCCCGCAGTCCAAACAGGAGAACCCTCAAACAAACATGGTGAATGATGACATGGACTTGGTAGCCATGATAACTGATCTCACGACTATGGTCTCGGAGGTTAATCTCATGAATACTAATTCAAAGTAGTAGTGGATTGACATGGGGATTGCTCATTATGTGTGTCCTTATAAGATCACTTTCAGCACCTACAAGGAAGTTGAAGATGGTGAAAAGCTCCACATGGGAAATACAGCTATCACAGATATCAAAGGTGTTGGTGATGTTGTTCTCAAAATGACATCGTGGAAAAGATGTGAAACTTAGGGATGTTTTGTATGTTCTAGAACTTCGTAAGACTCTAGTGGTGGGTGGTTTGTTGAATAAGTTTGTCTTTAAGCTTGTGTTTGAGTCGGACAAGTTTGCTTCATCCTAGAATGGTATGTTTGTGGGGAAAGGATATGTCGTGAATGGAATGTTCAAAATGAATGTAATTGTGACAAACAAAATGAATAAAGCAATTTCCAGTTATCCTTATATGATTGTGTGTTTAAATGTTTGGCATGGTCGTTTAGGAAATGTAAATTACAATTCTATTAAACGTCTAGTTAAACTAGACTATATACCAAAATTTGATATTGACTCAAATCACAAATGTCCCATGGGTGTTGAAGCCAAACAAACTAGATTATATCACCAAACATTCAAAAGAAACACAGAACCTTTTGATTTAATTCAAACTGATATGTGTGATTTGAAATCAATTCCAACTCTAGGTGGGAACAAATACTTCATTACGTTCGTCGATGATAGCATGAAATATTGCTACATATATTTACTTAAGAGTAAAGATGAAGCAATGGACAAATTTGTCTTGAACAAAAAGGAAGTTGAGAATCAACTCAACAAGAAAATCAAAGTAGTTAAAAATGATAGTTGTGGAGAATATGTTTCTCCATATGCTAAATTTTGTTTGCAAAATGGAATTCATCATGAATTCACATCACCCTTATCACCTCAATCTATTAACATTACTGAAAGAAAGAACCATACATTGAAAGAGATAGTTAATGCCATGCTAATTAGTTATGATGTAGAGCAATCAATGTGGGGGGGGGAAGTTATTTTGTCGACTAACTGTTTTTTAAATAAGATACCTCGCAAAGAAAAGGATGAAATAATGTATGAACTTTGGATGTCAAGAAAGCCATCTATAAGTACTTACGAGTGTGGGGGTGCCTAGCCAAAGTTGTTTTACCACCGCCTAAGGCACATTGGATATGCACAAAATAGTAGTGATTATCAGTTTCTTTTTCATGATTCTAAAAATCCTAAGATACTCAAGAATACAATAACGGAATCAAGGAATGCTTCATTCTTTGAAGATTTATTTCCTTATTTAAACAAGGATGTTGAAAGCCCATCTTTACCAAATAGAGAAGTTGTTCGAGAGGACGAACAAGCTCAGTCCGAGGAAGAAGAAATAGAACTTAGAAGAAGTAAGAGGACTAGAGTTGAAAATTCATTTGGTGACGATTTTTACACCTATGTGGTGGAAAGTGAACCTAAAACCTACCAAGAGGCTGTTACTTCTTCTGAGGGACCTCAATAGAAAGAAGCCATAAAAATGAGGTAGAACCTATCTTACAAAACCATACATATGAGCTATGAATCTACCTCCAAGTAGCAAGCCACGTGGTTACCGTTGGATTTTTAAAAGAAAGATGAAACTTGATGGTGGTATTGATAAATATAAGGAAATACTGGTAATCAAAGGTTATAGACAAAAGGAAGGTCTAGATTACTTTGATACGTATTTGCTGGTAGTATGAATAACATCTATTAGATTAGTTCTTGTCATTACAGATGTTAGAAACCTACAAGTTTATCAAATGGATGTGAAAACTGCTTTTGTAAATGGGGAGTTGGAAGAAGAAATTATATGGAGCAACCTGAGGGATTCATTGCCTCGGGACAAGAGAACAAGTTTTGTAAACTTGTTAAGTCTCTATATGGATTAAAAAGATCTCCAAAACAATGGAATCAAATGTTTGATCAAGTCATCATGGAAAGTGGTTTTAGAATCAATGAGTGTGATAAGTGTATCTATGTGAAAAACATCACTCATGGTTATGTCATTTTGTGTGTGTATGTTGACGATATGCTTATCATTGGTAGTGATGACAAGATGATAAGATCCAAAAAGGATATATTGAAATCCAAGTTCGACATGAAAGATACAGGTTTAGTGGATGTGATTCTTGGATTCAAGATCACAAGAACTAAGAACGGTTTGATCTTAAGTCAAACACACTATGTGGATAAGATTCTTGAAAATTTTGCTAAGGGAGATACTAGCATAGCTAGAACTCCAACTGACACTTGTCAAAATCTACGTAAATATAGAGATGATAGTGTTAATCAAGTGCAATATTCAAGAATCATTGGCAGTCTGATGTATCTAATGAGTTCTACCAGAACTGACTTAGCATATGTTGTGAGCAGGCTAAGTATATATATATACTAGTAAACCCAGTTCTAAACACTGGGAGAGTATTACTAGGCTGCTAAAGTATGTGAGATACACTTGAGAATATGGACTTCATTATGGCAAACATCCATCAGTTATCAAAGGATACATTGACGCAAATTGGATATCTGAAATAAAAGATTCCAAATCTACAAGTGGATATGTGTTTACACTTGGAGGTGTAGCTATAGCTTGGAAATCGCTAAAGAAACGTTTATATCCATATCTGCGATGGAATCTGAATTTATCGCCTTAGATATTTTTGTTGAAGAGGCGGAGTGGCTATGTCAATTTGTAGAGGACATTCCCGAATTGCCAAAGTCAGTAACGGTCGTATGTATATATTTTGATAACCAATTGGCAATTGGTAGAGCTTAAAGTACAATGTATAATGGGAAATCAAGGCACATTAGACGTAGACATAAGCCAAAACGCCAACTAATCTCTGCGGGGGTTATCACGGTTGACTAGGTGAAGTCAAAGGATAACATTGTGGATCCTCTTACAAAAGGCTTGAGTAGAGATGTAGTTTAAAAGTCATCAAGAGTAATGGGACTAAAGCCCTTGAATGAATATATTCATACAAAGTAAACCTTACCAAGAAGATCAGAGATTCCAAGATCTGGGTTTAAAAGGACAACCTAGTTGTATGAGTGAGGCAAGTCACTGTGAGGGAGTTAACATTACTTCCTAGTCCATTCCTACATGTAGTGAAAAATGAGGCTAAACATATGGTTTTTAATGTTTTTAGGAATCACATATATGAGAGAGAAGTGGGGTCGTTTCGAAGGAAATTATGGGGGCAATTTCCTAAAGCTCTTGAAGAACCAAGTTAAAGTTCATGACCAAGACAATCACGTCCATGAGGATATGACCTTGTCAGGGAGAGTCCTATGAGAATTATATTGTCGTCTACACAAATGGAAACTCGGTTCAAAGACATCGAGGTCTACTGACTGTTAGAAGATTAAGTATAATTCTTAAGGGGAGGTTCAAATTATAACATCTACCTATCCTATGCAGGGTTTAATTGTTGAAAATTTCTTTTGGAAATTTGATGTTCAAAGATCAATCTCCATACATGTTGGGGATTGTTGGAAATTTTTAGTATAAATATGTATAGTTTTACTAACTTTGTGTTGGAAAGTGTGTCCAACGTCATTAACTATTGGTGATATTTCTAATAATAGCAGGGTCCTATTGGGTTGCCCTCAAGACTCAAATTAAGTAGAATAAATAAATGAGGATTTAGTTTATTAATTATTATGGTTTAATAATTAACTAGAAACTAATTGGAAAACAATTTCGGAATTAATTATCAGTTCAATTAATCAAAAAGGGTTAAATATCAATTAATCAATAGTTGATTAATCAGGAATATTCCAGAACCCTTCAAAGAAGGGTGTGGACGAAAATTCCCTTTGGATAAGGGGAATTTCGTTCTAGGGCTATCTCATCCCACATGGGCTTGAGGATAAAACCCTAGGAGGTATCCAAGGCTATAAATAGGGCCTTAGGGATTCATTCCTGCTTGCTCATTCTTGGCTTGATTTTTCGCCACTTCTTTCTCCTTCCTTGTGGAAGAACTCTCCTTATAGTTCATCCCCTCCTAGTTATTTTTTATTCTACTATTTTGATTTCATCGGTTGTGAACCAACAGAGTGATTCTGGTTTGGGTCCTTATCGTCCAAACAAGGTGGCACGCACGAGGAGTCAAGCGCGAAGATCTTTGGTTGCACAAGAAGTAAGTGATTCTTCTTTGTATTTTCAGTTTTCTTAGGGTAGATGTAACATTATGAAACCATAGATCCATAGGTTGCATGTATACTTAGGTATATCGTTGTTTTTTCAATTTTTCTGCTACCTGGTTTAGAGTGTATTTGATGCTTAGAAAACCTAACAGCATTATCAGAGCCATTGGCTAATGGTTACATTCACCCTAGATCCATGTTTTCTGAAAATACTTGTTTGAAATTTAATGAAAGAAGGAAGATTGAAATTTTCGCAACTGATAAACCTTTAATCGCTGCTCACAACGTGAGAGCATGGTTCTCACGACCTGAGCACGACAGATTTAGCATTTCGATTTTTTCTTAATTTTTCAAATATGAAGGTTTTTTAAATATGGATAAATACCAAATTTAAAATGTTTTAAATCTCGAAAATTGATAAATATTCTTTAAATATGTTTATTTGAATTTGAATATTGATTTGCTATTTAAATAGTGAATTTAAATATTTAATATTATTTATAATAGAGATTTATAAATTTGTCTACCTAAAATACTTTGTGGTCTGTTTAGGGCATCCCTATACACATCATGAAGCCAAATATGGATCCTAGCCTTAATCTAATAATTTGATTTGGGGTGATTATTTATTAAGTAATTTATACATCAAACTAATTGGAATCTTATATTTTGTAGATGTCGATCCCAGTCAACAACAACAACAATCCTCCTCTTCCGCCTCTTCCTCTAACTCAAAACTCAAGCTTCTATCTGATGTTAGTTCTAAACAAGGAAATGCCCAGTAAGGATGGATCTAACTATCTTGATTGGAACAGGACCTTGAGATTCACGTTGAGATATGAGAACAAAGAGTATGTTCTCAACGATGATGTTCCCGAACATGGAGAGAATGCTACCCCAGATGAAATTACTGTCTACACCAAGCATTATGATGAATGGACCAAAGTGGATTGCCTTATGTTAGCGACCATGGCTTTTGGTCTCCAGAATAACTTTAAAAATTGGAGCGCTTATGACATAAACCAGCAGCTCGAGGACATGTTCCAAGAGCAAGCTAGGCAAGAACAATTCGAGATGATTAAGTCCCTCATGGAATGTAAACAACAAGAAGGAGCTTCTATGTGTGTGCACGTCCAAAATATGAAGTTGTACATCGACAGACTTGGGAATCTAGGTGTCGAGCTACCTAAGGATTTGACCATTGACATGGTCTTGAACTCGCTTAGTAGTTCATATTCGCAGTTTATCATGAACTTCAATATGGACAACTTCGATAAGAACTTGATGGAGTTGCATGGCATGCTCAAGACAGCTGAGGCGAGCATGAAGAAACCCAGCAACAACTCCAACCCTACTGCTCCATTCTTGGCCATTGATCGTGGTTCTGCTAAAAGGAAAAGGGTTTCTCATCCCAAAGGAAAGGTAAAGGGTAATATCGGACCGTCTGAACAAGTCCCTAAGAGAAAGGTCCAAGTTGAGATTGCTCCTTCTGCTGATCCAAGTGAGTCCATTTGCTTTTACTGCCAGTCAAAGGGACAGTGGAAGCATAGCTGCCCTAAACACCTCGAGTACCTTAAGAAGGGAAAATTAAAGGTGACTGGCACCTCAGGTATGTTTATGATAGAACTCCATAGCACATCTACTTCTAACTCTTGGATTCTTGATACAGGATGTGGTACTCACATTTCCTTTTATATGCAAGGTCTAAGACAAAGTAGGAAGTTGAGGCATGGTGAGCTCAACCTGATCATGGGAAACAGGAAGAAATCAGTTGTTACAAGGATTGGGAACTATGAGTTCATGCTTGGTGGTGGTGTTTATCTTAGTTTATTAAATTGTTGCTATTCGCCTGATATGCCACGAAACATTATTTATTTTCATGCACTTTATAAGGATGGTTGTCGATTTTCATTTAATAATGATAATGGTGACATTTTGGTTTATAAGAATGGTTGTTCTATTTTCAAAGCTAGTCCTTGTAAAGGTGTGTATGAAAGTGTGGTTTGCGTTGGTGAAATTCATAAACTATTATTGAATGTTTGTTCTTCTAATAGTGATTTAGATAAAGCGTGTTTGTGGCATTGTCGACTTGGCTATATAAATAAGAAGCGCATCGCCAAGATCCAGTCTGATGGGATATTGGAATCATTTAAACTCAAATCGGATAATGTATGAGAATCTTGGTTACTTGGTAAGATGACAAAGGCGCCATTCATAGGCCACTGTGAAAGAGGCAAGGAATTGTTGGATCTCATCCACACACATGTTGTGGACCATTCAAATCCGCCACAAGACATGGAGAAAGATACTTCATGACTTTTACTGACGATTTTAGAAGATATGGATATATCTATCTAATCAAGCATAATTCACAAACCTTTGAGGTGTTCAAAGAGTTTCAAAACAAAGTAGAGAACCAATTAGGCAGAAAGATCATGATGCTCCGATATGATAGGGGTGGAGAATATTTAAGTCTTGAATTCTACGATCATCTTAAAAATTATGGAATAGTTTCATAATTGTCTCCTCCCAGAACACCACAATTGAATGGTGTGGTTGAGACAAAAAATCGAACGACATTAGATATGGTTCGATATATGATGAGTCGAGCTACACTTCTGATATCTTTTTGGGGGTATGCCTTAGATACAGCCGCCCACATCCTAAACCTCGTACCCATTAAGAAGGTTGCTAAAACACCCTCTGAGATGTGGACTGGGACAGGTCCTTCTCTAGCACATATAAAAGTTTAGGGTTGCGAGGCTTTCGTTCGTCGTGAGACGAATGATAAGCTCGAGCCCAGATCAGAGAAGTGTTACTTCATTGATTATCCACAAAAACCATTTGGATACTTGTTCTACAAGCCTTCTGAGAACAAGGTGTTTGTTGATCGAAGGGGATTATTCCTCGAGAGGGATCTCATTTCCAAGTAGGAAAGTAGGAACCATATTGACATAGAAGAGCTTCAAGAGTCAAGTGAAGAAGAACCTTTAATGGAAACTAGCACTCAACCTAAGGTGAAACAACATGTTGAGGAACCTCAACCTTTTGAGGAACCTCGACCTAAGGCAGAGCAACCTGTTGAGCAAAATGATATATCTCCAGCCCCCCCCCCCCTTCGCAGATCCAATAGAGTTCGTCTTCCTCCTGAGTTATATGCTTTACATGTGAGAACAGAAGGAGAGGTATTAATTAGTGATCATACATTGATATGAATGAGCCATCCAACTATAAGGAAGTGATGACAGGCCCTGAGGCTGCCAAGTGGAAGGAAAGTATGGAGAGCTAGATTCAGTCTATATACGATAACCAAGTTTGGAATTTGGTTGATCCCACACCTGGCACTAAAAATTTTGGGTGCAAATGGATCTTCAAGAAGAATATCTGTAACATCTTGTTTCGGATCGTCCGTGATTAGGGTTTGTGGACTGAAACCCGGGCATGAGGAAGTTTCGGGGTTGCGACGAGTTGCTAGGAGCATAAGGTATCTCGTCACCTTTCCGTGGATATGAGGTTGATTGGAAACGGAGTTATATCAAGGAAGCAATGGAAGTTTGAAGTTATGGCAGAATGAGTCCCTTATTTGAGAAAAATGGCAGCTGAGTACGCTGGGCGTACTTGTGTGTACGCTTAGCGTTCTCATGTGCGTGATTTTTAAGCGAAGCCACCTAGTACACTGGGCGTACCAGAGGGTACGCTGGGCGTACTAGCCATAGAAGGAAAACCCCAATTGAGGGGATGTCCCTATATAAAGAATCAGATGGCCTCATTCCTGGCCACCATTCTCAGACAACAAACCCTTCAAAACCCTAAACCTTCGTTTACAGAGATTGTGAGTGCATTTGAGAGCCTTTGACTGACTCTGTGTGTTCTTGGAGTGAAGAAGAAGCTTTGGAGAAGAAGGAGTGAGAGTCCAGGACCTTGGATCTAAGCATATCTGTGTTAGGAGCTTCATATTGAGCTATAAAGCTTCAAGCTTTCTCATTCTTTTGATTTTGTGCATTATAGTAGAGTATTTTAGAGTTTTTGTCCCAAAAGTTTGAGACTTTATGAGATATTGAGCTCCAAAGACTATGATCAACCCTTTTGAGTGCAATTAGTGGTGTAGTGTCATAAAAATCAAGCCTTGGTCATTGGAATCAAGCCATGCATGAGAAATGAGCTTTTTGAGATGAGAGAGTGTGTGTTTTGTGTGTTTATGACCATATCAGCCATGCAATGGCTTAAAGTCACTGACTTTATGGAGTAAGAGCTATTAGAGAGTCCAGATCTAGGATATGAGCCAAGGTCTTAGCTGATTAAGACCACAAGAGTAGAAAGAGTGAAGCTGGCAAGTATGTTGAGCGTAATTCTAGTATGCCCCGCGTACTGCCCGAGTGTCCCCGATGGCCAATCTGGATTCGTGAGTACGCTGAGCGTACCAAGGGAGGTACACCCCGCGTAACCTCACTGTGGACTTTTGGGCTAAGTCTCATTTTGGGCCTTGAGTGTTGGGCATGGAGTTTGGGCTTGTTGCAATAGAGTTTTGGACCAGAGAAATATATATATATATATATATATATATATATATATATATATATGTGTGTGTGTGTGTGTGTGTGTGTGTGTGCTTTGGGCCCTTGAGTTGGGCTTTCCATTTAGATTTGAGAGTTGAGCATCGGGGGAGCCCATTTATTATTGCGCCTTGGTGGGCCCAATGGGGTTTAGGTCATTGATGAGCTAGTTAGTGGGCTACTTTTAGACCTAATGAGTGAGAGTTTGGACTTAATTCCTAATTGGGTCAATTGTGGGTTTGGCTCAGAGATAGTCGCTGGTGCGTAGCAGCAGCGTTTATAGGGGTTGTGCATCATCCGAGGTGAGTCTTCTCACTATATTTTAGCTAGAGTGGTAATTCTTGTATAACCAGAGGGTCTTATGTGTTTATATTGAGTACTTTGATATCCTGTATTATGTCTATGAGATTTATGTTGTGTATTATTTTGAGCTTATCGAGTTAGGACCGGAGGGTCCATCTGAGTTAGGACCGGAGGGTCCACCCGAGTTGTGGGACCGGAGGGTCCTACTGAGACACATTGACCGGTGGGTCTTATTGATTTATAGCCTCGTGTAGCTAATGAGCCGTGTGTGGTATTTTGGGGAACTCACTAAGCTTCGTTCTTACCGTGTTATGTGATATGTGTTTCAGGTTCTTTGTGAGGATCGCACGAAGGCGCCGGCTTGATTGTACACACTAGAGAAAGAGTTATGTTTTGAGGATCTTGGGGTTTATTCAACATAGCAGGAATCACCTAGAGAGAGTTCTGAGTTGGGTTATAACCTAGACGTGCATTTGAGGAGTTTACTGAGAGAGTGGTGAGATCCCCGCGAGAGGTAGGGATGCCTGAGTACGGTAATGCCTCTCAGAGTTGCGTATATAGCAAGTGGAGTTGTGTGCTAAAGTGATTTTATGTGTCGATGAGGGTGATTCGATGCTCGAATGCTGCTTGCTTTGTGCTTTGTGGACTCTTGATGATGGGAGACAACTACTAAGTGAATTTGCCGATATTCAGGAGGTAGATGGCTGGCATCATAAGGAGATCTTCAACAGTTGATGGCAGAGAAGTGTGAGAGCCTAGGAAGTAACTTGAGTCAAATGAGTACGTTGATAGAGGAGGATATTCGTTGGAGGGTGAACATGTGTAACGGGATTGGTGATCGAGAAGATTAAGCAACTGCTTAGGAAATCTGGGACGATCTGTGTGGAAAGTATGGGTAGATGTGGCAGGTAGTATGGGCCCATACTACTGAAAGCAGAGGACCCATACTCGAAACAGGGAGAATTCCAAAGGTTCTAAGTAGCATATTGAGAGGTGATAATATGGTTCGAGTACCATGATTCCTAGCAGATTGCGAGGTGATGACATGGTTCAAGTACCATGATTTGTAGCAGATTGAGAAGAGATCACATGGTTCGAGTACTATGATTCGTTGCGGCTAGTGCTTCTGGGTTTACCAGTTATCCCGTTGTGATTGATTAGACTGAGATCAGATATGATAGAGTGCGGGGCCAGAGGGCCATGTCGAGCGAGTTTTAATGGAGCATACCTGGAGAGGGAAATCGAGTTAGTTTTGAGAGATTTTCATTGGTGAGATGCCAGTTGGAGTCGCAAGACACCGAGATGAGTATAGATGAGACTTTATGGAGAATTGCGGCCTGAGTTGAGCAAACGGCCGATGGTTGAGATGCAACTTTCTGTGACAAGAGTTGCGCTGTTCCCGTTTCCTGGGAGAAGCAAAACGAGATATTGAGCTTCCGGTGTCAGAGTTGGAGGTAAACTCCGTGGGGTAACATAGGGCTGCAAACTTTTCACCAGAGTAGTAGGGCAGTATGTTTGCTGCGAGGTATTTCTTATACCACTAGAGAGTTATTAGTGGAGACTGAAATGAGGACAAGGAGATGCCTTAGTCGAGTCAGGCATACTTTTAGCAGCAGATTCAAGTGATCAAGAAGAGTATACTGGGGCGGTGGCCCTCGTTGTCTACGTTGTGTATCGACTGTGAGAGAGAGGTCTCTTGCTTTATGATGATTCCCGCGATGGGAGGTTGGTCGAGGAATCAGAGACGAGGTGTGTGATTGTGCAGTAGTTCAGATTGA
Source organism: Lactuca virosa (assembly GCF_052849685.1). Taxonomy (NCBI): domain Eukaryota; kingdom Viridiplantae; phylum Streptophyta; class Magnoliopsida; order Asterales; family Asteraceae; genus Lactuca; species Lactuca virosa. The sequence continues at coordinate 161,774,276 of NC_136433.1, forward strand.
GAGTCGGGACTAATTCGTGATAGTTGGGATATCGGGCGGTGTGTCGGTCTAAGGCTTCAAGATGACTAGAGGCAGTCACGTCCGGAGAATTCTGAGAATTTTGTCTGAGTTATGGGATATTTGGAGTTGCTTGGTTTTCATCGGGAAGATCACTGAGTGATTACGTGGTACGTACCAAGAGTTAAGTGTGATGTACTTGGTAAAACAGTCTGTGGAGTAGGCTGTTGGTATGCCAATTGGTGATAGGTTTGAACCCTGAGTGGGGGAGAGTTGGGTGTTCCATTAAGAGGATCAGCGATCTGTTTAAGGGCGGTTAGAGCATTGGTTATGGATATCTGCGGTGCGGACACACAAAGACTTGGTTTATGGGTGGACAAGGTCAGATACAATCAATATGATGTATGCGCAGGTGCTTAAGTAAAGGATGGAGTGAATCCATGGCAGGTGGCCGTTGGTCATAGAATTTACTGTGGCCAGGAATCTTTCGGGTTTCAATTGTTGAGTTCGAGGCAATTGGGTCGCTAAGGTCAGGGTGCAATAGCTGAGATTTGCGGGTTTAAGTATAGATTGTGATCTATACTCCAGGAGGGCCAGCAGTTGATTTGCAACCAATTTCAGAGTCGGTATGAGTAATTTTGTATGAGTTGTGATCAGTACGGGATGGAGCTTCAGATTTTTGTCAGCATGTTTTCAGTCATTGACGATTCCTCCGTGTTTCAATTTGTAAGATTGGAGTATTTCGAGGTTATGAGTTGCGTGAGTGTAAGATCAGTGGTTGAGGCAAGATATCGTGAGATGCTGTGATGGTGTACCGAGGTACCTAAGTATGAGGTCCTAAGTTTTTTGTCATATTGAGACTCGAGTTGTGAGATAGCAAGTGGAGTACCGAGCCACTATTATTCCAGTGGGAACCCATCAGTTAATTGTCGCAAGAGCAACACTGTCTAAGGGTATACCTGTGTTGAGAAAAGTGCCTTGCCTACGAGAATTTACATCAGGAGTGGTGGTGCATAAGTTGGGTGGGTGTGTGCACCTATCTATGTTGGGTTGTGGAGCATGAGTTAGTGAACTCAGTGTTGTGATGACTTGATGATGAGATTATGAGGTGATAAGAGAGCGAGTGGATCTGAGTGGGGGTAATCACTTAGGATTATTAGGGAAAACCATGGAGTGAGCCCATGGTGAGTCAGTGGGTGAGAGAGTGTTGTAAGACTACGGGGAGTCGTAGCATCCGTGAGTCAGTGGGAGAGAGTATTATGTGGTTGCAGAGAGTCGTAGCATACGTGAGGTGGAGTAAGGGTATCGTGTGACTACGGAGAGTCGTAGCATACGTGAGTCAGAGAAAGGGTATCATGTGACTGCGGGGAGCCGTAGGATATGTGAGTCAGAGAGAGTGTTGTGAGGCTGCGGGGAGCCGAAACATTCGTGAGAGAGAGAGAGAGAGAGAGAGAGAGAGAAAGAGAGAGAGAGAGAGAGAGAGAGAGAGAGAGAGAGAGAGAGAATATCACAAGACTGTGGGGGCCGTAGCATTCACGAGGCAATGAGAGAGTGCCATAGGACTACGGGGAGCCGTAGCACGTGTTAGTCAGTGAGATAAAGTGTTGTATAACTGTGGGGAGCTGCAACCTTATTAGTGAGGGTATGACGCAGATGGGGTCTTATGCATGGGTAGCCTTACCAGAAGAGTCTGTAAGAACCTGGGGGCCGAACCAAGGGCGAGACTGGGAACTCGGTAGTGGTCGAAAACCGTTGTGTTTTGAGTTAAATAGGGCTTGTCGCAAATCGGATGGATCTAGGTGTAATGCATGCGTATAATTGTGGAACGTGGGTCATAAGTTAAGTGCTATATTGGGACGAGTGGTTCCAATTATGTGTCGGAGAAAAATCTGGTGGGTGAATTTGGTTCTATCTGTGTGGAGGACGAGCAGTTTGAGATTTTGGGTGGATCTCATTCTGAGAGAGATGTGTTTCCGTCTGATTTTTTAGACTTGAGTGAGCTAGTTCGTTGGTTTGGGAAGGACCACGAGACACACGGAACTAATAAGTAGTAGACGACAGAGGTTGGAAGTAAGGTGAATTCAGGAGGGGATTGTAATGTTCGCTTGAGGTAAGGCAAACTTCGTGATTTTGCGTGTCACAAGAAGGGTTGAGATAGCTAGTGTGAAAGGGAGATATAAAGAATGACTGATTAGACGAGAAATGAGTAGCCTTGGAGGTCCAACTATCGGGTAGGGAGTTGACCGTGTGTTCTATGTCGGAAGGAACATTTGAGAGGAACGGGGGCTTATGATTATGGGAGTTGAGGAGCATTCCTTCAGAAGAGTTCTCTACAACATATAAAAGTTTGGGGTTTCTAGGCTTTCGTTCGTCGTGAGGCCAATGATAAGCTCGAGCCCAAATCAGAGAAGTGCCACTTCATTTATTATCCACAAAAACCATTTGGATACTTGTTCTACAAGACTTCTGACAACAAGGTGTTTGTTGCTCGAAGGAGATTCTTCCTCGAGAGGGATCTCATTTCCAAAGAGGAAAGTAGGAACCATATTGACCTAGAAGAGCTTCAAGAGTCAAGTGAAGAAGAACCTTTAATGGACACTAGCACTCAACCAAAGGTGAAACAACATGTTGAGGAACCTCAACCTGTTTAGGAACCTCGACCTAAGGCAGAGCAACCTGTTGAGCTAAATGATATATCTCCACCCCCCCCCCCCTCGCATATCATATATAGTTTGTCTTCCTCCTGAGTTATATGGTTTACATGTGAGAACAGAAGGAGAGGTATTAATCAGTGATCGTGCACTGATATTAATGATACATCCAACTATAAGGAAGCGATGGCTGGCCCTGAGGCTGCCAAGTGGAAGGAAAGTATGGAGAGTGAGATTCAGTCCATGTACGATAACCAAGTTTATAATTTGGTTGATCCCACGCCTGGCACTAAAATTGTTGGGTGCAAATGGATCTTCAAGAAGAAGATATGTAACATCCTGTTTCAGATCATCCGTGATTAGGGTTTGTGGACTGCAACCCGAACATGATGAAGTCTCGGGGTTGCGATGAGTTGCTAGGAGAGTAAGGCATCTCGTCACCTTTCCGTAAATATGAGGTTCATTTGAAATGAAGTTATATCGAGGAAGCAATGGAAGTTTGAAGTTATGAAGGAATGAGTCCCTTATTTGAGAAAACTAGCAGCCAAGTACGCTGGGCGTACGTGTGTGTACGCTTAGTATACTCATGTGCGTGATTTTTAAGCAGAGCCACCTAGTACGCTCGGCATACCAGAGGGTACGATGGGTGTACTAGGCACAGAAGGAAAACCCTAATTGACGGGATGTCCCTATATAAAGAATGAGATGGCCTCATTCCTGGCCACCATTCTCAGACAACAAACCCTTCAAAACCCTAAACCTTCGTTCATAGAGCTTGTGAGTTCATTTGAGAGCCTTTAAGTGACTTTGTGTGTTCTTGGAGTGAAGAAGAAGCTTTGGAGACGAAGGAGTGAGAGTCCAGGCCTGGATCTGAGCATATCTGTGTTAGGAGCTTCATATTGAGCTATAAAGCTTCAAGCTTTCTCATTTTTTTTATTTTGTGCATTATAGTAGAGTATTTTAGAGTTTTGTCCCAAAAGTTTGAGACTTTATGATATATTGAGCTCCAAAGACTATGATCAACCCTTCTGAGTGCAATTAGTGGTGTAGTGTCATAAAAATCAAGCCTTGGTCGTTGGAATCAAGCCATGCAAGAGAAATGAGCTTTTTGAGATGAGAGAGTGTGTGTTTTGTGTGTTTATGACCATATCAGCCATAAGGCTTAAAGTCACTGACTTTATGGAGAAAGAGGTGTTAGAGAGTCCAAATCTAGGATATTAGCCAAGGTCTTAACTGATTAAGTCAAAAAGAGTAGAAATAGTGAAGTTGGGATGTACGCTGAGAGTAATTCCAGTACGCCCCGCGTACTGCCCGAGTGTCCCCGATGGCCAATATGGATTCGTGAGTAAGCTGAGCGTACCAAGGGAGGTACGCCCCGTGTAACCTCACTGTGGAATTTTGGGCTAAGTCTCATTTTGGGCCTTGAGTGTTGGGCCTGGAGTTTGGGCTTGTTGCAATAGAGTTTTGGACCATATATATATATATATATATATATATATATATATATATATATATATATATATATATATATATATATATATATATATATATATATATATATATATATATATATATGTGTGTGTGTGTGTGTGTGTGTGTGTGTGTGCTTTGGGCCCTTGAGTTGGGCTTGCCATTTAGAATTGAGAGTTGGGCCTTGGGGGAGCCCATTTATTATTGGGTCTTGGTGGGCCCAATGGGGTTTAGGTCATTGATGAGCTGTTTAGTGGACTACTTTTAGACCTAATGAGTGAGAGTTTGGACTTAATTCCTAATTAGGTTAGTTGTGGGTTTGGCTCAGATATAGAGGTTGGTGTGTAGCAACAGCGTTTATAGGGGTTGTTCATCATCCGAGGTGAGTCTTCTCACTATACTTTACCTAGAGTGGTAATTCTTGTATGACCAGAGGGTCTTATGTGTCTATATTGAGTACTGTGATATCATGTATTATGTCTATGTGATTTATGATGTGTATTATTATGAGCTTATTGAGTTAGGACCGGAAGGTCCATCTGAGTTAGGACCGGAGGGTCCACCCGAGTTGTGGGACCGGAGGGTCCCACTGAACCACATTGACCGAAGGATCTTATTTAGTTATCGCCTCGAGTGGCTAATGAGCCGCGTGTGGTATTTTGGGGAAGTCACTAAGCTTCGTGCGTACCGTGTTATGTGATATGTGTTTCGGGTTCTTTTCAGGATCGCGGGAAGGTGCCGGCTTGATTGTACACACCATAGAAAGAGTTATGTTTTGAGGATCCTGGGTTTTATTCAACAATTGATAATGTGTTTGGATAATTTGACAAATTGGGGATTTTTGTTAAATGTGTTAATGAAATTTATGTGAAATTAAAATGAAAAATTTGTTTGAAAATTTACGGTGTTACAAGATCGGCATGGATGGGAATATGCACACATTCAAGGCTAGGTTGGTTGCAAAGGTTATACTCAAACTCATGGGATTGATTATGAGGAAAAATTTTCACCAGTAGCCAATATCAAGTCTATTAGGATATTGGTTTCCATAGCAGCCTTTCATGATTATCAAGTATGGAAAATGGATGTGAAAACCGCTTTCCTTAACGAAAAACTTACAGAGGAAGTGTATATGGCACAACCTGATGGTTTCATAGATCCAAAATATCCAAATAGAGTGTGTAAGCTTGAAAGGTCCATATATGGACTGAAACAAGCGTCTCGCAGCTGGAACCTTTGCTTTTAAGAAAAGGTCAAAGAGTTTGGATTTCCGAGAAGTAAAGGTGAGTCATGCGTATATATCAAATCTAGTGGGAGTATTGTAGTCTTCCTAGTGTTGTATGTGGATTGCATACTCCTTATAGGAAACGGTATCCCAACGTTGCAAGGTGTTAATACATGGCTTCAGAGTTGTTTCTCTATGAAGGATCTAGGAGAGGTTTCATACATATTTGGTATAAGGATCTATAGAGATAGATCAAAACGTCTAATAGGACTGAGCCAAAGTACATACTTGGATAAGATCTTGAAGAGGTTCAAGATGCAAGACTGCAAGAAAGGTTTTCTACCTATGCAACATGGCATCAAAATGAGTAAAACTCAATGTCCTAGTTCTAGTGATGAACAAGAAAGAATGAGTCGAGTCTAATATGTTTCTGCTATAGGATCGATCATGTATGCCATGACATCTACTCGACCTGACGTCTCATTTTTCTCTAAGCATGGTGAGTCATTTTCAGGACAACCCAGGCGACAGTCAATGGACAGCGGTAAAGAACATTTTGAAATACCTAAGAAGAACAAAGGATATTATTCTTGGTATATGTGGGTAAATATGAGTTGAGAGTTACAGGTTATACAGATGTAAGTTTCCAAACTGACAGAGACAACTCATGTCCGCAGTCAGGATGGGTATTCTTGCTTAATGGAGGAGCGGTCACTTCGAAGAGTTCCAAGCAGTCGGCAGTGGCAGACTCTACGTGCAAGTCAGAGTATATAGCGGCTAGTGAAGTTGCAAAAGAAACTACATGCTTGAAGAATTTCATTGATGATCTTGGTGTCGTTCTGAGCATCAAGGACCCTTTGGAAATCTTCTGTGACAACGAGGGTGCAGTCGTGTTGACTAAAGAACCCAAGGACCATGGTAACTCAAGACATATACTTAGGAAATTCCACTATATGAGACATCGAGATCGAGGATGGAGACATTGTCGTGAATAGGGTATCGTCAGAGGAGAATTCAGCCGATCCGTTCACAAAGCCATTATAAAGGATCAAGCACGATAGTCATACTATATCTATATGCATTAGATTTGATGTTGATATGGTGTAATTGTTTATTTGTTTAGTTTGATAATCTTTGAAACATTTTACAGTATGAATTTGTAACTGAATTGATGTTTATTTTGTGGAGACTTCATAAAGTGCTAGTGATGCTATCATTTCTGTTAATTTGTTACTGTGTTTTACTTTTGAATGTTTGGAATCCACTTCCTGAGTATTAATTTACTCAAACCTCCACAGTCGGTCATACTCTTAGAAGTAAGTAGTGATTCAAGACTGTCATGAGTATTGGTGGATGGACCTTTCTAATTGGGCATAGCATAATGACTGTGCCAACACTCATGAGTACTTAATGGAGATTTAAGTATTGGAACAACCCGCACTTAGAGATTACTTCATTGATATAGTCACGAGTAATTCTAAGATGATAATATATTTTGTTCTTTAAACCGAGATACATATTGATCTATGATTATGTTATGTATTGGTGTACTCCAACACTATCCGTAACTGGTAGCTATAATAGGTATATCCATATGTGACATTATGAAATAGACAAAAACAATGTAGTCAAACTTTATTCGTCCCTTCTGCTTTAACATGAGAAGCGATATCTATGGTCCCCTCGATGATTTCGTGTTGACATCATAAATACCTGGTCGGGTCTTGACTGAAACTGATTTGTTTAATTTAGTAGTCGAATGCAGTCACCATAAGTCTTTATCGATAAACATAATCTTGAATTATGAGATTGACCATTATCCATGTCTCGAATTCATACAGATATCATGAGGATGAAAGAATAGTTGATCACTTATCTGAGAGCTGAAATTGATTATATTAGAGTTCAGTAGATGCATTGGATGGCATTCTCTCTGTTGATTATTAGAGAAGTATTGGGCCATATATAGTTGATGACTTGTCCAAGTGGAAGACTGTTGGAAAGTGTCTCCAAGGTTATTAACTATTGGTGATATTTCTAATAATAGCAGGGTCCTCTTGGGTTGCCCTCAAGACTCGAATTAAGTAGAATAAATTAAGGAGGAATTAGTTTATTAATTATTATGATTTAATAATTTGTTGGAACCTAGTTGGAAAACAATTTGGGAATTAATTAACAGTTTAACTAATAGAAGGGATGAATATCAATTAATCAATAGTTGATTAATCAGGAATATTCCAGAACCCTAGAAAGAAGGGTGTGGATGAAAATTCCCTTTGGATAAGGGGAATTTCGTTCTTAGGCTATCCCATCCCACATGTGCTTGAGGATAAAACCCTAGGAGGTATCCAAGGCTATAAATAGGGCCTTAGAGATCCATTCCTGCTTGCTCATTTTTGGCTTGATTTTTCGCCTCTTCTTTCTCTCTCCTTGTAGAAGAACTCTCCTTATAGTTCATCCACTCCTAGTTATTTTTTATTCTAATCTTTTGAGTTCATTGGTTGTGAACCAAGAGAGGGATCCTGGTTTGGGTCCTTATCATCCAAACAAGGTGGCAGGCACGAGGAGTCAAGCGCGAAGATCTTTGGCTGTAAAAGTGGTAAGTGATTCTTCTTTGTATTTTCGGTTTTCTTAGGGTAGATGTAATAGTATGAAACCATAGATCCATAGGTTGCATGTACACTTAGGTATATCGCTGTTGTTTTGATTTTTACGCTACCTAGTTTAGAGTTTATTTGATGCTTAGAAAACCTAAGACTTTGGGCATATATAAATATATACATATTTTGTAAATATAATTAACTTTAAGTGGGTTTGTGTTCTTCTCCGTGAGAGCTTGGAAACGTTATATCGTATGTCCAAAATGGAGTATATGTGAATGAGATATCGATACTCAAAGTTGCCTATTTGACAATAGAACTTACCAAGAGTGGAGGGTCTAGGAATGAAACCAACATTGGTAGAAAGACCATACTCGAGTGAGTTTATAAGATTGAATGAATGACAAGCTTACAAGCTTGTGTGTATGGATTCTGGTTTGGGTCCTTATCATCCAAACAAGGTGGCAGGCACGAGGAGTCAAGCGCGAAGATCTTTGGCTGTAAAAGTTGTAAGTGATTCTTCTTTGTATTTTCGGTTTTCTTAGGGTAGATGTAATAGTATGAAACCATAGATCCATAGGTTGCATGTACACTTAGGTATATCGATGTTGTTTTGATTTTTACGCTACCTAGTTTAGAGTGTATTTGATGCTTAGAAAACCTAAGACTTTGGGCATATATAAATATATACATATTTTGTAAATATAATTAACTTTAAGTGGGTTTGTGTTCTTCTCCGTGAGAGCTTGGAAACGTTATATCGTATGTCCAAAATGGAGTATATGTGAATGAGATATCGATACTCAAAGTTGCCTATTTGAGAATAGAAGTTACCAAGAGTGGAGGGTCTAGGAATGAAACCAACATTGGTAGAAAGACCATACTCGAGTGAGTTTATAAGATTGAATGAATGACAAGCTTACAAGCTTGTGTGTATGGTTTTACTCCAAGTCCTACCCGTCCGTAGGGGGGTGCGAGTCGTTAATTTCGTAGGCCAAATTTGCCAAACTCGTGCATGGGTGCGACCTGCGGACACGAATGCAGCTCCGAAAAACTAGGGGTTGCTGATGTATTTATTACGCATTCATTGTGAAAGCAATGGCATTTATTAGCACAATCAATTCCTTAATAACAAATTGAATTCTTGTTGTATAAACCGGACCTTTCCTGCCTTATTCGACACACAGATACGAATACTTATCTTCTTCGTCTTTTTCTCTACAACTATTTCTAGCGATTCTTTCAGGCAAGTAGCCTTATCCAGCAGTACACACTGTTACGGTTGTTATACCATAGGAACAAATAGCGGGTCTGTTTAATGGAATCGAGTCTAACTCGAGCCTCGGCCACTGTGTTTATTAATAATATTTTCTCTTGAAAATTATTCGATTCAGAAACGAAGCCAAGAACTAACAAACCGTGTTGACTGTATTAAGATGTGAATTTTGTGAATTGAATGTGAATTTTTCATAAATTTTGTGTTAAATTATGAATGATTTATGTATGAATGTTTGTATTAATTTCTTGTGAATATATTTTTTTTGTATAAATATGTAAAAATGAATTAGGTTTTATAATTATTTTGCATTAAACTCTGAATAAATGAATTAATTAGTTTATTAAATTGTGAATATAATATTTAAGTTGTCAATCAATCATTTTACATACAAAATTGATTTGGAAGGAATGATGATTGCAACGGTGGCATTAGTGGTTGGTGGTGACGTGTGGTAGGTGGTCATGGTGTTGGGATACTTTGAGTTTAACTTATTTAAATATGTGAATTAGTGTATAATAAACTGTATTATATTATGTTCTAAGTTTTATGTATTAAACTAAAAATATATTGTATTAAGTTATATATTTTATATTTATTTTGTTTTAAAATATGAATGAAGTTATGCATGAAAATATTAAATTGTGTATTAGTGAATTATTATGTTTAGAAAAAACATCATGAATTGTGACAACCCGAATTTTCTATCTTGTAAAGCCATTCAATTCAATCAAAAGTCAGACTTGTTTCTGCGATCTTTTAGCATTGTTAAGGGTCTGTTTGAGTGATTAAAGCTGTCACACCCCCAAACCAGAACGACGGAAACGTTCGGGGGTGGAGGACGTCATGCTCAGTATCATAACCATAGTGAAGAAAGTAAACACAACCATCATAAATATAATTTAAAAGGTTACATCGTTTCAAAATCACATGTTTCCAAATAAATTACATATGATGTCAAAATATAGCAAAAGAATCTACGCCTTAGCGTCTTGACTTCAGAAATCTTGTGATTACATGTATTACTGATTACCTGAGAATACAAGTTTTTTGAAAGAGTATCAGCATAAAGCTGGTGAGTTCATAAGCAGTTTATGAATGAAGAATGAAAGTTGTTTCCTTAAAGTTTGATACAAGTTTGTTTCCAGAAAATCCAATATTTTGTAAAAGGTTTATTGTAGTCTTATCTAAACCAAGACTTAGTATATGTAAGTAAATCTTCATACTTATGTGTGGTTTCCAGAAAATCCAATATTTTCTAAAAGGTTTATTGTAGTCTTATCTGAACCAAGACTTAGTATATGTAATTAAATCGCCATACTTATGTGTGGTCTTATATTGAAATAAAACTCCTTTGTGTAAAGTCTTAGAATTTCCGTGAACTGTATCTTTTGTTAATACCCCATGTGAGATGTTATAACCATACTAAAGACTAGAAGGCCTTGTATGCGATGTTCTTCAGGCGTCGGAATGTTATGACACTTGTCACCCCAGACCTGCCGGTCGAGCTGTTGCAAGCAGCCTAGGTGCGCGTTTGCCAAACCCAGTATAGATCTATACACAACTATCACGCTCTCCCTCCAGGAGATTCTGATTATAACTACAGGACTTTTCTATGGTACTTAAGAGTACCCCGAAGAAGAATGTCTCATAAATTTATTCATTAACAAGTTCACTAGTGTGTAATGAAATACTTGTTTTGTAAATCGATTGTGTCACTGTTTTTCTTTGTGGAATGAAGTGTTCAAACTATACCTATTATAGTTTATCAAAAGTGTTGTATGTTTGAATGAAACCTTGTTATGCATGTCTTTTTATTTCAATAAAATGACATTGAAAATACCAAGTGTAAATCTTACACACCTTGCTCAGCATGTTACAAGGTGTGAATAACCCTTTAAGCTTGTTTTGACAGTTTTATCCTTAACTGTCCCTGTTTTAGAATATTCATAGAAAAATCATCGTAAGTTGAAAGTTGCATCCGTAAACTCAGAGAGTTTGGAAAACGAGTCTACTACGTTCATAAATTTTCCTATAATTTTCGGTGGTCTCAAACTAGTGTGAAAATTTTCATCTTCATAACCTTGTCCGATTTTGTTGCTGCAGTGATAGGCAGTTTTGTAAAAATCATCATAAATGTAGAAATATTGTATGGAGATGTGCAAGTAGTCATTTTAAAGGTATAAACCTGAAATATTTTCATATTAAACAGTTTTGAAAAAGATTAAGTTTACATTGGGTAAAACAGTTCGTGAACAGGTCATAACTTTTCTGTTGTAAGCTATCAAGTTGAGTTTTAAATAAGTTTTGGTGTTTTAACTTGTATTCCCCCCCCCCCCCCCCCGAAAACTAGAGAAAACTAGAAAATGTAGGGGTATGAACTCACCTTGAGTGATTTCTTGAAGAGTGGAAGGTTGAAGTCAAGGAGTATCAAGTCAAGAACACTTGATGAACACGTGAGAGTTTGGACGGTCCTAAGAACGATTTTTGGTGTTAAAATGTAGGTAGATGATCCAAGTGTGTTAGGAAAATATGGAATAACACTTGAGTTTAGAGGAAATACTTACCAAAAATTAAAGAAATAGCTCAAGAACACTTCCAAAAACTGGCTGGAAGTAGAGAGAAAAAGAGGCTCTTTTGGTGGTTTGAGAAGTGTAAAAGTTGGAATAATCAAGGTAAACCAAGAAATCCTCCAGGGATTTCTTTATATAGTGAAGGTTGCTGGAGCAACTTGCAAGTTGAAATGATGTTTACCTTGGTTTGTGTGATGTGGATAAGATTGGGCCAATGAGAGGATGACACAGGGCTACAAGTGGGCACACTTGATGTCACACCCCAAAACCGAGAACGGCGGAAACGTTCTGGGGCGGACGACGTCATGTAATGTATCACAACAATGCAAGGTAGTAAACAAGCAACAACATCATCCATTGCATTAATAGTATAATTTTAATTACATGTGAGTTCTTTCATAGTATAAATCAACACAATGAATATTCAAAATAAAAAAGACGAGTCTTGACGGCTTCGTCTCCACAAAACCTGGTCGTCGTACCTGTCTATTTGTGACCTGAGAATACAAGTTATTTTGAAAGCGAGTATCAGCAATAAAGCTGGTGAATTCATAAGTATTTATGTGACTTTGATTTGTAAAACTGTAAAGAAAGACATGTAAATGTTTGGAGAAAAATTTGTATCAATGAACATGTTTGAAAGTAATTGTAAACGTTTGAAAACCCTAGAAAATCCCATATTTCCTACTAGTATAAAAAGTAGCCTTCTACCAAGACCCGACTGTTTTGAAAGTATGCATTACTGTAAATGTGACGGTTTTTCCCTTGTATAACTAATATTATTATAAAACTATCGTCTACCTCATCGTTTATGTGTATGTATCACAAAATAAAGGTAATAAGGAAAATAATATAATAACTAAAATTGTATCCTTTTGCACTAGGATATTCACGGCGTGGTAACTCGCCGAACAGTACAACCGTAGACATCCGTCGATGTGCATTTTCCCTACTGTAGCTAACAGCCTTGGGTGTGGAATGGTCAGTCCCGAAACGCATGTAATAGAATCTATGTAATAGTATCTATGTAAACGTATCTATGTAATCCTATTTATGTAAACGTATCTATGTAATCTTATCTCTTGTAATTGTATGTCTTGTAATTGTATGTCCTGTAATTGTATGTCTTGTGATTTTATGTAATCGTATCTCTTCATATAGTATGTAATGTGTTCGTAATTCATATAGTATGTAATGTGTTCGTAATTCATATAGTATGTAATGTATTAGTATAGACTCATGAATGAACTGACTCTTGTGTGATTCCTTGTACTTGGAATAGTAAGCAATATCTCCTAACTATACCTATTATAGTTACTAGTATTGTACGTGTATAACCGGAGTATGCCTTTGCTACCCAAAGGTACTGAATCAACTGATGGAACTTTTACGTCTATGTATGTATACATGATATTTAACTAATATTTAGACGACATTCGGACGAATAACCGATGCCCTAAGGCCACATCCCAACGAGGAAAAGGAAATAAAGCGAGCTAGCCGTCCTAAGTCCTTTAAACATTACTTATATAACTATACATATATAGGCATGCATTTGACAATATAAAAGTATAGAAGAAGTTTTTTTTGGTAAAACCTTTGAAAAGTTTAATAACTAAGAAATGATGATTTGAAAGCAGTTTGTTTAATAAGAACAGTTTTAAGTATAAGAAAACCTTTGTTTGAAGCACGATTGTAACAGCGTTTGAAAGGAAACACAAAGTATGTAATACAGTTTGATAAAGAGTTTTAACATGTAAAAACGTTTGAGAAGGTCCTTTGAAGTAATATGTTTGGTGAAACAGCTAAACGTGTAGTAAATCCATTTGTATACTAGTTATAAATCACATAAGATTGATTAAATAACAATATAGAATACATAGCAAAGGATAGATATTTTCACACGATAATAACCGGGTGTTTACTTGTATCCCCCCCCCCCCCTTAAAAGTATTTAAAAAGCATTTAAAATGTATTTAAAGTGTGTTTGTAGGGGTATGAACTCACTTGATAGATTGAAGAAGGTGAGACGAAAACCGGGCAGAACTTTGACAGGAGAAAGTGGATTTCTCGGGATTCTCGGGAATCTCGGGAGCGTAAAACTTCCTTCGGGGCTTGGGTATGAAAATTGGGGCTTCGGGATATTTCTTGCACGCAAAACGGAGTAAAAACACAAGAAAAGGAGAGAAAATGAGCACTTATGCCCGGAACCCTCGCATCCCTTTTATAGGGGCTGGGAACCCTCGGTACGCTGGGCGTACGAGGTTACGCGGGTCGTACTCGTGCGTCACTGCTTACCGCATCATCGACTGCCTGACTTCGGACGGGACGGCATAGAGGCGTAGAGGGGCGACGTGGACGATCCGGAGCCTAGCATCCGAGTACGCTGGGCGTACGAGGGTACGCTGGGCGTAAATTGTCTTGGTGTGTGTGCCTCAACTTGTAAAATCCGTAACTTTCGTATACGAGCTCCGTTTTTGACGTTCTTTATGTGCACGCGTAGGTGAGAATGTACTCTACAACTCTCGTTTAGACTTCGTTGGCAAATTTTGAATTTATTTTTAATTATGTATTTTTAATAGGCCGGGACACGAAAAGTCTGTTTAAAATCCATAACTTCTTCATCCGATGTCCGTTTCTGTCAGACTTTTTACCGCTGTGCTACCATTGACGAGATCTTCGATTCTCGTTTAGGTTTTGTCGGCCACAAATCACTTGATCACTGTTTCGAGTTTTTAGCTGTCTACTGCCACTTCGGAACTTAGAAAAATCATAACTTCCTCATACGAAGTCAGATTTGGGCGTTCTTTTTATGTATGCTCACGGTTTAACGTAATCTATGACTTTCGTTTAGACACCTAAGGCTAATAATTATTGTATTGAAACTTCGCGTTTTACGTTTACCAGCATTGCCGGTTTTTGCCGCGAATCTTAGATTGGTCATAACTTCTTCGTTATAACTCGGTTTTTAGTGTTCTTTATATTTCTGAAACCCTTGAAACGATATCTATCATTTAGAAAACCCAATTAAAACTTTTTGAACATTTTATTTTCGAAGATATTTTATTAACTTAAAACGAGTTACAAGGTTTGACTGGAATTCATTATATTGGCTGGAAATTTCAGGTTGTCACATCATCCCCCCTTTAGAGGGAATTTCGTCCCGAAATTTAAATGTAAGGTACATATTTGTGGATTAGGGAAAGAGATGCGGGTACTTTTGTTTCATCTGATCTTCGTGCTCCCAAGTGTATTCAGGTCTTCGCATGGCACTCCAACGAACCTTTCACTATCGGGGTACGGCTTTGTTTCTTTTGTCTGCCTTCAATGGGGTGATAACTCTTCCTGGTAACTCCTTAAGCTGACTGGAAAGTTTATGTATCTCAGCTGGAGCTAGATGATAAGGCGATTTGGCTACTGGGGTAGTTCCTGGAACTAAGTCGATTCTGAAACTTGACATAGCGCTGTGGTTGAAAAGTTGCGTACTTCTGGAATGTTCTGAATGTCTTTCACTTCTTGGCTCGTATCGACGAGGTGTGCAAGGAATGTATGCCATTCGTCGCTATAAGTAACTAGGGTTTCGTTGTTTAGGGAGGTTAGGACGAGCTGATCTATCAAAGTACATGATGTCGGCTCGACGTAGACTTAACCAACTCATACTGTTTATGACGTCAAAACCTTAAGGTGGGTTAGATGTCGTGAAGATCTAAAAGAAAGTATGATTACTCATGAATTAAGGAAGAAAAGATAGATACTTCTAAGTTTATTCTCACGGAAGCACGATCACTCGTAGTCTTGGGCAGTCTACGTCCTAAAGTTCATAATAGAACTCATACCTGGTTCATCAATCACAGTCACGGGTATACGAGTCGTATATAATTAAGATTGAAAAGGTAGTCGAATAAATGATTCTTCTCTAAGTTCACATCCAAACAAAGAAAAGAAGTTAAAGCAGAATCATCAATTCTAAACCTGTAGAACCTTAATTATGTACCACCCTTGCGTATACATTCCTCCGTGATAGATTAACCGTATGGGCCTTCGGATTGAACTTGACGTACTATACGAGTGGTATTTCGGGGAGGTTTGCTGAGGTTACTTCGGGAAAGCTACGAAACATAAGGAAATCTATGCATGAGTGCCTCGGAGTTCTGGAATGATGGCCTCGCTAGAAAGACGTTTACGGAGAAAGAGATGTACGCATGAACTGGTATTGTGAGGGTCGAATTGACTCAAGTTATCTGATAGTATCAGACTCACTTGGGAAAATATGGGCATTAGATTAGATCATAAAGGTGCTACAGACAAAAGACAACAGTGCAACTTTTAACAGAGTTACAGTACTTTGGATTAACTACAAGACTACTGCTGCGAACAAGGTATACTACAAAAGACAAGTATACGCAGCACGTAAGTCCCTTTGACTGACGGGATCTCGCAAAAGATAAGACTCGAGTTGCACTAGTTTTAAACAGTTTAGGAGTCTGTTACAATGAAATGCCTTAACTACTTTAACGTGGGTCCGGAGTAGCCTCTCCTGCGGCGGTGATCCTTGGTATCTTCCCGTCTGCGCCGGAGTTCTTTGTTATTGGACAATCCTTCTTGAGGTGCCCTCTCTCACCGCATTGGTGACATATCTGGCAAGTACTAGCATCAGTGGTGGAAGTGATGTGTCGAGTCAGAGTTATGTGGACACGGGTTTGTTCTTTGTTCATCCACTTTGAACATTTCCTTTTATAGTGTCCGGTTTCACCACCACTATAGTAAGCCTGGTTGACTCCGATGTCAGGGGCTTGAGTGATGGGTCGTGTCGGTGCTCCACAGCTACGAGCATGGTGCCCTATTTTGTGGCAATTGCAGCATTGCATTTCATGGCAAGCCCCATTATGATGAAAGCTACACTTGCCACACTTCATGAGTTTTCCTTCGTATGGTCTGATCGGTGCTGGAATGGCAGGGGTTGCCACTTGTTGTTGTTGCATGGCAAGTCCTTGGGATCGGTTGCGCTCCTTTTGGGCTTGGCGCTTTCGTTTCTTCTTCTCGGTTTTACGACTTTGCAAGTCCGTGACTGTTGTCATTTGTTGGCTTCTCGGATCGATACAACAATTGGAATTGTCAACTCCTTTGCCAGTCGTGTTTGCGTTGCCAGAGTTGAGGTTTGCAAGGACAGCTGTCACGGCAGCTGTTACCGCGGCTTGGAATGTAGCGGCGTTGATATGAAGGACAGGGGTTTCGTTGTTTGGATGGTTATTTCTGGGTGACGACATGATTCTGTTATACAAAAGAAAATGAGTTCGTGAGTGATTATGGTTGAACCTAGATGTATTCCGATCATTCATGTAAAGAGTAAAAATGTGTTCTCGAGGGTTTGACCTACATCCCTATGATGCAGTCCTAGTAAAGAATAGAGGTAAGTTCATAGAATGGTTACAAGACCTTTGTCGTCCAAACCGGGGTGCCATTGGTTGGTGGATAACAAGATCCAACCTTTGAAAGAGGATTGGGAATGATCCCTAAGCTAAATTACCATAGCTCAATAACCTGACTAGAGTGTGTTTCAGATAGAGTTCTAACGATAGTATGATAAAAGTTTTTGAACAAAGGACGACACAGAAATTAGTTGACTGTCCATATCGTTGGTATTTATGATGCAATAAGTTTGGGAAAGTTGACCTTGTAGTAGGTCTTACATCATGTCTGGAGAAGGGAAGTTTTGACAGCATAATGGCCTAACTAAACGTAGTCACGGTACTGTGGTAGTCACATAGAAAAGTGCTACATAGGGCATAGACAGGAAAATGATTCCTTATAACAAGGAAGGAAAGATAAAGCATCTTTTACTGGTGACGGTCATCCCTCTGGTGAACCCTTAGTTCAGCCAGTTGACGTTCCATATCTAGCAGGTGTCTTTCGTACACCCTGTGGCGTACTCGGAGCTCTATGACTTCGGCTCGAGTTTCAGCTAGTGTTTGCAGTAGGGCCTCATGGTCTCCCCTAGATCTCTCACGAGCATCTTCCAGACGAATGGTACGGAGGGTATGCATTCTCGCATTGGTGACAACTTCCGTGATTTGGTGGAGTGTTGTCCTGCCCTGAATGTTGTTTCGGGCAACTCTGCGGACCAGGATTGGCAGAACCCTGTCTGCTGCGCTTCCCTCGCTCAGGTTATAGAAACTTTTGTCTCCGTTAAACGGCATAGGTTGGTCTTGCTCTACGCTCCACGTCTCCAAACACTCAACCCAAGGAGGTGTCAGGCCATGAAAAGTCGGACGAGGGTTAGGATTTGGAATGGGAGCTTCCGGGGGTAGGTTCTCATCTTCGGGCTCGGAGTTAGCATCATCCGAAAGGTCTTCAGTATGGTCATCATTCAAAGGGATTGGATGATCATTTTCTGGCTCTTCTCCAAACCATGCAGCATTGCCTTCGTTCGGGAAGTACGGGTCGCCGTGGGGATGGGGTCCAGCCATGTTATCTATGCGATAATTGGGGTATAAGAATCTAACACATAAGTAGTTTATAGTAACACACAAAATACTCCTATAGTATTTTAGGTTTATGTTCTATTATTATCATTGTGGTATTGTGGGTAAGTTTTTAGACTTGTTGTAACCTCACAACCACACTTAGGCACATGCTAGTCAACCCTCGGATAATATAGTTGATCAGGCTATATCTTCCCAGTTTTGACTATATGTCTCTAAGTCTACTTGTGCTACCCAACAATCGTAATACTTTTGTTCTGTCCTAGTGACACTGTTTTTAGTATGAATGCAGGTATGTATACGTAATTAAATATTTTATTATTTAAAAGTATAGACTCTTTATCAGAGTATTTTAATCCCTATTGTATTTATAGTCTGTATATCTTTTATGGGTTGATATACTCAATTCACTATAAACAATGCTCTGATACCAATCTGCCACACCCCAAAACCGAGAACGGCGGAAACGTTCTGGGGCGGAGGACGTCATGTAATGTATCACAACAATGCAAGGTAGTAAACAAGCAACAACATCATCCATTGCATTAATAGTATAATTTTAATTACATGTGAGTTCTTTCATAGTATAAATCAACATAATGAATATTCAAAATAAAAAAGACGAGTCTTGACGGCTCCGTCTCCACAAAACCTGGTCGTCGTACCTGTCTATTTGTGACCTGAGAATACAAGTTATTTTGAAAACGAGTATCAGCAATAAAGCTGGTGAATTCATAAGTATTTATGTGACTTTGATTTGTAAAACTGTAAAGAAAGACCTGTAAATGTTTGGAGAAAAATTTGTATCAATGAACATGTTTGTAAGTAATTGTAAACGTTTGAAAACCCTAGAAAATCTCATATTTCCTACTAGTATAAAAAGTAGCCTTCTACCAAGACCCGACTGTTTTGAAAGTATGCATTACTGTAAATGTGACGGTTTTTCCCTTGTATAACTAATATTATTATAAAACTATCGTCTACCTCATCGTTTATGTGTATGTATCACAAAATAAAGGTAATAAGGAAAATAATATAATAACTAAAATTGTATCCTTTTGCACTAGGATATTCACGGCGTGGTAACTCGCCGAACAGTACAACCGTAGACATCCGTCGATGTGCATTTTCCCTACTGTAGCTAACAGCCTTGGGTGTGGAATGGTCAGTCCCGAAACGCATGTAATAGAATCTATGTAATAGTATCTATGTAAACGTATCTATGTAATCCTATTTATGTAAACGTATCTATGTAATCTTATCTCTTGTAATTGTATGTCTTGTAATTGTATGTCCTGTAATTGTATGTCTTGTGATTTTATGTAATCGTATCTCTTCATATAGTATGTAATGTGTTCATAATTCATATAGTATGTAATGTGTTCGTAATTCATATAGTATGTAATGTATTAGTATAGACTCATGAATGAACTGACTCTTGTGTGATTCCTTGTACTTGGAATAGTAAGTAGTATCTCCTAACTATACCTATTATAGTTACTAGTAATGTACGTGTATAACCGGAGTATTCCTTTGCTACCCAAAGGTACTGAATCAACTGATGGAACTTTTACGTCTATGTATGTATACATGATATTTAACTAATATTTAGACGACATTCGGACGAATAACCGATGCCCTAAGGCCACATCCCAACGAGGAAAAGGAAATAAAGCGAGCTAGCCGTCCTAAGTCCTTTAAACATTACTTATATAACTATACATATATAGGCATGCATTTGACAATATAAAAGTATAGAAGAAGTTTTTTTTTGGTAAAACCTTTGAAAAGTTTAATAACTAAGAAATGATGATTTGAAAGCAATTTGTTTAATAAGAACAGTTTTAAGTATAAGAAAACCTTTGTTTGAAGCACGATTGTAACAGCGTTTGAAAGGAAACACAAAGTATGTAAGACAGTTTGATAAAGAGTTTTAACATGTAAAACCGTTTGAGAAAGTCCTTTGAAGTAATATGTTTGGTGAAACAGCTAAACGTGTAGTAAATCCATTTGTATACTAGTTATAAATCACATAAGATTGATTAAATAACCATATAGAATACATAGCAAAGGATAGATATTTTCACACGATAATAACCGGGTGTTTACTTGTATCCCCTCCCCCCCCCCCCTTAAAAGTATTTAAAAAGCATTTAAAATGTATTTAAAGTGTGTTTGTAGGGGTATGAACTCACTTGATAGATTGAAGAAGGTGAGACGAAAACCGGGCAGAACTTTGACAGGAGAAAGCGGATTTATCGGGATTCTCGGGAATCACGGGAGCGTAAAACTTCCTTCGGGGCTTGGGTATGAAAATCGGGGCTTTGGGATATTTCTTGCACGCAAAACGGAGTAAAAACGCAAGAAAAGGAGAGAAAATGAGCACTTATGCCCGGAACCCTCGCATCCCTTTTATAGGGGCTGGGAACCATCGGTACGCTGGGCGTACGAGGTTACGCGGGGCGTACTCGTGCGTCACTGCTTACCGCATCATCGACTGCCGGACTTCGGACGGGACGGCATAGAGGCGTAGAGGGGCAACGTGGACGATCCGGAGCCTAGCATCCGAGTACGCTGGGCGTACGAGGGTACGCTGGGCGTAAATCGTCTTGGTGTGTGTGCCTCGAACTTGTAAAATCCGTAACTTTCGCATACGAGCTCCGTTTTTGACGTTCTTTATATGCACGCGTAGGTGAGAATGTACTCTACAACTCTCGTTTAGACTTTGTTGGCAAATTTTGATATTATTTTTAATTATGTATTTTTAATAGGCCGGGACACGAAAAGTCTGTTTAAAATCCATAACTTCTTCATCCGATGTCCGTTTCTGTCAGACTTTTTACTGCTGTGCTACCATTGACGAGATCTTCGATTCTCGTTTAGGTTGTTTCGGCCACAAATCACTCGATCACTGTTTCGAGTTTTTAGCTGTCTACTGCCACTTCGGAACTTAGAAAAATCATAACTTCCTCATACGAAGTCAGATTTGGGCGTTCTTTTTATGCATGCTCACGGTTTAACGAAATCTACGACTTTCGTTTAGACACCTAAGGCTAATAATTATTGTATTGAAACTTCGCGTTTTACGTTTACCAACATTGCCGGTTTTTGCTGCGAATCTTAGATTGGTCATAACTTCTTCATTATAACTCGGTTTTTAGTGTTCTTTATATTTCTGAAACCCTTGAAACTATATCTATCATTTAGACAACCCAATTAAAACTTTTTGAACATTTTATTTTCGAAGATATTTTATTAACTTAAAACGGGTTACAAGGTTTGACTGGAATTCGTTATATTGGCTTGAAATTTCAGGTTGTCACACTTGACCCACTTGTGGTGTAGAATGCTTTTCTTAATGCAAAATAATGAATTTATAATTAATAAATCCTTGAGAAATGAATAAAATATGAGTTTTGGGGGTTTAAAATGGTAAAAATATGAATTTGGTGAAAAATCCCGGTAAAAAACGGGCTTAACAGGCGAAAGTTGTCGAAAACCGGGAATTAGAAGCGAACCTGCGAGGTTCGGTCCTTAGGAGGTGAGAACCGAGAGAAGGGAGAAGGAGGGACCGAAGTGGGAGAAGGAACCGAAGTGGGAGGCTCGGGCCCGAAGGTGCGAGAGGAGCGAAATGGACCGAGGGATCGGTCTATTTCGGATATATGGAGGTTTTGGTTCTGACCGAAGTGGGAGGCTCGGGCCCGAAGGTTCGAGAGGAGCGAAATGGACCGAGGGATCGGTCTATTTCGGATATATAGAGGTTTCGGTTCTGACTGGCTTCGTTTCGCAAGGGGTTCGGTTCGAGGGCTAAGTTCGGTCCTGAGGGACCTTCGGCTCCATGCAGTACGGTCCAAATAAGGGACCTTCGGTCTTAGCAGGGTTCAGCTCTTAGAGGTTCGCCTCTAAGAGGGTTCAGTTCCTAAGAGGGGTTTCGGCCCTATTTAGCTGTTTTTTCGATATAACTCCCCGATTCAAGCGGTTTTTGGCCAAGTTAAGGGTCGGGATGACCCAGATGACTATAAAACGTTGAGAGAGATTTTGAGAGAGATTTGGGAGAGATTTGGGAGAGATTTAATTTTAGTTATTATTATTGTATAACCTCGTAATAGCTTACGGCCGTAAACTAGAGCTTACGGCCGTAAGCTATTGTTTGGCCGTGAAGTAGCCTCTTAAATATGATATTCCTTACTTTTTCTTCACTTCTCACACTTCCAATCAAGATCACTCAATTCTCTCTCAAGTATCATCAAGAACACTTCCATTTCTCGTCAAATTTGTAAGTGATTCTTCCATTTATAAGTTGATATCCTTCTTAATCTAGTAAAACCCCATGATTTCATCCGTGAATTCATCTCTTTTTGGGTTAGATCTTCAAGAACACCAAGAACACACAATAAGTTGTTTGGGTCGGACACCTCTTTTAGCTTCCAAATCGTAAGTATCCTTTCCATATACTTGATATTCATTAGAAGCTCATGTTTAGCATACAAGAAACAACCTTTTTAGCAAGAACATCAAGAGTTTACGGCCGTAAACCCTTGCATGGCCGTAAACCCTTCTTGATTTATTGCTTGGCCATAAATCCTTTCAAGAATTGGCTATAACTCCTTGTTATTCCATGTGTTGGCCGTGAACACATCTAGACCGTAAACACACACTTGTGTGGCCGTGAACACCTTTAGAACAATCATATGTAAATGTAACACTTCATTCCAAGTGTTTCCTAGTCCCTAAGGTTGTTCCCTATCGTGATTAGTTTTTATATACACTAATTATATACATATATGTGTCATTATATGCTTAATAGGATCCGTTTGTGCTCGAGACTTCACTTGACACTTAGTATCCTATATCGATCTTACATTCGAATCACTCACTACAGGTGAGTTCATACCTCTAACTTATCGTTTAAATGATTTTAAATGCTTTAATGGGGAGGGGGAATACAAGTAGAAAACAATATAGTTATAATATCAATCACATGTGATTTATAACTATCAAACAAAAGGATTTCTTATACTTCAAAACTGTGTTATCAAACAAACTGTTTCAAATCATTTTATAAACTCTTTATCGTTTTACAAAACTCTTTTAAACTTATATATTGTAAAAAACATGTCTATATAGATATAGTTATATAAATAAGGTTGAAAGGGCTTAGGACTGATAACTCGCTTTATTTCCTGTTCCTTGTTTGGTTGTGGATTTAGGGTACCGGTTGTTTGTCCGAGTGTCGTTTGAACCTTACTTATATATTATGTATATGTATGTAGATATAAAAGTTCTTCCAATCAGTTCAATACCTTTGGGTAGCAAAGGTGTACAAACATGATCATTCATTCAAACAACATTACTAGTAAACTATAATAGGTATAGTTTAGAGGATTACTACTCACTATTTCTAGAACAATAAAACATATAAGAGTCAGTTCATACATGAGTCAGTTCAAACATACTATAACGAGAAACAGAAATAACATACTTTAACGAGAAACAGAAAGAACATACTATAACGAGAAACAGAAAGAACATACTATAATGAGAAATAGGGAGGAACATATTATACACTAGAACAGAGAGAACATACTATACAAATACAAGAACACTATAACATTAATGTGAGCCACTACTTCATGGCATGGCAATATACTGTTGTGTCACGTTTTGTAACCAAAGTCTCCTGGAGGGAGAGCGTGAATTTGTGTATAGATCTATACGGGATTGACCATCTACACCTTGCTGCAAGCTACAGTGGGACCTGCAGGTCTACGGGTGACGAATGTCATACCATATCAACGTCTTCAAACGTCGTGTTTCACTAGTCAATCGAGTATGGTTATAATCTTATCACATTTTACCTTAATTAAAACAATTGGTTTAAGGTAGTTAGTACATCTGTAGTTACTATATACAATACTACTGTACATCGTCATTTTCCCATTACATTCATATAGTGATCTTCTCACATAAATGGTAATGTAAAGTCATACTTAGGAAAAACACTCACTTTTACAAAGAACAAACATACAGGACAGTCGGGTCTTGGTAGAAGACTACATTACATTATAAGTAGAAAATATAGGATTTTCTAGGAGATACAAACATTTACATCAAACACTTACAAACATTTACATCAAACACTTACAAACATTTACATCAAACACTTACAAACACTTTCATCAAACTTATACATACATTTAACACTAAATTATTTATGAACTCACCAACTTAAATGCTTATCTACTCTTTCAAAATAACTTGTATTCTCAGGTTACCAGTAGACATGTACATTGGACGAGGTTTTGAGAAGACGGAGCACATTCGAGACTCGTCTTTTATTTTGATTCATATTTTGGTGTCTTTCAAACTATACAGAACACACTTGTATTAAAATATATTATTAATGCAATGGATGATGTTGTTACTTGTTTTACTATTATGCATTGTTATGATATTGTACATGACGTCCTCCGCCCCCGAACGTTTCCGCCGTTCGGGTTTGGGGTTGTGACAGATTGGTATCAGAGCTTTGTTTATAGTGAATTGAGTATATCAACCCATAAAAGATATACAACTATAAACACATCGGGATTAAAATACTCTGACCAAGAGTTTATACTTTTAAATAATAAAATATTTAACTAAAGTATACATACAAGCATTCATACTAGGATCAGTGTCATACTAGAACAGAACAAAAGTATTGCGGTTGTTGGACAGCACAAGTAGGCTTGGGGACATATAATCAGATCTGGGAGTGATATAGCCTGATCAACTATATCTTTCCGAGAAGTGATTAGCATGTGCCTAGGAATGGTTGTGGTATTGCAGCAAGTCTAAAAACTTAGCAACACTACTACAATGAAAACTTTAGAACAAAACATAAACTTAAAATACTATAGGAGTATTTTGTGTTACTATAATTACTTATGTGAAAACTAAAAGGTCTTTACTAGTATATCAATAGTTGTTGAGTGGACACGTTAAGGTTATATGTGACTAGGGTGTCATAGACTTAGAATCTGTGATCTTTTCTTTACTTCGTGTTCCTTGTTTGGTTGTGGACTTAGAGTTAGGGTCACTTATTCGAAGGTCTATTGTGACATCCCTAAATTTCATGACCAGAAAAGACCGATTTGTTTATGCTTTATTTGAAAAGCAGAGTATATTTTTAAATAAATATATTGCGGAATTTGTTCCTAGAAAAACATGATAAATATATTATCAAAGCATTTTCGAAGAAATGTATTTTGTTCATATTAAAACTTTGGGATGTCATTGTCAATACTGAAACATAAGCATAAACAGACCTTACATTTATTTACACTAGTGATCTACATCTCCTTTAAATCTCTCAGTGTAAAGTAGCTTCGTATCGACACCTGTGATACAAATAAACTGAGTGGGTCAGGTTGGGAAACCTGGTCAGTACATAGGGTTTTCAACCCACAATAATATAATTATTATATTTAATCATCAAACAATCAACCCAATTACCCAACCCCATTATCTTCTTTAATCTTAAGGATCTACCCTAAGAATCATCTATCCTTCATTCCTAAGGATTGACCTAAGTAATAGGCACGAAGTCCATCGCTGCCCGAGGTTTATACTACAAGCACTAAATCCATAGCTGCCAAGGTACTAAGTCCATACCTACCAATGTTCATCTATATGGTACTAAATCTATAGCTACCAACGTATATATATATATATATATATATATATATATATATATATATATATATATATATATATATATATATATATATATATATATATATATATAAGGCACTAAGTTCATAGTTGCCAGGGTTCTTAAATTACAACTGGAGAACACATAATTCAAAACATCTGGTAAACACGTAGTTCAAATATACTTGGTAAACACATAGTTCAAAACATCTAGTGAACACACAGGTCAAAATTACTTAATGAACACCTAGTTCAAAAACACCTAGTGAACACTTAGTTCAAAAATACCTAATCCATACTTCCAGATCTAAAACTAACCTCTTTACATGATCCATACTCCCGGATCCGGTATGTCTGATCCATACTCCTGGATCAATAACTGTGCCCATTCCATACTCTCGGACTAGGGACAATTAACTATGTCTTAATCCATACTCCCGGATTAATAACAAATAACTATGTCTATACTTTGCTAGATGACTAGATCATTTTAAACATCGAGACCTCTCATCAATTTTTATTTCATCACACATCATCTAATTCATCTACCCATGTTTTACCCAACATATTTGTAGATATAAAATACATATACAGCTTAAATCAATTAAAACATGTATAAATTTGTTCATCCATCATAGATAGCAAGTTTACAGATAATATGCACACATAGCATGTAATATATATAAAATACTTCATGTCTATGTGTAAGATGAAAATAATATGCACTCACCTTAATAGCGTGAGTTGATAGAATCTAACTAAAAGTGGTCAACGGTTTGTGATCGTCGGGCTTGGGACGCACTATGCCTTCAGCAAATGAGAGAAAGAAAGAAGATTTAGTCTAAGAAGTGAATGAGGTCGAACTTGCTATTTATAGGCTGATTTCGGCCCATTCACGTCGTGAGAATTCATTGCTCACGTCGTGAGCCATGGCTGAATCACATCGTAGCTTCGCCATCTGCGTTCTAGTCTTGAATAGTGTCCGTTTGACTCCTCACGTCGTGAGAATTTATTGCTCACGTCGTGAGCTTTTGAGTTATTGTTTTCGTACACTTCAAGCTTCGAAATGTGGCGTTTTGACTCCTCACATCGTGAGAAAAGAGGCTCACGTCGTGAGGCCAGTCAGATTAGGGTTTCTGACACGTGTCATGATCTCAGATAGCTACATCTTCGAAAGGTCATAACTTTTGCATTCGAGCTCCATTTTTGACGTTCTTTATATCCACGCGAAGGTGGAGACGTACTCTACAACTTTCATTTAGAATCCTAAGGCTAAAAAGTACTCTATCATAAACTCACTTTTTATGATTCTCGGTGTCGTGTCGGTTTTGTCGCGAAACTTCGACAAGTCGTAACTTCTTCGTTATAACTCGGATTTCGGCGTTCTTTATATGTACGAAAACCTTGTGAAATATAATACAATTTAGTTAAGATTATTTATTCGAAATAATACTCTATCAAAAAGTCATTTTTGACGCTTATCGTCACTAAATTGACTAGCCCGAATCTGCGGGCGTTACATCTATTCTATCTTGGTTACATATGATTGTTATACACTACGCAAGTATTGGAGTAACTAGTAAGGATCATATTATAATTATCTATAAGATTACATCTATTAACTATCTCTTTTACCTCTATTCTCGCGTAGATATCATGATGGGATTTCATCCTCATGGAGATTCGTACTTCCCTAACAAAGGAAATGGTGGATGGCTCGATGCAGAGCCAGAAGAGAATCATGTTATTCCTCTAGATGATGACTTCGCAGAAAATTTCCCAGAGGATTCTGACTCAGAGTCAGAAGTCAATGATCTACCCCTAATGGCTCTGATCCCAAATCCTAACCCTCGTCCGGCTTTTCAAGGACCGACGCCTTTGTGGGCTGAGAACTTGGGTAGGTGGAGACATGAGCAGGGTCAACCCTTACCCTACAACGGGGACAGAAGCTTCTACAATCTGAGCGAGGGAGGCTCAGTAGAAAGAATCCTTCCTATTCTGGTTCGCAGGGTTGATCAAAAGGACAAGCAGGGGAGGGCAGCCATCAACCGAGTTATGGAAGTTGATGCCGATGCGGGAGTCAATACAGTTCGTATTCGCAATCTTGAAGCTGCTTGTAGGATAAATTTGAACCACAATGAGGCCCTTCAGAGAGAACTTACTGCAACCCAAGTTGAAGTAAGGGAATTTCGAGCACGTCAGGCAACGTTCGAAAGGTGTATGCTGGAAATGGAACATCATCGGGCAGAATCAAAGGCTCATCCGAGCGGTTCTCGTCACAAGTAGAGTCTACGCTACTCTGTCTTTCGGATATAATTAGGTCTATGTATAGACCCTAGTGTTAATTTCCCGTTTATTTTAAAGACCTTGAACTTCTAGTAGAGTTAGGTCTCTGTTCTGTCAAAATTGTTTCTTTATGGTTTGATGTAAGACCTACTCCAAGGTCATTTTTCCCGAACTCGTTACATCTTTAATGCCAATATTATTGACAGACATCTACTCTCATGGGAAATCTTTATCCAAAATGCTTTCATCCTTCTATTGTTAGATCTCTATTTCAATCATACTCTCATCTAATTGTTGGGCTATGGTGAGTTAGTCCATGGTTCACTCTCATTATACTTACTATTGAATACTTACCAATATTTTCATCTTTGTAAACTTATAGCTACAAGATTGCTCCATGTCGATCAACGAGACGTAATCCTCCGATAACTCCTACTCAACCACCACTACCTCCTCCACAATTCAATCCGGCAGCTATCCAAGCTGCAGTGGCTGCGCCTGTTACGATAGCCTTAGCTCCATTCAGTGCTAGTGGTGCTAGCGGAAGTGGAACAACTGTTCATTCCACTTAAGGTTATGCTCCCGTGCGCTCTAGAGAGTGCTCGTATAAAGACTTCACCAACTGCAAGCCCAGGACCTTTAATGGTACTTTGGAATCATTTCCCTCTCGCAATGGTTCGAGAAAACAGAGTCGATCTTCAAGATCTGCTCCTGTCCGGAAGGGAGAAAAGTTAAATTTGCTGCCTGCACCTTCAAGGACAGAGCCCTGACATGGTGGAATAGCCATGTCAAGTCACTAACCCTGATAGTGGCTAATTCTATGGGCTAGGAAGCTCTGAAGGAGCTTATGATTGAGGAGTACTGCCCGAGGGGCGAGGTTCAGAAACTTGAACATGAACTCTAGAGCCTAACCATGAAGGGCTCCGACATAGTTTCCTACACTGCCAGGTTCCACGATCTGGTGGCTCTATGTCCGGGAATGGTCCCTACTGAGGGAAAGAAGGTGGAGAGGTATATTTGGGGGCTGGTGCCTCCATTCCAGGGGAATGTCTTGTCTTCATAGCCCACTACCTTCGACAGTGATACGCGACTGGCATAACGGCTCATTGATCACGGGGTCCGCACCCCGACAACAACAAAAACCCTTGCCATCCCAGAACCCTCCAAATCCGCTGACAACAAGCGGAAGTTCTGGGATAACAAGAAGAAGAATGCGGCGCAGAACTCTGCCAAAAAGCAGCAGGTCATGGCTATTCATGCCGCGATAGCACCTACTGCTACTGCGCCGATGAAGCAGTATGTTGGAAGCTTGCCCAAGTGTAACAAGTGCAACTTCCACCACAATCGACCCTGTCGGGAAATATAGTGCGCTAACTGCAATAGGAAGGGGCACACTGCCCGTTTCCGCAAGTCTCCGGCAAGGCCAATCACCCAAGTCCCCGGTGTTGGCGTGGGCCAGGCTTGCTACGGATGTGGCGAGGTGGGCCACTTCAAAAGGAACTGCCCGAAGGTAGGGAATGTTGGCGGAGTGGGAAGAGTTTTGGCTATAGGCCATGAGGAAGCAGTAGCAGACCCTACAGTGGTCACTGGTACGTTTCTCCTCGATAACTCATATGTATGCATATTGTTCGATAGTGGAGCGGAGAGGAGTTTCGTGAACCAGAAATTTGCACACCTACTTAAACAAAAACGACGTGCACTTAAAGAATCGTTCAGTGTAGAAATGGCTAACGGAAATACTGAGAGCAGTAACAGCATATACATAGGATGTACTCTAACTCTAGATAGCCATTCATTTCCAATCGACCTCATGCCGGTCTTAATTAAAAGTTTCAACGTTATTATCGGCATGGAATGGTTAGGCCTTCATCGTGCCGACATCATGTTTTTTGAGAAGGCTGTTCTTCTTAATCTACCGTCTAACGAAACCCTAGTTATCTACGGCGACAAGCCAGGCACGAACCTTCGTATCATCTCGATCATACAAGCCTAGAAGTACTTACGAAAGGAATGTGAAGCATTCCTTGCTCATGTAGTTGATACGAACCAAGAGACGAAATACATAAAGAACATCCCAGAAGTACGCGACTTTCCTGACATCTTTCCAGAAGAACTACCAGGATTACCTCCACAGCGTCAAGTCAAGTTCAGAATCGACTTAGTTCCAGGGGCTACCCCAGTAGCCAAATCGCCTTATCGTCTAGCACGAGCTGAGATGCAGGAGCTATCCGGTCAACTTAACGAACTGCTCAGCAAGGGCTTTATTAGACCAAGCTACTCACCCTAGGGAGCACCGATCTTGTTCGTGAAAAAGAAAGACGGATCTTTCTGTATGTGCATCGACTACAGAGAGCTAAACAAGCTTACCGTCAAAAAATCGTTACCCTCTTCCTCGCATAGACGACTTGTTCGACCAACTGCAAGGGGAGAATTACTTTTCAAAGATTGATCTGAGATCCGGGTATCACCAGTTACGAGTGTTAGAGGAGGATGTTCCCAAGACAGCCTTCCGAACACGTTATGGACACTACGAGTTCCTAGTGATGCCATTCGGATTGACCAGTGTGCCCGCAGTATTCATGGACTTAATGAATAGTGTGTGCCGTGCTTACTTGGATCAGTTTGTGATTGTGTTCATCGATGACATACTTATCTATTCTCGTGGAAAGGAGGAGCATAGTCAACATCTACGTCAGGTCTTAGAAACACTACGAGCTGAGAAACTGTATGTGAAGTTCTCTAAATGTGAGTTTTGGATTCGAAGAGTCAAATTCTTGGGTCACGTGGTTAGCGAAGAGGGAATTCATGTGGATCCTTCCAAAATAAAGGCCATTGAAAACTGGTCAGCAACAAACACACCTACAGAAATTCGTCAATTTCTAGGTCTCGCTGGCTACTATCGCAGGTTTATCCAGAACTTCTCTAGGATCGCGAAACCACTTACTACATTGACCCAGAAAGGCGTGGCCTTTGACTGGGAAGAGAAACAAGAGAAGGCGTTCCAATCGCTGAAGCGAGCTTTATGCAGCGCGCCGATACTATCCCTCCCAGAAGAGATAGAAGACTTCGTGGTTTATTGCGATGCATGCAACCAAGGGCTTGGCTGTGTTCTTATACAAAGAGGTAAGGTCATCGCCTATGCCACAAGACAGCTAAAGATACATGAAGTCAACTACACCACACATGATCTTGAGTTAGGAGCAGTGGTATTTGCTCTGAAGATCTGGAGACACTACCTGTATGGTACGAAAAGCACTATCTTTACAGACCACAAAAGCCTTCATCATATATTCGACCAGAAGGAGCTCAATATGAGACAACGACGGTGGGTCGAGCTACTCAATGACTATGAATGCGAAATTCGTTATCATCCCGGTAAAAGCAACGTAGTAGCTGACGCCCTAAGTCGGAAAGAATACTCTGGTCGTAGAGTCAAATCATTGAATATGACTATCCATTCACATCTGTCCACACAAATTAAGGAGGCTCATCTAGAAGCCTTGAAACCTGAAAATGTGGCGGGTGAATCCCTTAGAGGGATGGATAAAAACTTGGAAGTCAAAGGTGGCGGAGCCTTATATCTCATGGATCCGATCTGGACACCGAGGCACGGTGGTTTCAGATACTTGGCCATGACCGAAGCGCACAACACTCAATATTCCATCCACCCAGGTTCAGATAAGATGTATCTGGATCTCAAAAAGTTATACTGGTGGCCTAACATGAAAGCAGAGATTGCTTCCTTCGTGAGTAAGTGTCATACTTGCACCAAGGTTAAGGTCAAATACCAGAAACCCTCAGGTTTACTACAGCAACCAGAGATACCGAAATGGAAGTGGGACCGGATCACGATGGACTTCATAACCAAGTTGCCCAAGACATCGGGTGGTCTCGATATGATTTGGGTGATCAAAGACAGGTTAACAAAGTCCGCACACTTCCTGCCTATCAAGGAAACTGACAAGATGGAGAAGCTAACGAGAACCTACATTAGGGAGATTGTACTACTACATGGGGTTCCCATATCCATTATCTCTGATAGAGATAGTAGATTCACTTCAAGGTTATGGTAGTCGCTACAAAGTTCCCTAGGAACTAGGATGGACATGAGTACAGCCTACCATCCACAAACTGACAGACAAAGTGAGAGACTATTCAAACGCTAGAAGATATGTTGCGAGCCTGTGTGATAGATTTTGGGAAGACATGGGATAATCATTTACCCCTTGTCGAGTTCTCCTACAATAACAGTTCTCACACAAGCATAAAGGCTGATCCATTTGAAGCCCTCTATGGCCATAAGTGCAGATCTCCTCTGTGTTGGGCTGAGGTGGGGACACACAGTTAGCTAAAGGACGAGTTCCTGACAGCACACTCACAGGTCCGAAGATCATACGGGAAATGACAGAGAAGATCGTTCAGATTCGTGAACGAGTGAAAGCCTCTAGATACTGACAGAAAAGCTACGCAGACAAGAGAAGGAAACCTTTAGAATTCCAGGTTGGTGACCGAGTTCTTTTGAAGGTCTCACCCTGGAAAGGCTTGATACGCTTCGGAAAGCATGGAAAACTAAATCCAAGATACGTAGGGCCTTTCGAGATTCTCGCGAGAATCAGCCCAGTAGCTTACAAACTCAAACTACCTCGCGAACTTAGTAACGTACACCCTACTTTCCACGTTTCGAACTTGAAAAAGTGTCTATCCGATGAGACCCTTGTAATCCCACTCGACGAAATCAAGATCAACGAGAGCCTCAACTTCGTGAAAGAACCAGTAGAGATCATGGACCGAGAGGTCAAGCAAACGAAGCAAAGTCGTATCCCGATAATGAAGGTTCGTTGGAATGCCAAGCGGGGACCTGAATTCACTTGGGAGCGCGAGGATCAAATGAAACTGAAATATCCTCATCTTCTTACTTAGTTATTTCTATTTGCTTAAAATCTAATTTCGGGACGAAATTCTCTCTAACGGGGGGATGATGTGACAAGCCAAAATTTCTATCTTGTAAAGCCATTCAATTCAATCAAAAGTCAGACTTGTTTCTGCTATCTTTTAGCATTGTTAAGGGTTTGTTTGAGTGATCTAAGCCTAGTACGTTCAAGGATTGAGTGTTATTATGTATCTACTAGAGTTCATTGTGCATCATTCAAGCTGAAAAACTCCATCACTTGGACTTTACGGCCGTAAACTAGAGCTTACGGCCGTAAGCTCTTGTTTGGCCGTGAACTAGCCTCTTAAGTATGATATTCCTTCCTTTTTCTTCACTTCTCACACTTCCAAGTCAAGAACACTCAATTCTCTCTCAAGTATCATCAACAACACTTCCATTTCTCGTCAAATTTGTAAGTGATTCTTCCATTTATAAGTTGATATCCATCTTAATCTAGTAAAACCCCATGATTTCATCCGTGAATTCATCTCTTTTTGTGTTAGATCTTCAAGAACACACACTAAGTTGTTTGGGCCGTAGACACCTCTTTTAGCTTCCAAATCGTAAGTATCATTACCATATACTTGATATTCATTAGAAGCTCATGTTTAGCATACAAGAAACAACCTTTTTAGCAAGAACATCAAGATTTACGGTCGTAAAACCTTGCATGGCCGTAAACCCTTCTTGATTTATTGCATGGCCCAAAACCCTTTCAAGAATTAGTCGTAAACTCGTTGCTATTCCATGTGTTGGCCGTAAACACTTGGCCGTGAACACATCTAGGCTGTAAACACACACTTGTGTGGCCGTGAACACCTTTAGAACAATCATATGTAATTGTAACACTTCATTCCAAGTGTTTCCTAGTCCCTAAGGTTGTTCACTATCATGATTAGTTGTTATATACACTAATTATATACATATATATGTCATTATATGCTTAATAGGATCCGTTTGTGCTCGAGACTTCACTTGACATTTAGCATCCTATATCGATCTTACATTCGAATCACTCACTACAGGTGATTTCATACCCCTAACTTATCTTTTAAATGATTTTAAATGCTTTATGGGGGGAATACAAATAGAAAACAATATAGTTATAATATCAATCACATGTGATTTATAACTATCAAACAAGAGGATTTCTTATACTTCAAAACTGTGTTATCAAACAAACTGTTTCAAATCATTTTATAAACTCTTTATCGTTTTACAAAACTCTTTTAAACTTATATATTGTCAAAATAATGTCTATATAGATATAGTTATATAAATAAGGTTGAAAGGGCTTAGGACTGATAACTCGCTTTATTTCCTGTTCCTTGTTTGGTTGTGGACTTAGGGTACCGGTTGTTTGTCCGAGTGCCGTTTGAATCTTAGTTATATATTATGTATATGTATGTACATATAAAAGTTCTTCCAATCAGTTCAATACCTTTGGGTAGCAAAGGTGTACAAACATGATCAGTCATTCAAACAACGTTACTAGTAAACTATAATAGGTATAGTTTAGAGGATTACAACTCACTATTTCTTGAACAATGAAACATACAGGAGTCAGTTCATACATGATTCAGTTCAAACATACTATAACGAGAAATAGAAATAACATACTATAACGAGAAACAGAAAGAATATACTATAACGAGAAACAGAAAGAACATACTATAATGAGAAACAGGGAGGAACATACTATACACTAGAATAGAGAGAACATACTATACAAATACAAGAACAACATAACATTAATGTGAGCCACTACTTCATGGCATGGCAATATACTGATGTGTCACGTTTTGTTACCAGAGTCTCCTGGAGGGAGAGCGTGAATTTGTGTATAGATCTATACGGGATTGACCATCCTACACCTTGCTGCTAGCTACAGTGGGACCTGCAGGTCTACGAGGGACGAATGTCATACCATTTCGACATCTTCGAACGTCGTGTTTCACTAGTCAATCAAGTATGGTTATAATCTCATCACATTTTACCTTAATTAAAATAATTGGGTTAAGGTAGTTAGTACATCTGTAGTTACTATATACAATACTACTGTACATTGTCATTTTCCCATTACATTCATATAGTGATCTTTTCACATAAACGGTAATGTAAACTATTTTCTGGTAATGATAGTCACACTTGGGAAAACACTCACTGTAGAAACATGGAATCAAGTATTAATCAAAATTCAGAGTTAAACGAATGTAAATTGAACACAAGATGTAAATAAGATCTGGTTTCTGCTCATATACGCTTTCAGCTTTTACAGAGGAAAAATAGACAGATTCTGTAAAGAATCTTATCTAAATCTAGTAAAGTTTCCTATTTATACGAACTGTGAAAGCATACAAAAAATACTAAGGCATTGACAATTAAGCTTCGTACAAAATGCACCTTAGAAAATAAACTTAACTAAACATTCGAAGGGTAAAACAGACTTCGACATATTACAATATAATTCGACCCTAACAATCTCCCCCTTTGTAATAATGTCGACCTTCGTCAGTTCAAGAGAATCTATATAGCATACAACATAACTCTTCGAATCTCAGTGTACCATGAGATTATCTTCTTCAGTTCCTTCTTATCTCCTTCGTTATTCTTCTTACAGCTATTTATACGAACAATAAAATTCGTATATTGAGACGTTGTATATATTTCCACTTCGGAAGCTTGAAACAAGAATCTTTTAGCCTTCCCATTCTTATCTTTCCCAGCAAACACCATACCAAATGGCTTCAAACATATTTCTCCATCTACATACTTCTTCAACTCAGGTTGAGTTAAAGGAAGTTCCATTGGCACCTTTACTTTTAATCGCTTAGTTGTAGCTAACTCAACATTTGTAAGTGCTAAACACTCATAATAGTCGTCAATAAAAATCTTGATGTGAGCCAACCCAAGTCGAAAAACTTCAGGATCAGTTTCTCGAAGGTATGAAGCATCTTTATCCTTTAGTAACAATGCAACTTGTATCAGATCATACAAGTTCATTAAAGGAAAATCAGCCACTGAAAAATCACACACTTTCCCATTTGCTCTTGAAACAGTAAAGTGAAGATTCTGCATCATATTTTCGAACAACACATCTCGCTTTATGCTTATCACCTTCTTTATCTTCACTAGTGACCAAATCTCCTCTGGAAGCTTTCCAAGTACAGCATGAAATTTGATCTTCATGTAAGTGTACTCATCATCATTGTCAAATTTCTCATCAATTTTGTACTGAGCCATAATAAACATCATCTCATTGATGGGAAAGTCCAATTGACTCATATCTGTGTTAAGAACAACATAGCTCTTCTTTGGCTTCTTTTCGAATGCATACATATGATTATATGCAACTTTCGACTCTATTGTCTCATAATTGTAATGCTTTGAAGGATCACCCTTGTTCATCCCAGGAGGATCATTGGCACGAAGTCGCATAATGCTTTGTACAATTAGGAGCTTTTCAACCTCAGCCTCCGCTTCAGCTTTCTTTTCTTCCTTTGACTTTTCGACCAAAACTGTTTTGCCTTTGTCTTTTATAGAAGAATTATCAACCATTTGCTTAGGCTTCGAACTGCTGCCACCTTCCCCAATCACAATTCCTTTGGAAATATGTTTTGAAATTGGCTTCGTTGATATTGGCATTGTTGTCAGAACAGTCGAAATAACTGGCTCAGCAATTGACATGAATGGTTTTGTTGCTGGAATCTTCGAAGAAAACAACTTTCCAACAACCTTTGCATCTGCATGCAAATCTTCACCACTAGCCTTCGTACCACCAACCTCCTTTTCTCCCCCTTGCACCCCTATGAAAACAGGTGGGGCATTCGTCGGAAGAAGGTTAGAAATATGAGAAAGAGGATCAAGTTGTTTGTGTAAAATAGCTTCAAAATGAACGAACTTTTGAGACAAAAAATCTGGAGTGATCAACGGAGATGAAACTGATTTAACAGTTAAATCTTTGAGCTCCATCAACAGTTTGAGCACCTCCTCAAAGCTTTGATTTTCCGTTGTCGACAAGTGAGTAAGTTGAGGACGCAAATCTTCGTACAACTTGACATATTTGGTAACAGCCTCACAAATAATGTCAACTTTCTGATTAATCGAAGCATAATCCCGTTGCGCAACTGAGATTTCCTTTTGCATATCCTGTCGAAGCTCTTGAATTTGTAAATTCACATCTTCCCTCACCTTCTTGACATCTTGAACGAATAACATATGTCGTTCTTTCACCAAATGCTTGAATTCTTTCACCTCCCCTCTAAACATCGAATTAAGAGAATTAACCCTTCTGATCATTATGATCAATCTTCTCCAAGAGACGAGTCTCTGAATCTCGGACCATTCCAGAGACTTTACTCACCACCTTTGCTTCGAAGGTTTTCAGCAGATTATCAACTTCCATATTAGAGACAGACGAATTACTCCCCAAATCTGCTTGAGATTGAAGAATAGAATTCAATTTCTGGTTGAGAATCTTGAATTGTTTCATTGTAATCAACATATGATCAGGGAAGTGATCTTCTTCATCATCAAACTGTAAAGCCTCAAATGCACCTCCAAAACCTTCATTGTCAGTATCATTTTCAACAACAGTTGAAGGTTTAACAGGCGAATCAATTTTGGGTGAATCAGCAGATTGAGATGGAAAAAGAGTTGTAAAGGTTTGATGAAGAATGTTTTCAAAAGTTGGAGAACTTGTAGTATTCGGAACAATAAAAGGAGGTAAAGACACGAAAGTATCTGGTTTTGAAGATACAGGAATACCTTGAGAACTAGCCTCAACCTCTTTGTTCGACTCTCCCTCACCCATATTGACATTTACATCCGTATCAGATACGTGTGTAAAAATGTCTGAAATGCGAACCTCCTCAGTATGTGATTCAGTTAACGATACTTTGGGTGGTATGACAGTGGTCTTCTCAGGAGTAGATACCGATTGAGAAACAATTGGTTCTGGTGTTTCAGGAACAATTTCTTCTTCAGATGAGTCCTCTTGAACAACCAACTTTTGTTGTCGTTTCTTCTTCTTTGAAATACATTTGGCCACGTCTTCAGCTCTATGTTTCTTGGACTGAGGCGAAACTGGAGATGGAACCTCTCGAAAAATGACCCCTTGATGAGAGAGTTGTGGTTTACGAACATTAAAAGGAGAAGATTTTCGTGAACCTCTAGTTCTTTTCTTCAATCGTCGAAAAACACCAGATTTTGAAGGAATTTTGTCTGCCACAGTTGTATCACCACTAGGTTCCACTGGTTTGATGATACCAGTCGAAACATTCACTTCAGTCGTCTCAGGCTTCTTTGGAGACTTCGTGGATTCGTGCACAATCTTCTCAGGAGACTTCTTTGATTCATGCACTGGCTTTTCTGGTGCAGCCTTTGCATCCTTTTTAGAACGCTTAGACTTCTTAGAAGGACCAGCTTCTTCTTTCAACAATAATTTTCCAGTCTCAACATCTAGATTGATAGTTTTCAAATATTCAACCAACACCGAATTTGTTGGCTCGACTCTCTTTCACATTGCATCAGGAATCCGAGCAATGTGGGTGAAAAC
Organism: Lactuca virosa; assembly: GCF_052849685.1. Lineage (NCBI taxonomy): Eukaryota > Viridiplantae > Streptophyta > Magnoliopsida > Asterales > Asteraceae > Lactuca > Lactuca virosa. Next base: position 161,813,018 of record NC_136433.1, read on the forward strand.
TTCCATATCATCCGAAACTTCTTTTGGAAAGTGATACTTTAGAAACTCAACCTTTTCTTCATCAGCAGGAACAACAATTCCTTCTTTTTCATAGAAATAACCAAGTATTAAGCTCCAATACCTAGCACACGAAATACCTTGAACGACATTCGTGTTTTCGACACTCTTTTGGAATTCCTTCCACAGTTGTGTAGAGTAGTAGACAGAGAGATCATAGTATAATCCTGCCACCATCGCATACACCTCCATGCGACCTTTGTCTAAACCCACACTTCGACCTATCAAGCATCGAAGAAAGATCCCAAACAAGAAATTCCAAACAGTTGGCAAAGCTGATTTCTTGAAATCACTAATCTTCGTGAGTGGGGGTTGATGACCCATCTCATTAAACATATGAATAACTTGTGTGTAGGTGAGATCAGTAACAAGTTGAGAATTGGGAATACCCAGAATCTGACAGAAAATTTTCTTGGACAAGCGGATTTTCTTGTCATTCACCAATTGAAAGGTGATGATATCCATTGTTTTGCTATAAGTAGCAGTGGATCCTGCTTGAGAAAGCCATGAGAGAGGAACTGCGAATGAATTGAACATCGCCTTGGAAAGAATAGAACTCTTCAATGCGACAATTAGCATCTTCAATTCTTCTAGATACAAAGACACATCCCCTTCTACTTGGTAATTAGTGCTCTGGATCTTCATGATCGGTGGAGAAGTGATGTCTTCAGTTGTTCGAGAAGTAGAATCAACGCCAGCCATGACTAGGGTTTAGAAGCTTTGAAGAACAGAGAGAATTTGGGTATTTGATTTCTTTTGTGAGCGTAAAAAGATAAAGAATCCGTAAATGCCCTTTTTTATATGAAACCCTTGATTTGAATTGAACGCGGGATATGCATTGATTGAAATCTGACGTGGCACCTTAAAAGTCGCACCAGTCTACCAAAAAAATTGCCATGCGTCAAAAAGTAACTGTCACATCTCCTTGAAACCAGGAAACGTCTCCTCACACAGTCTGTTCGTATCACCTCAAAGAATAGTAACCGTCATCAACCTTCTGATAGAGGTTAAGCTCTTTCGTCTTTGGGTTTAGAGACGAAGTCATTTGCTAGACTGTCGAAATCATCAGCCTGAGTTGGTATTACTCGGAACCTCAACGATTTCGTGTGTGATGTGTGACAAAGAAAAGATAAGAAACAAATTAACGAAAATTTGGATCTGTGATGTCAAAACAAAATTTCGACACAAAAGCAGAGAAACCCCGGGCAAGGGTTACTTCATTAATTATCAAGAGAGATAATCAACTGCTTGTGTATGTTCCCGTGAATTACAATCGAATACTTGTAGAGAAGTATCGAAGGGCTTCTTTTGTTAGGCTTAGTGGGTGGTTTATAATTTCGTTACATATCATCCTAAACATAAGGTGATTAATTATAACAGAAATTACTTGTTTGACCAGTGTGGTCAGTAACAAGTATCCATTGAAATATTTTGGAGAGTGACTTTGAAAGCAAATGAAACTCATACATAAATCATATTCATTAAAAAAAATCAGTTATGGATCCTGTTGGATAACAAACTTCCTGGGTTTCGATAGTTTGATCAAGATCACGCATAAGAATAGAATATGATTTTGAGTTTCGAAAAATGGTACTGAAACAAATGTTTCGTCAAAACTGGAATTTGGTTCCCCGTGAATTCCTTATGATGATAGAGTTTTGGGTTTCACTTTCATCACGGTCTCATGACGTCAAATCATAAGCACAGAAGTTTGATATGCCTAAGTCATGATTGGTTTGATCAATGACCTCTCGGACATATGTCATTGTGTGTGAAATGTGAAAGAACATTGTGATGAAAAAGATTGGTTTTGAGAAACGAATTGTACCTCTGTTATTTTCAGACAAAACAGATAACTCTTAACTCATGTGAGAAGAGTAAGGTAGCTCAATCGACTAATGTGAATATAAGCCTGACTTGGGAAGAAATTTTCGTACAAAAAATTTCATCAAGACTTTTGTAAACACAGATTGAGTCTACAGAGGCTTGGGTCAACATGTTGCAGCATGCTTCTAGGGACAGTCTAAGTAGTACATAGTTGTCGAAATTTTACATTCCCATAGAAATGCAAGCATGACCCTTGCAAAATGTTCATGTAATCTGCACAAAGAAACAACAAAGAGAATAACAAAAATCTTTTTGATATTTTCGATTTTTCTAAAAGAAATAAAATATTTTTGTGTTTTTGTGAATTTTTCGAAAAAGAAAACAATGATCAAAAGAAAATCTTTTTGGAGTTTTTGATTTTTCGAAAATGAAACAACAATACAAAAATAAAATCTTTTTGGTGTTTTTGATTTTTCGAAAATATAACAACAATACAAAAACAAAATCTTTTTGGAGTTTTTAAATTTTCGAAAATAAAACTAAGAACCAAACTTACGAAAAAACATTTTGATAAACAAACGAAAATTTGTAAACAGACTACAATTTTCCATCCGAACGAAAATTTGTCAATATTACGAAAATTTTGACAAACTAACGAAAATTTTGTACCCCACAATTATCATGCAAATTGTCAAATTCGAAGCCTGTCGAAGCGTTGACTATGAACATTAACCGCTGAATATCGTCTTATCGCCTCTGAATCGACACACTTGTATAGCACGCCTTTGCTATACATTCAAAATTCTTCCTGGAACTGAACTTGCTTCGATCATTCCCCAACCTGTCAAAATTCGAAGAAATGATTTTTCATCCAAAGCTTTTGTAAAAATATCAGCAAGCTGATCAGTTGTTTTTACAAAATGGACTTCAATGTTTCCATCTTCCACATGATCTTTGATAAAGTGATAACGAAGAGCTATATGTTTTGTTTTCGAATGTTGTACTGGATTATGACAAATGCGTATAGCACTTTGAGAATCACAGTACAATGGAATCTTTTTCATATTCACAGCATAATCTCTGAACTGACTTTGAATCCAAATAATTTGAGATGTACAAGCAGCAGCTGCTACATATTCGGCTTCAGCAGTAGAAATCGAAACACACGTTTGCTTCTTTGACTGCCAACTAACCAATTTTCCATCCAACAATTGACAACCACCACTTGTACTTTTTCGATCCAATGTACACCCTCCTAGATCTGCATCTGAAAATTCCTGAATGAAGAATCCTGTTTTCGAAGGATACCACAATCCTAACGAAATAATTCCCTTGAGATAACGAAAGATATTCTTTACAGCTGTTAAATGTGGTTCTCGAGGATTGGCTTAATACCTAGCACAATTACATACAAAAAACATGATATCAGGTCGACTTGCAGTAAGATAAAGTAATGAACGTATCATGCTCCTGTATAAAGTAAGATCAACTACAGGCGATTCTAACGAAGGGGTTAGCCTTGTGCCAACAGCCATTGATACTCTTAACTTCGTGCTATTTGATAATCCAAAATTTTTGAGCAAATTCCTTGTATATTTCTCTTGATTGATGAATATGCCTTCTCTGTTTTGACATATGTTTAAGCCAAGAAAATTATTGATTTTTCCCATCATGCTCATTTCAAATTGGCTTTTCATCAAATTTTCGAATTCACTAGACAAAGCAGGGTCAGTAGAGCCAAAAATAATATCGTCAACATAAATTTGAACAAGCATCAAATGACTCCCAACTTTCTTTCGAAATAATGTGGGGTCAACTGATCCGTGCTTAAATTTCGACTGTTTTAAGAAACTGGTAAGTGTTGCATACCATGCTCTTGGTTCTTGTTTTAACCCATATACAGCTTTATCTAAAATGTATACATGATCAGGATGCATTTCATTTACGAAACCTGGAGGTTGTTCTACGTAAACAGTTTCTTCGAGTTTCGCATTGAGAAAGGCATATTTCACATCCATTTGATAGACATCGAAATCCTTATGAGCTGCATATGCTAAGAATATTCGAACAGCCTCAAGTCTTGCAACATGTGCAAAGGTTTCTTCATAATCAATTCCTTCTTGTTGCCAATATCCTTTTACACCTAATCGTGCTTTAACCCAACAATCGAAACATTTTCAGGTTTAGGAATTAATCGCCAAACCTTGTTTCTTTCAAATTCAGCCAGTTCTGATTGCATTGCAACAACCCAATCTGAGTGTTCCATTTCCATCTTAACTATCTTTGGTTCAATTTTAGATATGAAAACATTGAACATACAAAATTCTTGATGAGTATTTAATACCTCATTCTTTGCACGAATCTGAGCTCTTGTTAATACTCCATCTTGAGGATTTCCAATGACTTGATCCTTTGGATGAGTTTTTGTCCATTTCTCTAACGGTGGATAAGTCGGATCAAATTCCAAAGGTGCATCTTCGTACATCTCTTCATTTTCAGATCCTACAACAGAAACATTATCATTTAGATCAAGAAAATCATCATTTTGATTAACATTTATTGTATCATTTTCCTCCTCAACACGATTATCATTTTGATGCTCCCCCTCAACTAGATGCTCCCCTTCAACAACATCATCCATTCTCACATTCTCCCCCTCGAAAGAATGCTCCCCCTCAACCAGAGTATTCGAATCCAAGTTCTCTCCCTCCACTGGATTATCAAGCATACTTTCGCCAATTCCAGGAGATTTCATTGTTGAATTAACATCTACTATGTTTTGAGGAATTTCCAAGTCATCATTATGCTTCGAAGATTCAGAGTGATGATTATCATTCACATGAACTTCAGCATCCACAGCCCTGTCAGGAATACCAAAAATTAAATCATAATCAAAATCAGATGAATTTGATTCTTCAGTTTCATCAGATGATTCATTAATAATTGGTTTTTGTTCAAATTTCTTTTCAACTTGTTTGACATAATAATCATCAAAAGTAATATTGAAAGTTTCTTCGACTTTTCTTGTTCGCTTATTTAACACTCTATATGCAACCGAATTGTGCGAATATCCCAAAAATATGCCTTCGTCAGCTTTAGCTTGAAACTTTGAAAGGTTATCTTTAAGATTCATTATAAAACACCTGCACCCAAAAACATGGAAGAATTTGACATTAGGTTTTCGATTATTTATAATTTCATACGGAGTGATATTGAATCGACGATGAATGAAAGATCGATTTTGAGTGAAACAAGCTGTCGAAACTGCTTCAGCCCATAGATATTGAGGAAGATTCGCATATGCCAACATAGTTCTTGCTGCTTCACAAAGTGACCTATTTCGTCTTTCAACCACACCATTTTGTTGCGGTGTATAAGGCGAAAAGAAATTATGCGAAATTCCTTTTACTGTTAAGTACGAATCCAGCACATTGTTCTTAAACTCGGATCCATTATCTCTTTTGATCTTTCGAACCTTTTTCTTCAGACTCATCTCAATCTTCTTAATAAACTCGATCATTGTTTGAGCAACTTCAGATTTTAACCTGAGAAAATATACCCAAGTAAAGTGTGAAAAATCATCAACAATAACCAAAATGTACCGTTTCTTGTTAAGAGTTTCAACAGTCGATGGTCCACAAAGGTCAATGTGTAGAAGTTCCAACGGTTCTACAATTTTCGAATCGATCACAATTGGATGGCCTTTCCTGTGCTGTTTCCCTTGTTCACATGCTGCACACAATGTATCATTATCAAATTTTAGTACAGGTAAACCACGAACAAGATCATCAATAACCAATTTATTTAAGTTTCGAAAGTTTAAATGCGATAAACCTCAATGCCATAACCAACTGATGTCAGAGGAAGCTTTCGAAAGTAAGCACACTGAGGGTTTGCCGATGATTGGTTTGATATCAAGAGTAAACATGTCACCATGTCGTTTGGATTTGAGCAAGACTTCGTTAGTTTCAACATTTGAAATGATGCTTCCTTCTTCGTTAAACACCACTTGATTGTCACTGCCCACAACAAGTTGTGAAACACTTATCAAGTTATGTTGAAGACCTTCGACATAAGCAACACGATTAACAGTGAATTTTCCATTCGTGACTTTACCATAGCCTTTCACCTGGCATTTGTGATTATTGCCAAACTTCACAACTCCTGCATTCTCCAAGCTGCGAAAATCTCTCAGGTTTTCCTTTCGTCCAGTCATGTGACGTGAGCAACCTGTAATGACCAAAAATTTCAACCAAATTAAAACATTTTAATTCATTCAAAAACCATTAAGTTCATACATCTCATTTTCAAAATAGTTTAAACATCAGAGTATCATCCAGAACCATATCACATAAATCATAAAACATGAGGAGCGGTACGATCACGCCTTCGCCTTGCCACGATCTCCTGAAGTACCTGAAACAATACACTGAAACTGTAAGCCCGAAAGCTTAGTGAGTTGCCCCCAAAATACCAACCGCACATAAACATACTCATAACATATCACAAATAGAACAGCCATGCACATCGGGTCTACTGTGTGACTGGTCCGCCCGCACCGGGCCTTCAGTCCACCTGGTCCACCCTCCGAGTCTAGCCATGTACATCGAGTCTACAGTGTGATTGGTCCGCCTGCACCGGGCCTTCAATCCACCTGGTCCACTCTCTGAGTCTACAGTATGACTGGTCCGCCCACACCGGGCCTTCAGTCGGCCTGGTCCACTCTCTGAGCCTCGACACGTCTGGTCCGCCCTCTTGGGGCTTCAGCCTATCCGGACCGCTCGCTGGGCCTTCGGAATATCCGGTCCGCCCTGGATATGTTGGCCTACAGCACAAAGCAGGACCCGCCTCAACCCAACCCCCGTCAAACAACCATCTGCACATAAAACAATTAATCACATAACAAATCCTTAACCAGACAAACAGTCTAACAGATCACATAGCATATCAACATCCTAACCAGGATTCCGACCTAACCGGTCACTAGCATAACATTACCCTATATACCGGATACCGACCTTAACCAGGTCACTAACATAACATTACCCTATATACCGGGTACCGACCTTAACTGGGTCACTAACATAACACCATCCTAAATACCAGGATGCAAATCTAGCAAAGCAATAACATAACAAACAATACCCGGATTTCCATCCTATAAAGGGCCGGCCTTGGTGCCGTAGACCCTGTTGATATAGTGAGGATAACTCACCTGAAATGAAGAACCAAACCACGGAAGCACACACCCGAAGCACTGCTCGAAACTCCAACACCTATTGCCATCAATTGACCATTGACATAAATAACCAATTACCATAACACCCTTAAAGGTCAAAGTCAAAGTCCAGGCCAAAGTCAAACTTCCTGACCGACCCTACTTGCCGAGTCAACCCGTTGACTCGTCGAGTCCTTATACTCTGAAAACTCTTAGAACACCACTCAACTCGCCGAGTCACCCCAAGACTCGTCGAGTCCAACGATCTCCGAGTCCCATCCTGTTCAACTCACTGAGTCACTCCTCAACTCACTGATTTGCGTCTTAACCAGAAGAGGTTAGGGGTTCTGCGACCTGACTCGCCGAGTCCAAGAACAGACTCGCCAAGTCCAAGGCAATCTTCAACAGACTCGTCGAGTTGTTCTTCCAACTCGCCGAGTCCATTCACATGTCCATACAACTCATCGAGTACACCCATGTGACTCGCCGAGTCTCTTTGTAAGTCCCCAAATATGCTTGTGTATCAATCAGATCCAATTGATGGTGCGGAATCCCAATCAATTGGATGATGTCAGATCAAATAGAAGAAAAGGAGAAGAAGAATAATATGAATCTTGAATGATATGATTAGAATTAAGTTCCTTACAATAGATTCACAAACACAAAATGCTCTCTTCTTCTCGCTAGTTTCTCTCTTCTCACGTTCATCAATCTCTTCCTCACACACCTCACCCCTATATATATACACATGAGAAACATGGGCCGTAAATGGGTTTACGGTCGTAAATGGGTTTACGGCCGTAAACACCCATTGGGCCGTAAACAGGGTTTACGGTCGTAAACCTGTTTACGGCCGTAAACACCCCCTGGCCGTAAACTCATAAAATATTACATAAAAATACATTTTCCTAGAAAAGCAAAGTATAAACCATATTTTTGTCCCAATAATCTCCCCCTTGGTTTATAGCTTTCTTTTCTTTTCTTAAATGACCCAACAAGCTCCCCCTAAGAAGTAGCTGGCTTTTCTTGTCAATCTTCATCGAGAGCTTGGCTTCAGCTTTTATCTTTGATGACTTCACAGCTTCAAGATGAACTTGATGAATCTTCAATAAATGACATCATCTTGAGCACTTGAGCTTTTCTTCAGAATTTGACATTGAACGCACATTGGGTGAGGTGGCTTCTTGTAGAAATTCTTGAAAATTGGTGCTTTCAGCTTGAGAGTCTTAAAAGAGAACTTCAGAGAGAACAAATCTTATGGATCACTTCAGCAGGTTCAAGATAGCAGCAGACTGATTGAGGAGGCTTCAATGCAATCCGTCACATATTTTTCAATTTCAGCTTCACCTTGCTTCTGGGGTTGAAAGATTGAATGTCGAAAGAATAATCTTCATTTCTTCCTCCTTCGAATGAGAATTCTTCGATGATCACGGATGAAGCCTTGGCTCAGAAATCTTCAACACAAACTCCCATGAGTTTCATCTTCACCTGAATTCACTTTTCAAGACAAAACAAAACTAAAAGAAAATTTAGCACACAATATTTTTTGGATTTTTCATATTTTCTGAAAAAGAAATAAAACAGAAATAACACTATTTTTGGATTTTTTTTTTAATTTTCTGATTTTTGTTTGGATTTTAAAATTTTTAATTCTCCCCTAATATTTAAATTAGAAGAAAACTATGAACAAATTTAACAAAAATAAAATGATATCTAACTTTAAGAGTGATTTGGGATCAAAGTTTTTAGACAGCCTTTATCCGTTTATCAGTACCTCTCCCTTCATGAATAGATCTGGTCAATCGCCGGTATTGTGTTCCACTTAAGCACAAGAGATTGTGACAAAATTAGGACATACTATAAGTGACAAGACAATGTGATCTTAAGTTCCTAGATAATATTCCTTAAGGACCATTCAGCTGACGACGACCAAAGATATTGTTGTCCACCTAAATTGAGCAGCGAGATCTACATACAACCTAATGATTGTTCAATTTTAAATGTACTAGAACATGTTTCCCGCTTCCTGACATACCCCAATAATCAGGAACTTCCAAAGTACTCCTTACTTTAGGTGAGCAGACAATTATTATGAGAGAAGTCAGATTTAGAATGCATATGCTATACACCCAGGTCGGATCTCTTCCAATCACGCAGATGGTGAAACATATGACTAACCAGATTTAGAGGGATTGAGAAGTAGAATGGTGCATATACTGTGTACCAGGTCGGATTGTGAGTCACGCAAAGGAGACAGTATATGGCTAACAGATAGAAAGAATTGCATAGATAGAAGATGCAGAGAAATAGAATTGCATATGTTACAGTCCAGGTCGGATTTTGAGTCACGCAGAGGAGGTAACATATGACTAACAGACAGATAGAAAAAGAAAACAATTTTCTACAGACCTAATTCATCGGAATTCACCAGTCACCCCATCAATACCGGAATTAAGGACAGAATCCACACATCGAGGAAAAGTTAATCCACGGTTCCAGATACAGGTTCATTTAATGTGACCAGTAGATTCCCATATTTATCTCCCTGCTCAACCTATCCAAGCGTCGTATTGTCAGGCTAACCGGATCTAACTAGGTCAAGATTTTTCAAGTCTATGAATTCCTTAAGTTCAACTTTGCCTAGTCAAGTCCTTTTAAAATCTTTCGTGCCTACCAACGCATTAAACCCAGAGCATAGACCCTTCAACTTTGGGTACGTTACGCAGACTCAGATTGCCTGTTATCACTTGATTATATCACTTCCCAAAACATCTCCCTCAAGCACATTTCATTAACACCATAAATTTTTTTTATAACTTTTCTAATTTTTGTTTTGTTTTTATTTCTCCCCCTAAATTTGTGCATAGGAGAGAAACGAAAGTAAATGCGCAAATTTAAACTATCCTAAAACAAAAAATTAGTCTTTAAAGCGAATCAGCTTAAGAAAAACTCAGGAGTATAGAGAAGAAAACTCAAACCGTAAGTCACCGATTGAATTTGCAGCCAGAAGGTCTGAGAACAGCACGCGTAATCTCAGAACAGATCCGAAAATTCTTCATGTCATTAAGCACAGACCCCACGAGTGATCCCTTCCTTTCTTCCCTTACCGCAAAGGACACATACTCCCAAACAAAGTTATGAATGTTGTACAATTGAGAGATTCCCCCTATCATGTGCCTGGAATAGCCACTACAAACAAACCGAAGTCTGATGATATGCCTCCATAGCTGCTCCAACACAGAGCGGAATTAGTTGGTCTTTGGAACTTAGTCCATTTTGAAACTGGGTCGACCTTTGTCATCCTTGCATGGTACTCTCTCCCATGACATATCCTGTTTATCACAAACAGAAGATGAAGAAATATTAGAATCGTTAGAAGATTTGGGAGAGTGAGCCTTTGGAACCCATTTGTAGTTGGGTTTAACCCATTTCTTTTTCGATCTGATGGGCGGCTCGGTACTTGATTTTGAACTTGATGTCGGACGTTGAGATGACTTTGATTTTGGCTTCACGGAAGCATCTCTTGGATTTGGCTTCTTGGCCGACATTCCCTTCTTGCCCTTGGGATGCGGATTCTTGGCCTTCTGCGCGTTCCAGTCATCATGGTCTGAACGTGACCTTGAGGGGTTTCTTTTGAAGTATCTCCCTCTTGGCGCGTTTTGCCAGTCTTGTGCATAGTAAGGAACGTATGCGCGATTTGGACAGTTTCGGGGAATGTGTCCAGGTGTTCCACAGTGAAAACAAGTCTTTTTCTTCACTTGGAAATTGTTTCTTCCTGCCCCTGGTGGCGTATCCATGCATTGTCTCTTGCTTTTCCCACACGCACATTTACAGCAGGCACTCTGTTTCACTGGAATTGGTGGCCTGTATTTCTGAACAGCAGGTTGATCAGAAGCAGCTGAGTTCGAAGCAACAGATTCAGAGTTCAAGGAGATGTTGGTTTGTTCAATGGTGTTCTCCTTGTTCTCATCCTCTGCTACTTTACCTGCATATGAAGTAGATGTGCTAGAAACAGGAACATCAGTATTTTCAAACAAATAATCAAATATGTCAAAAAAACTTTACTCAACATGATCCGATGCAAAAGCATCAAAGGCATCACAAGATGTATCATCAACTTTAATATCAGAAACAGAAGGTTGTTCATTGGAAACAGAAACACAGGTTCAAGCTCAGTTTTGTTATCAGAAACAGATCCTTCAACTTTGTGCTTTGACTGATCTAAGGATTGATCTGCAGGGGAAGTAGAAATGTTAGAACTTTCAACATTAATAAGTCCGCCTGAAACGAAACCAGATGGCTTGCCATAAACCATAAACGGTTCATTGGCAATCTCATCCTTGGATAGGGGTTGATACTGATATGTATGATTATAAGGAGGAGGTACACTATCATATCCTAAACCCTTTGACTGATTTCGTTTGAACTGCATGCAGTGATCAATCATGTTGGCCACTACCTCGCTTGATCCATCAAATTTTCTAAAATCAAAATTTGCAGTTTCAAATTGTCTTTTTAATGTATCAAGCTTGGTAATTAATTCATCATTTTGTCTCTTAACATAATCATAAAGCTCACATTTTTCACTGTATTCTGTCTGAATTCTTTTAAAATCTTTTATTTTTGTTTCTAATTGGGCCTTAAGGGGTTTCTGTCCTTTCCTGAGTTGATATCCTTCATATCTCAGGTCCTCAACCTCTCTTTTTAATAAATCAATTTGTTCCCGAAGAAATTTAATCGTAGTTTCACAAGATGGAGTACATGAAACTTTATTAACTGGAACGTTTGAAGAACTCATTGTTTTTCCACACTTCAAAGCGTCAAGTTCTTCAATTATATCAGCAAGACTAAGACGATTGAGATCTTTTGTCTTCTTGATGTTAGCCACGTTCATATCCCACGATTTCGGAAGTGCATTCAACAGCTTTTTGTTTATCTCAGATTTAGTCAAGAAGATCCCAGCTATATTCATCTCAGTAGTAAGTGTAGTAAATCGCTTCAACTGAGCTTCCAGGGTTTCTTCAGGGATATAATCGAACTTGTTGAAATTTTGTCTTAACATATCCTGACGACTCTCTATCATGTCTTCAATTCCCTTGTAGACCTCAAAAACCATTAAAAGTCAAATTTAAAGAGTCAAGCTTAAAAGTCAAACTTAAATTTAAAAATGTCCTTTGACTATAAACCTCAAAAGTCAACCTTAAAAGTCAAATTTAAAAAGTCAAATTCAAAAGTCAAACTTGAAAAGTCAAACTTAAAAGTCAAACCGAAAAGCTAAATTTGAAAATTTAAAAGTCAAACGAGAAAGTCAAAGTTTAAAGTCAAAGGTCAAACTTTAAAGTCAAAGTCAAAATTTTAAGTAAAAATCAAAAATAAAATTCAAAATTTAAAAACTAAAATTTTTGGTTGAAAAAGTAATTTAAAAATAAAAGATTTTGAATTTTGGGCTGAAAGTGTCAATTTTCGAAATTAAAACAGCGAAAATAAGATATTTGAATTAAAAACGGAAGGAATTTAACATCTAGCAAGCTAAATGAGTTGGAGGTGGCGTTGGTTGATGAATGGGAGGGCGTGAGTTCGATTCCTGGCCGCTCCAAATTCGCTCCCCCCTTTTTTTTAAGTGAAGGCTTCAGGTAAGCCACAAGGCCGTCCATCGAGCCGAGCCGCAGACGATCCGAGCCGTAAACCACCGCCGCAAACCGCCGAGCCGTATACTCCGAGCCGCAAGTCGCCGACCGTAAACTCCGGCGACTGTAAACCACCGACCGTAAACTCCGGCGACCGTAAATACGTTTACGGCCGTAAACTCCGGACCGTAAACTCGGAAAACCCTAGCCGCCGCCGCCGCCGACTGTAAACCCTTCAAAGACCGTAAACTCTTCGCAGATTATGTGAAAAACAGCGTTTTTCACCTCTTTTTGCTCCAAAACTCGATCAAAAACCCGTTTTTCTCAAAAATACGAAGAACAACCCCCCCCCCCCTAATTTTCAGAGATCTATCCAAAAACGCAAGAATCTTTCCAAAATAAGATCAAATCGGCTCCAGATCTGACAAAGATGAGTGATACAGTTCAAGCTCTGATACCAATTGTAAGTCCCCAAATATGCTTGTGTATCAATCAGATCCAATTGATGGTGCGGAATCCCAATCAATTGGATGATGTCAGATCAAATAGAAGAGAAGGAGAAGAAGAATAATATGAATCTTGAATGATATGATTAGAATTAAGTTCCTTACAATAGATTCACACACACAAAATGCTTTCTTCTTCTCTCTAGTTTCTCTCTTCTCACGTTCATCAATCTCTTCCTCACACCCATCACCCCTATATATATACACATGAGAAACATGGGCCGTAAATGGGTTTACAGCCGTAAACACCCATTGGGCCGTAAACAGGGTTTACAGCCGTAAACACCCCCTGGCCGTAAACTCATAAAATATTACAGAAAAATATATTTTCCTAGAAAAGCAAAGTATAAACCATATTTTTGACCCAACACTCTTCAGTTCTCAATCCATACAGAGGCTTGTCGAGCCATGCAGGGGCTCCAATCCATAGATCCACTCTTCTACAGCCTAACCCTCACATAAAGTTGCAAACTTAACGTGAAACCAAGGAGATATAAGCCCAAAACACTCTAGGGCTAGGGTTCATGAAAAAGGGGCTTTACCAACAACTCTTAGACAGAAGCTTTATGACATTTTGGACCATCACAAGCCTAGATCTGAAGTAGCAACCTCAGATCTAAGTCTCTAACTCGAAATAGCTCTCAATCATACCAAAAATGCCCCAAATCTCAAATGATAATAGATCTAGATGCAAAAGAGCCCAAGCAACAGATTATTACCTCCAAAATAAGCTCCAACTGAAGTAGATCCCGGATCTACACCACTCCTTTGCAGCAAACCTCGTGATCTTCAAGCCCTTTCCAAGATTTTCTCCTCCAAAGCTCTATTCTCTCTATTAATGGAAGCTCACTCGATTCTAGGGTTTCTGGATCTCAAAAGGGTAGCAAAGAGGCTGAGGGTGGGTTATAATGTGCTTTATATAGGGCACAACCCCCGGGATTAGGGTTTTCTCTCTTCAGCACCAACTCGTCGAGTCCAAGCCGCCGACTCGGCGAGTTGACCACTTAAACCGCGATAGAATCCCGCTCCGACTCGGCGAGTAAGCAGACATACTCGTCGAGTCCCTTTCCTAAATTTACATTTTTGGCCCTTCATTGAACAATTGAAATTTGGGGTGTTACAACTCTCCCCCACTTAAATTAGGCTTCGTCCTCGAAGCCAACTGCAGTATACGCCTCAGAACGAACCCCTTGCACTGCAGACTCCGACTTCTCAATCAACTCATGCTCTTACAAACCCTACTTCTGCATCTCTCTTAAAATGGCTTATTCTCACGTGGCATCCTTGCCACTACTCCAAGCCGATCATCGGTCTTTCAACTCAATAGCACCACGAATTAACAACGAATCACCCGATAATACTAACTCTTCATATCAGGGACACGCTTCCTCGCCCTGCAACGCTAGATTCCACAAACACCCACTGAGCTCTGCTAAGAAACTAATCCATCTTCCTTCGCCCAAAATTGGCGATAACCCTGATAACTTGCAACCTGGAACGAATCCTCATGATGGAATACCCCAGATTGAAATACCTCCACATACATAACTCAAGCCTACAACAATACTCGTAACTAAGGACCTTGTTCTTGCGTCACCCTCGAACCCTTCGGTTCGACACAACGGAGTGCAACCCACTCACACCTCCCTATCACGATCTCTAGGTCCTTGACCTCCGACTGTAATATCCTTATACAGTCCTCAGCACCGGTCCAGACTACTCCCGAGTCTGTTAACCTGCTATCTCACCTTCCTATGTCCCAATCTCCAATCTGGAACCACTTTCCTCCTCCTCTTCCAAGGAGACTGAAAACATGCATGCGCATCATCTAACATTGCCACAACCTCAACGGGCATCCAACCCGTATGTGCTTCCATATATCTGGTACAATCCCAGTGCTTACTACCAAGCACTTTCGATCATCCATTTACTCCACTGCCTTCCTTTCAGAGGACCCAAACTCCTTCCGGAGCTACATACCTTCCTTTTCCAGGAAGTCTACTCAACAACCCTTACCGCACCTATACATGCCACAGAGCTAAACTCCACTCTACACTATCCATGTAGAGCAACTGCTATTCTCGAACTCCCATATACTCCGAATCCGATCACATAACTAACAAGGCCCACACACGGCCTCCAGCCAACTTTATCATCATGATCAATACTTGGGGCTAGACCATATCGATTACTATTGCATGGCGACATATTCACTCATTCTCTGCATACAGATCTACTAACACATCCAGAGTCTTCAGCATGACTGGACCGCCTTACCAGGCCTTCAGCCTATCTGGACCACTCTCAGAACCTTCAGCCTGTCTGGACCGCCCTCCTGGGCCTTCAGCCTGTCTGGACCGTTCCCCGAGCCTTCGGTCTGACAGGTACGCCTTCCGGCCTTCAGTCTATCTGGACCGCTCAAAACTGTCGTACGTCACCCTGAACCATCCTTCCCGGGAATCTCTCCCATGCAGTCTGTTCTAGCCCTCTTGGGGTTCCGAACTCCAGTTTCGTTCCCGGAATCCTTTCCATGGCCTAACCCAGGCCTCACATCGACCAACTACCTCCCTGAAACCATGGTCTGTTCCCTGCCCCACTTGTCTATCACTTGCTCCAATCATGCCACACTCTCGGCTAACAACACTAATAAATCTAAGCAGCCAACCAACCCTGGATACTTGCTGTTTTACCGGAGAATTTTCCAATTCTCCCCACTTAGTGTACCAACTACTAACTTCCGCTGACAAACCGGCATAACTCGATTGACCTTACTTGATAAAGTTCCCCCTCTTTTCCCGGAACTAAATCCCTCCGGAGTGAGCAATCTCCGCAGAACACTCTCCTGACATCGCACATCCCGAACTCCAAGAAAGTTTGAATCCCAACTGAACACTTCTTGCATCGCAGTTGCTATTCCTAGCAACGAGATCGTATATCCAATCTTCCGATCACCTATCCTCTTGGATGCTAACCGACTACAACCCCTAACTACTAAGATCATCAATCATACCATGATTCATGCGAAAAGGTGAACCGATTTACAATACCACACAAATAACAAGATAACAAGATGGAAACATACCTGCAGCTGCATGTGGCTTTGCCCTGACCTCCTCTGATGTTAGCTAGAATGCGGGTCCCTGAGCCCTCGGAGGCTCCGCTCCACTCTGACCCCCGCCAGTAATCCTCAAAGTGGTCGGAGTTTGAGCCAGCACCGATCCTGCAGCAAACTGTGGGCAGTTGGCCCTCAAGTGTCCAACCTGATGGCAGTGATAACACATCCTCATATCCTGTACCGGGGCTGACTGACGGCAATCCCTCGCATAATGCCCCTCTCTCCCGCACTTGCGGCATGCACCACCGGACCTACAAACTCCGGTATGACCCTTCCCACACTTCTCACAAATGTGGCTGCTCTGACCCCCAATCCTGGAGTCAACGGTTTTGAACCGTTTCGGCGCCGGCTGCGACTGCACCGGGTCCTGCCTCTGCTCTCGCAACTACGACTCAATCTCTAACTGTGACAACCCGAAAGATATTCCGTTAACATAACCCATGCCGTTAATAAAATTTAATTTATTTTGGGTTTTTCCGTTCACTTCCAAATTAAATAATTCATTTAGAATTATTATATTGATTTCCTATGTGTTGAAACGAAATATGTATTTGAATAATCTTTTGAAAATTTTTAGACTATGACTAGTGCAGGTAATGGTTATTTACCCGGGTAAACTATTAAGCTCCGTTTAATGCCGGTATTGGGTGTATTCCCACCGGGTCACTAACTCTAGTCATATATAAAGGATGAGTGGGCACTTTTGAGCCCTTTTCCCCACTTCAACTTTCTCTCTCTACTCTCTCTCTAGAAATCGAACTCTCTCAAGAAATCTTCACTTTCAAGCTCCAATTTGGTAAGTGATCCTTCCTAACTAGTTGTATATCCTATCATGCATGCAAATCTATGTTTGAACTTCCCAAAAATCACCGAAAGTATGTGTTTACGGTTTGGGGGAGCCTCCCAAAACCGTAAACTCCTTCAATGGGGGTTTTGAAGCCCCAAAACCCTTCTAAACCTCTTCTAATGCTTAGATCCTTGCATGCATGGAGTTAGAACCACAAGATCATAAATTTTTGGCCATGAACATGAGTTTACGGTTCTTGAATGTTCAAGAACCGTAAACACCCTTTCATGGGGTTTTGATGCTCCTTAACCCTTCCAATGCATGTCTAATGGCCTTGAAACTTGCTTGGATGATCTTAGAACCCTAAAACATGTCCAAATGAGCATAAACTTGAGTTTACGGTTTGGGAACATCTCCCAAAACCGTAAACACCTTCCAAGGGTGTTGTAATGCTTCAAACACTTTGCATGGCTTGTATTTGAGTCTAGAACTTGCATGAATGGCCTACAAACCACCAAAACACATGGAAAATGGACAAACATGGACAAGGGTGGGTTTACGGCCGTAAACCCATGAGTTTACGACCGTAAACTCCCCAAGGGTGGTCCAAGGACCGTAAACCCTAATTCCTAGGCCATTTCATGTCCCGATCACTTCCTAAGCCATGGAATCAACCTTAGAACCTTCCCGTGCGCAAGATAAGGTCATTGATCAACCAAGAACACATCACCCATGAGTTTACGGCCGTAAACTCATGGGGGATGTGGTCTTTGGACCGTAAACTCCCCTAAGGGTTGACACTCGAAGAGTAAACACCTTATCTAGGCCCTACACTCCTTAGATACAACCCGTACCATCCCTAACACTTGAATTGAAGTGTTTTCGTGCCTCAGAGTGTATTATCCTGCTATCTTAGTAAATCAAAGTCTAATTAGATACAATTATGTATCTCTTCATGTTACATAGGAACCTCACGCGTGTTCAAGCCCTAAACTGATACTTAGCATCTAAATCGGCACATTCTCGTCAGGTGAGTTCATACCCCTACACCATTTTCTGTGTTTTTCATGTTTTCGGGGGGGGGGGGGAATACAAGCAAAAGTACAAGGAAACTTGTACTCAAATCTATTATTTCGTATAACATAACTGCATGTTCAATATGTTCTAAACATTGAAATCCGTATTAACCAACCGTCTAACTTGTGGAGTTAGTTTTCAAAACCAATTGTGAAACTCATTATAAAATGTTACATTTTTACATTTCACAAGGATTTCATGTCACTTCATAAACCGGGATTTTCTATACTATTACTTGTAAAGTTCATTATTCTTATGATTGGAGACACGTCCTCGGTAACACTCCACATGGATACGAGAGTGGAGGACTACTCCCGTAACCAGAATCTCTTGGAGGGAGAGTGTGACTTGAGTGTATAGATCTATACGGGGCTGACTACCCCGCACCCTGCTGCTAGCTACAGTAGGATCGTCAGGTCCATGGGTAACAAAAGTCATAAAATGATGATGGACTTCTTATTGCCATATCTAGTCTATCGTATGGTTATGGAACTCGCAACTTAGATAATGGAGATTTACTTGTAAAGTAATAACGAACCTAGTGAACTAACCTCCTAGTAATAACTGTCTTTGATTACTACTAGTTCACTACTTACTTATTAGTTTTGTGTACGTGTCAAAACTAACATGCTTACCACGGGATAACTAGTCATTCAGAATGCTTCACTTAATCGATACAAGTATGGTAGATACTTGTACACGTCATTTCAGAATCGATAACCAGCGAATATTTTTCATAAGAAAACATAGGGTTTTCTTGGGATAACGTAACTTTTCATAAACAAGGTTGTATGGTACATCTAACGAGAAATCAAAGCATATTTTTATAAGGAAACTTGCAGGATTTTCTTAATTCAAATTGTGTAACAAAGGGATAACCAAACTACTCTTATAAGAAAATACAGGATTTTCTTGGATATCAACTGTTCATGAAACTAAAGGAAACTGAATCTTTTTCCAGAAAACAAACCGCTTATGAACTCACCAGCTTTATGCTGATATTTTAAAACTGCTTGTATTCTCAGGGCATCCATAGACAGGTACTCCTACTAACTTTTTGAAGAAGACGGAGCATATAGAAGACTCGTCTTTACTTTTGTTCTAACCAATGTATCTAAGAAAACTTGTACTACTTTATTTTCAAACAAATGTAAAACTTTCTCATGTAATGTAATGGTTGTGTTTACTATGCTTGCTATGTACATTGGTTGTGATACTCTACATGACGTCACTCCGCCCCGGGACGTTTCCGCCATCGGTTTCGGGGTGTGACAGATTGGTATCAGAGCCCTTGTTTATAGTGAACTAAGTATACCGAACCTTACATGGTATACAACTATAAACACTAAGGGGCCTAAAAGCTCTAAACTAAAAGTATGCTTTTAAAATATAAGTATTTTTATAAAAGTATACAAGTATACCCGAGTACCGAAATCCGTATCGCGAAGAGAACAAAGCATAAGTAATTTGGGTGTTGTGCACTGTGGTTAAACCTACGCAGTTATGTAGTCATGTCTAGGGTCAATATAGCCTGATCAACTATATTCATTCGAGACACGGCCAACATGTGCTTGGGAGTGACTGTGGTGTACAGCAGACCTATAACTTACCTAATATCCATTCAACATAAAATACTATGGGAGTATTTTAGTCCGAACCAAATACCTCATGGAAATCCGTTCCGAGTGTTACTACTCATTCCTCCCTTAGCGATAGTTTACTTACTTTAAGTAATTTTCCTGTCCTATCGCTTAGTAGAACACTCTAAAAATTATTATGAGATATATCCTTGCTTCATATCTCTAAATTCCATCCTCCTCTTTCTTGGTCATTTCAGATCAAGATGCCTCCCCGAAGGAGATCTACCAGGAGAAACAACAACACTCCTCCACCACCGCCTCCTCCCCAATTTGATCCTGTCATGTTTCAGGCAGCTGTTACTGCTGCAGTGGCTGCTGCCATGTCGCAAATAAATTCCGGTGGATCTGGTGGTCAGGGAAGTGGTGTGCATCCTCAATTACAGGAAAGTGGTCAGGGACACCAAAAGGAGTGCTCCTATAAAGACTTCATGAATGCAAAACCCACATCTTTCGACGGCAAAGGAGGTGTTATTGCTCTGACTCAATGGTTTGAAAAGATTGAGTCCATATTCGAGATTTGCGCAGTCTCCGAATCCAACAAAGTGAAGTACGCCGCTTGCACTTTCCTCAACAAAGCATTAACCTGGTGGAACGGCCGGGTCAAGTCCTTAACCCTGTCAGTGGCAAATGCCATGGGTTGGGACAAACTGAAGGAACTCATGATAGCCCAGTATTGCCCACGGGGCGAGATGCAGAAACTCGAACACGAACTCTGGACCCTAAAAATGAAGGGTTCTGACATTGCCTCCTACACTTCTAGGTTCGAGGACCTAGCACTCCTTTGTCCGGGAATGATATCCCCGGAAAGCAAAAAGATCGAACGATTCATTTGGGGGCTGACCCAGCCAACCAAGGGAAATGTTTTGTCTGCGGAGCCGGAAACCTTCGATAGCGCCAAGTGTTTGGCACAAATTCTGATTGATCATAGCGACGATCCCGAGGAAATAGCCACCGCCTCTGATCCGGCTAAAGGGAGCGGTGAAAACAAGAAGAAATCCTGGAACAAACGAAAGGGTCAGGGTTCGCAAGGATCCTCAAAGAAACAGCAAACTGTGGCGGTCCACGCTGCTACTACCCCTGTTGCTACTCCTGCCACCCAGGCTCCTACCAGCAGGTACAATAGCACCCTTCCTCGGTGTGACAAGTGTAACTACCACCATAATCTCGGCCCGTGCCGGGAGATGTCATGCACAAGCTGTGGCAAAAAAGGGCACACGATGCGATTTTGTAGAACCCCAGCCCAACCAACAAATCAAGCCTCTGGAGCGGGTGTTGGTCGAGCCTGCTACAACTGTGGGGAGGTCGGGCATTTCAAGAGGGACTGCCCCAAAGCAGCAACAACCAACAACACCGGGAGAGTTCTAACCATGGGACAAGAAGAGGCAGTCGCTGACCCCACCGTTGTCACGGGTACGTTCCTCCTCGACAACTCTTATGCATGCATTCTTTTCGATTCTGGTGCTGAAAGGAGCTTTGTTAGTCATGCATTCAAACAATTTCTTAAACAAAAATCCCAACCATTAACCGAAAAGTTTACCGTCGAAATGGCTAACGGTGAGAAAGAGAGCACTAACGAGATATACGTAGGGTGTACCCTATCCTTAAATGACCGTTCATTTCTCATTGACCTTATGCCAGTCTCCATAAAAAGCTTTGATGTCATCATTGGCATGGATTGGTTGAGCCCCAATCGTGCAGACATCCTCTGTTTCGAAAAAGCTATCCGTCTCAATCTTCCTTCGGATGAAACTCTTGTAATCTACGGGGATAAACTCAGTTCAAACCTTCGCATCATTTCGTGCATCAAAGCCCAGAAACTTCTGCGGAAGGAGTGTTATGCATTCTTAGCTCATGTCGTTAACGAAAAGCAGGAAGTTAAAGACCTCGAGAGCATCCCCGAAGTCTGCAACTTTCCTGATGTCTTTCTAGAGGATCTCCCAGGAATCCCTCCTGAACGCCAAGTGGAGTTTCGTATCGACTTAATCCCCGGAGCTACCCCCGTAGCCAAATCTCCTTATCGATTAGCTCCGGCAGAAATGTAGGAGTTATCTAGTCAGCTCAATAAGCTGCTCAGTAAAGGATTCATCAGACCGAGTTCCTCGCCATGGGGAGCCCCGATCTTATTCGTGAAAAAGAAAGATGGATCTTTTCGAATGTGTATCGATTACCGAGAGCTGAACAAGCTCACGATCAAAAACCGCTATCCTCTTCCTCGAATAGACGACCTCTTCGATCAACTTCAAGGAGCTAGCTACTTTTCCAAAATCGATTTAAGATCAGGGTACCATCAGCTGCGAGTCCATGAGGGTGACGTTCCCAAAACAGCCTTTCGGACTCGATATGGTCACTACGAATTCGTAGTTATGCCCTTCGGTCTAACCAACGCGCCGGCGGTGTTCATGGATTTGATGAACCGGGTGTGTCGTCCATTTCTGGACAAGTTTGTTATCGTGTTCATCGACGACATACTTGTCTATTCCAAAAGCGAAGAGGATCACAAACAACACTTGAGGCTAGTGTTGGAAACTCTTAGATCGGAGCAACTGTACGCGAAATTCTCCAAATGTGAATTCTGGATCCGGAAGGTTACTTTCCTTGGTCACGTGGTAAGCAAGGAGGGCATACACGTGGATCCTTCCAAGATCAAAGCGATAGAAAACTGGTCAGCACCGAAGACACCCACCGAAATCCGTCAATTCTTGGGTCTTGCTGGCTACTATCGCAGATTTATCCAAAATTTCTCCAAAATTGCCAAACCCTTAACCACTCTAACTCAGAAAGGTGTACCCTTTTGTTGGAGCGAAAAGCAAGACGCTGCGTTCCAAACACTGAAGCGAGCCTTGTGCAGCGCACCTATCCTGTCCCTTCCCGATGGGACGGAAGACTTCGTTGTCTACTGCGATGCGTCCAATCAAGGTCTCGGTTGTGTCCTAATGCAACGAGGCAAGGTCATCGCCTATGCCTCCAGACAACTGAAAGTACACGAAGTCAACTACACGACTCACGACCTAGAATTGGGAGCAGTGGTCTTCGCATTAAAAATCTGGAGACACTATCTCTACGGAACTAAGTGCACTATCTTCACTGACCATAAAAGTCTACAGCACATCCTCGACCAAAAGGAGCTGAACATGAGACAACGGCGATGGGTTGAACTACTCAACGACTACGAGTGTGAAATCCGCTACCATCCCGGCAAGGCCAATATGGTGGCAGATGCCCTCAGCCGGAAAGAATACTCAAGTCGTAAGGTGAAGGCACTGACTATGACTATCCATTCCCACTTATCCGCGCAAATCAAAGGGGCTCAGCTGGAAGCCTTAAGACCAGAAAACGTGTCAGGCGAAGCCCTGAGAGGAATGGATAAGAATCTTGAAATCAGAAACGACGGAGTCTATTGTTTCATGGGCCGGATCTGGACCCCAAATTTCGGAGGCTTCAGAGAGGTTGTCATGAACGAAGCTCATAATACTAAATACTCCGTACACTCAGGTTCGGATAAGATGTACCTGGATCTCAAGAAACTGTACTAGTGGCCAAATATGAACGCCGAAATCGCTACCTTCGTGGGCAAGTGCCTGACTTACGCCAAAGTGAAGGTCGAATATCAAAAACCCTCCGGTCTACTCCAACAACCCGAAATACCTGAATGGAAATGGGAAATGATTACTATGGATTTCATTACCAAGTTACCCAAATCTCCGAGTGGGTACGACACCATTTGGGTAATTGTCGACCGACTGACCAAATCTGCTCATTTCCTTCCTATCAAGGAAAACTTCAAAATGGGAAGACTCGCGCGAATCTACATCCAAGAGGTGGTCCGACTGCACGGTGTACCTGTGTCCATCATTTCCGATCGGGATAGCAGGTTCACTTCTAGGTTCTGGCAGTCACTACAGAAGGCTCTTGGAACTAAGCTGGATATGAGCACAGCTTACCATCCTCAAACAGATGGACAGAGTGAGAGAACCATCCAAACCTTGGAAGACATGCTGAGAGCCTGCGTCATCGACTTCGGCGCGTCATGGGATACTCATCTTCCTTTGGTTGAATTTTCTTATAACAACAGCTACCATACCAGCATCAAGGCTGCGCCGTTCGAAGCCCTCTATGGCCGCAAGTGCAGATCCCCTCTGTGCTGGGCTGAGGTGGGTGACACGCAGCTGGTCAAGGGACAAGTCCCTGACAGCACTCTCACTGGTCCAGAAATCATCCGCGAAACCACTGAAAAGATCATACAAATCCGAGAACGACTTAAGGCCTCCCGAGATAGACAAAAGAGCTACGCCGATAAACGACGAAAACCCTTGGAATTCCAGGTTGGAGACCGTGTCTTGTTGAAAGTCTCACCCTGGAAGGGCATGATACGCTTCGGAAAGCATGGAAAACTTAACCCAAGGTACATAGGACCTTTCGAAATCCTAGCCAGGATTGGTCCCGTGGCTTACAGACTCCGATTACCTCATGAACTTAGCAATATTCACCCTGTCTTCCACGTCTCAAACCTTAAAAAGTGTCTTTCTGATGAGACCCTTGTGATTCCTCTGGATGAGATCGAAATCAACGAAAACCTGAACTTTGTGGAAGAGCCCATCGAAATCATGGATAGAGAGATCAAACGAATGAAACAAAGCCGCATCCCGATAGTGAAGGTTCGCTGGAATGCCAAGCGGGGACCCGAATTCACTTGGGAACGCGAAGACTCGATGAAAACGAAATACCCGCATCTCTTTCCAATTCCATGATTTGTATCTAAATTCTAAATTTCGGGACGAAATTTCCTCTAACGGGGGGATAATGTGACAACCCGAAAGATATTCCGTTAACATAACCCATGCCGTTAATAAAATTTAATTTATTTTGGGTTTTTCCGTTCACTTCCAAATTAAATAATTCATTTAGAATTATTATATTGATTTCCTATGTGTTGAAACGAAATATTTATTTGAATAATCTTTTGAAAATTTCTAGACTATGACTAGTGCGGGTAATGGTAATTTACCCGGGTAAACTATTAAGCTCCGTTTAATGCCGGTATTGGGTGTATTCCCACCGGGTCACTAACTCTAGTCATATATAAAGGATGAGTGGGCACTTTTGAGCCCTTTTCCCCACTTCAACTTTCTCTCTCTACTCTCTCTCTAGAAATCGAACTCTCTCAAGAAATCTTCACTTTCAAGCTCCAATTTGGTAAGTGATCCTTCCTAACTAGTTGTATATCCTATCATGCATGCAAATCTATGTTTGAACTTCCCAAAAATCACCGAAAGTATGTGTTTACGGTTTGGGGGAGCCTCCCAAAACCGTAAACTCCTTCAATGGGGGTTTTGAAGCCCCAAAACCCTTCCAAACCTCTTCTAATGCTTAGATCCTTGCATGCATGGAGTTAGAACCACAAGATCATAAATTTTTGGCCATGAACATGAGTTTACGGTTCTTGAATGTTCAAGAACCGTAAACACCCTTTCATGGGGTTTTGATGCTCCTTAACCCTTCCAATGCATGTCTAATGGCCTTGAAACTTGCTTGGATGATCTTAGAACCCTAAAACATGTCCAAATGAGCATAAACTTGAGTTTACGGTTTGGGAACATCTCCCAAAACCGTAAACACCTTCCAAGGGTGTTGTAATGCTTCAAACACTTTGCATGGCTTGTATTTGAGTCTAGAACTTGCATGAATGGCCTACAAACCACCAAAACACATGGAAAATGGACAAACATGGACAAGGGTGGGCTTACGGCCGTAAACCCATGCGTTTACGACCGTAAACTCCCCAAGGGTGGTCCAAGGACCGTAAACCCTAATTCCTAGGCCATTTCATGTCCCGATCACTTCCTAAGCCATGGAATCAACCTTAGAACCTTCCCGTGCGCAAGATAAGGTCATTGATCAACCAAGAACACATCACCCATGAGTTTACGGCCGTAAACTCATGGGGGATGTGGTCTTTGGACCGTAAACTCCCCTAAGGGTTTACACTCGAAGAGTAAACACCTTATCTAGGCCCTACACTCCTTAGATACAACCCGTACCATCCCTAACACTTGAATTGAAGTGTTTTCGTGCCTCGGAGTGTATTATCCTGCTATCTTAGTAAATCAAAGTCTAATTAGATACAATTATGTATCTCTTCATGTTACATAGGAACCTCACGCGTGTTCAAGCCCTAAACTGATACTTAGCATCTAAATCGGCACATTCTCGTCAGGTGAGTTCATACCCCTACACCATTTTCTGTGTTTTTCATGTTTTCAGGGGGGCAATACAAGCAAAAGTACAAGGAAACTTGTACTCAAATCTATTATTTCGTATAACATAACTGCATGTTCAATATGTTCTAAACATTGAAATCCGTATTAACCAACCGTCTAACTTGTGGAGTTAGTTTTCAAAACCAATTGTGAAACTCATTATAAAATGTTACATTTTTACATTTCACAAGGATTTCATGTCACTTCATAAACCGGGATTTTCTATACTATTACTTGTAAAGTTCATTATTCTTATGATTGGAGACACGTCCTCGGTAACACTCCACATGGATACGAGAGTGGAGGACTACTCCCGTAACCAGAATCTCTTGGAAGGAGAGCGTGACTTGAGTGTATAGATCTATACGGGGCTGACTACCCCGCACCCTGCTGCTAGCTACAGTAGGATCGTCAGGTCCATGGGTAACAAAAGTCATAAAATGATGATGGACTTCTTATTGCCATATCTAGTCTATCGTATGGTTATGGAACTCGCAACTTAGATAATGGAGATTTACTTGTAAAGTAATAACGAACCTAGTGAACTAACCTCCTAGTAATAACTGTCTTTGATTACTACTAGTTCACTACTTACTTATTAGTTTTGTGTACGTGTCAAAACTAACATGCTTACCACGGGATAACTAGTCATTCAGTATGCTTCACTTAATCGATACAAGTATGGTAGATACTTGTACACGTCATTTCAGAATCGATAACCAGCGAATATTTTTCATAAGAAAACATAGGGTTTTCTTGGGATAACGTAACTTTTCATAAACAAGGTTGTATGGTACATCTAACGAGAAATCAAAGCATATTTTTATAAGGAAACTTGCAGGATTTTCTTAATTCAAATTGTGTAACAAAGGGATAACCAAACTACTCTTATAAGAAAATACAGGATTTTCTTGGATATCAACTGTTCATGAAACTAAAGGAAACTGAATCTTTTTCCAGAAAACAAACCGCTTATGAACTCACCAGCTTTATGATGATATTGTAAAACTGCTTGTATTCTCAGGGCATCCATAGACAGGTACTCCTACTAACTTTTTGAAGAAGACGGAGCATATAGAAGACTCGTCTTTACTTTTGTTCTAACCAATGTATCTAAGAAAACTTGTAGTACTTTATTTTCAAACAAATGTAAAACTTTCTCATGTAATGTAATGGTTGTGTTTACTATGCTTGCTATGTACATTGGTTGTGATACTCTACATGACGTCACTCCGCCCCGGGACGTTTCCGCCATCGGTTTCGGGGTGTGACACTAACTCACGCTGCCTGGCGGCCTCTTGCAACTCCAACAAGGTATCACATCTCTGCGTGGACACAAACTGCCTGATGTCCCTCTTGAGCATACTTAGATATCGGGACATCTGAGCCTGCTCCGAAGCAAACTCCGGGCAAAACATCGCCCTCTCAGTGAACATCCTGGTGATCTCCGTCACCGACTCTGAATCCTGCTTCAGCTCCAGGAACTCCTGAGCCAACCTCTCTCTCTCTCTCTCTCTCAACCCGTGGAACATAACAAGTGCTGAACATCTCCCGGAACTGATCCCAAGTAACCGCAGCCCGCTGCGCATTCGAATAAGATCCCGTAGTCAACCTCCACCAATCCTTCGCCCCGAGCCTCAAAAGGTTCAGAGCACACCTCACCCTCTGATCAGCAGGGCATGAACACGTGAAGAAACATCCCTCCACATCTGACTACCATCTCATAGCAACGATCGGATCCTGAACTCCATCGAAAGTAGGGGGCTTCGTATTATCGAAGTCCCGATACTGAAAACCTCGACCGGTTCCTCCCCCTGCCGCTGTTACATCCGATGTAGTTGCCGCGGCAGCCGCCTCCGCAAGAGCTGCATAGCGCTCATCAAAGTACTCAACCATGGCGGTCTTGATCGACCCAAACATCTCCGGCAACTCAGCCCGGAACATAGTAGCAACCTCATCATGCAGGATCTCACGAATCCTGGCATCCAACTCATCCGTACTCATCTGACTAATGACCTCGGGTGGTACTGGTCCATCCTGACCACCCTCTCCTGATCCCGATCCCGAACCGGATCCTGCCCCGAAACGTCTCGTAATCGCCATACTGCAATGCACCAATAAGACCCTTAGACACATCACATACCCGCCCGGGGAACTATCTCATAACCGATACCCTAGAGAGTTGTGACTTCCTTGATATGCGTATGGGTCCTGTGCTTTCAGTAGTACGGGCCCATACTACCTTCCACACCTACCCATATTTGTCTCAAGTATCACCACAACACTCTAACCATATGCACACACACACACGCCGAGCGCTCAATCCTCACTCGTAGAGGAAAGCTGAATATCTCATATAAGGAAAACCCTAGGGTAGTAGGCATCACATAATCAGGCAATTCTATCATGAAAATCCTGAAATTCCCTAGCCTAGTACCAGCATGTTGTTCTAACATATCACATAATCAAATAACTTGTATGGTATTTTGGGGTCTACTTACTGGCTCTGGCTGATAGTACCCTCTGCATCCTCCTTCACTTATTTCGAAAACCTTTTGAAAACCATTTTGAAAATCCCTCCTTGATTTGAGACTGGATTCACACGAATGTTCCTCCAATTCACTGAAACCAAGGCTCTGATACCAACTTGTAATGACCAAAAATTTCAACCAAATTAAAACATTTTAATTCATTCAAAAACCATTAAGTTCATACATCTCGTTTTCAAAATAGTTTAAACATCAGAGTATCCCCCAGAACCATATCACATAAATCATAAAACATGAGGAGCGGTACGATCACGCCTTCGCCTTGCTACGATCTCCTGAAGTACCTGAAACAATACACTGAAACTGTAAGCCCGAAAGCTTAGTGAGTTGCCCCCAAAATACCAACCGCACATAAACATACTCATAACATATCACAAATAGAACAGCCATGCACATCGGGTCTACTGTGTGACTGGTCCGCCCGCACCGGGCCTTCAGTCCACCTGGTCCACCCTCCGAGTCTAGCCATGTACATCGAGTCTACAGTGTGATTGGTCCGCCCGCACCGGGCCTTCAATCCACCTAGTCCACTCTCTGAGTCTACAGCATGACTGGTCCGCCCACACCGGGCCTTCAGTCGGCCTGGTCCACTCTCCGAGCCTCGGCACGTCTGGTCCGCCCTCTTGGGGCCTTTAGCCTATCCGGACCGCTCGCTGGGATTTCGGAATATCCGGTCCGCCTTGGGTATGTTGGCCTACAGCACAAAGCAGGACCCGCCTCAACCCAACCACCATCAAACAACCATGTGCACATAAAACAATTAATCACATAACAAATCCTTAACCAGACAAACAGTCTAACATATCACATAGCATATCAACATCCTAACCAGGATTCTGACCTAACCGGTCACTAGCATAACATTACCCTATATACCGGGTATCGACCTTAACCAGGTCACTAACATAACATTACCCTATATACCGGGTACCGACCTTAACCAGGTCACTAACATAACACCATCCTAAATACCAAGATGCAGATCTAGCAAGGCAATAACATAACAAACAATACCCGGATTTCCATCCGATAAAGGGCCGGCCTTGGTGCCGTAGACCCTGTTGATATAGTGAGGATAACTCACCTGAAATGAAGAACCGAACCACGGAAGCACACACCCGAAGCACTGCTCCAAACTCCAACACCTATTGCCATCAATGGACCATTGACATAAATAACCAATTACCATAACACCCTTGAAGGTCAAAGTCAAAGTCCAGGCCAAAGTCAAACTTCCTGACCGACCCTACTCGCCGAGTCAACCCATTGACTCGTCGAGTCCTTATACTCTGAAAACTCTTAGAACACCACTCAACTCGCTGAGTCACCCCAAGACTCGTCAAGTCCAACGATCTCCGAGTCCCATCCTGTCCAACTCACTGAGTCACCCCTCGACTCACTGAGTCTTAACCAGAAGAGGTTAGGGGTTCTGCGACCTGACTCGCCGAGTCCAAGAACAGACTCGCCGAGTCCAAGGCAATCTTCAACAGACTCGCCGAGT
This sequence comes from Lactuca virosa, assembly GCF_052849685.1. Lineage (NCBI taxonomy): Eukaryota > Viridiplantae > Streptophyta > Magnoliopsida > Asterales > Asteraceae > Lactuca > Lactuca virosa. The sequence goes on from NC_136433.1 coordinate 161,843,179, forward strand.
TGTTCTTCCAACTCGCCGAGTCCATTCATATGTCCATACAACTCGTCGAGTACACCCATGTGACTCGTTGAGTCTCTCCAGTTCTCAATCCATACAGACGCTTTTCGAGCCATGCAGGGGCTCCAATCCATAGATCCACTCTTCTACAGCCTAACCCTCACATAAAGTTGCAAACTTTATGTGAAACCAAGGAGATATAGGCCAAAACACTCTAGGTCTAGGGTTCATGACAAAGGGGCTTTACCAACAACTCTTAGACAAAAGCTTTATGACATTTTGGACCATCACAAGCCTAGATCTGAAGTAGCAACCTCAGATCTAAGCCTATAACTCGAAATAGCTCTTAATCATACCAAAAATGCCCCAAATCTCAAATGATAATAGATCTAGATGCAAAAGAGCCCAAGCAACATATTATTACCTCTAAAATAAGCTCCAACTGAAGTAGATCTCGGATCTACACCACTCCTTTGTAGCAAACCTCTTGATCTTCAAGCCCCTTTCCAAGATTTTCTCCTCCAAAGCTCTATTCTCTCTATTAATGGAAGCTCACTCGATTCTAGGGTTTCTGGATCTCAAAAGGGTAGCAAAGAGGCTAAGGGTGGGTTATAATGTGCTTTATATAGGGCACAACCCCCGGGATTAGGGTTTTCTCTCTTCAGCACCAACTCGTCGAGTCCAAGCCGCCGACTCGGCGAGTTGGCCACTTAAACCGCGATAGAATCCCGCTCCGACTCGGCGAGTAAGCGGACCTACTCGTCGAGTCCTTTTCCTAAATTTACACTTTTGGCCCTTCATTGAACAATTGAAATTTGGGGTGTTACAACTACTATCAATATACCATTTCTCATCATATTGCTCGTCACATAGTACCTGCGATCAATGAAAGAATTTAGGTACCCAAGGCTGTTTGGGTCCTTGGAAATTAGTTTTGAAAACAGAATGAAATGAAGAACTTTTAACCCAATCACAAACTTTAGTTTTTAGACTATCAATTAAGTCCACATCATTATTTAAAGAAACAGAAACATAAGTTTTTGTGAGTTTGGGATTGTCACTGACATATGCCTTCGTCTTTTTAGATTGAGTATTATCAAGCTTGTCTTTCAAAACCGGTTGCCAAGTTTGAACCGAAACGTTCGAATATTTTGATGATGAGCTTTCAGTTGACGAAGAATTCACATAACTTTCATAGGCTTCGTGAATTTGTTGAGAATATTTCCTGGATTGATATTTTTGACCTTTTCCTTCAAGCCAGTGATCGATGTTTTTGTCACGAGACAGCCCTTTTGTGTACGAAACTTTTAAGGTTTGTTTTATTGTAGGATTTGGAAAATTCGGTTTTTGTGGACAGAAATCAACATTTGATTTAGGTCGAAATGCTATAGCAGATCGACTTTCATCATGTTGTTTTTGAAGTTCCATGGTTTGCCAAAAAATCTTCTTTCGAGCTTGTCTTTTTGAAATTGCATTTTCTTTTGAAAAATTGTCAATTTGTTCTTTAAACTCTTTGGAATTTAATTTGACAATAACTTCTTTTTCCACAACAACTTCTTTTGTAACTTCTTTCACAACTTTCGATTTTTCAACCCATTTGCGTTGTGGTTTTTGTGTTTGAAAAACATACAAATTCTTTGTTAAGGTATTTTCAACTGTGCTTTGATTTGAAAAGAATCCTTCATCTGTTGTCTTCTTGTTGTCATCTTTGACCATTTTGGTGAATTCTGGTTTAATGTTTTCAACATTTCCAGTTGTAACAAACACTTGATTTGGAAAGACAACATCATCAGTACACTTGAAATTAGGATACACCACTTGATTTGTTTCCAAATAATAGGCTCCTTTTTCAGACAACACTTTGTCGAAATTTTCAGTGTCCGCAAATACTTGATCAACAACAACACGAGGAATTTCTTTTTCTATCGAATCTTTGTGTGAAGAAACCTCTTTGACCAATTCGTCATCATCATCACTGTTATCCGTTTGGCTATCTCGGATATCCACAAACTCAGAATCACAAGCTTTTGAAGTTGAAGGTTTGTCAGTTTCAATCTTAACTTCCAAATCCTTAAGTTTTTCTTTTCCTTTAGATTTTGATGCGACATTAATGACAGACAACTGAGAACAATCAACATCCTCAATATCACTAATTTCGCTAATATTGTCAGAATTATCTTCAATATCGGCAAAATTAGATTGAGAATCAGATGTCGAATTCTCAGTCTTTTTCAAAATTTTGATTTTTTCTGACTTGGTCAAAGCATCATTCACAATGTCAACCAATTCATTTGTATCAAGACATTCATCAATTTTGACAATTCCATAAGCATATTTATCATCAGGAATTTTGTCAAACTCAGCAATGTTTTTCTCACAATCATACGAAATATTATCTACCTTCGCTCTTTCGTATGCTAGAAAAGGTAATAACTTCCTATGTTGTTCCTTGGTAATATCACACGAATGATGCAGTGCAGTTAATTTCGCATATAGAGGTTTAGCAGAATTGCAATAGATATTTCGTTGAGCAAGCAAAAGTTTTACATCACTAGATAGCGAATCACGATCACACATTATGTTTGTTATTTGCAATTCTAAACATTCTATCTTGACAAATTTCCAATCTAACTTCTTCTGTGTCTCTAACAACTGATTGCTTAATTTCTTAGCTTCATTGCTAGCAGAAACAACCAAATTATCGAAATAAGCAACAGTATCATCAAAAGCAACAATTTCAAAATCATACGCACTTAAAAGAATATTGAAAGATTGAAGAATGTTACGTACCTTTGTTGTCATTGGTGACTTATCAACAGATTTTGACACAAAGCAACGACCCTTGACCTCTTCGTCTGAATCCTCCTCCATCTTCGCATACATTTCCTATCATCAGAGCCCGACGACCAGATTTGATATGTGCCGTCATTCTCTTGTTCACCTTGAGCCACCAAAGATAGATTTTTCGCCTTCGCACGTACCTCCTCCAACCTCTCCACATAATATCCCTCATCCTTCACTCTATTCTTCTTCTCATCTTTCTTTCGAAGCATGCAATCATTTGCTAAATGATTGGCTCCATTGCAGTAATGACAATCCATTCCAAAATTTCCTTTCAATTTCTTCTCTTTCTTTTCCTCAGCACCCTTTACATCATTCTTGTCATACTTCTTCTTCTCTTCTCCTGCAGCTTTGTTCACGAAACTTCCTTTTCCTTCGCTTTGCTTCACCTTCGAATTAAACGGTTTCTTGAAAAACTTTTTAACTCGATTGTTAGAGTAAAAAGCAACTTCCTCATCATCAGAATTCATTATAAACCCCTCTTCATCATCAGAATCATCTTTTTCGACAGTTTCCTTTTCAGTCACTTTTGAAACAAGTGCTAATGGGCCACCCAAACTAAGTTTCGACTCTTCAGCCATTTCATTCACTTCACTTTCGTGAGTTTTCAGAAGATTGTACAAATCATTCAAAGAAGATGTATCGAAACTCTGTTGATTTTTCACCATCTTGTTAACACTTCTCCATTCCTTACGAAGTCCCATGACAAAGATGAGATTGAATTCCATGGTAGTCCTCGTGATTCCATATCGATTGCATTTGTATATCAGCTCATTCAACCTATCATAGTAACTTTCGATCGTTTCACCATCTTTTTGCTTGAAATCCTTCAATTCAATCAAACATTGCTTAACTGAATTGACTTTCGTCTTCTCGCTGCCTTGAAACTTTTCTTTGAGATTATTCCAGATTTCCTTTGCAGTTGTACAACTTCTGATATTGTTGTACACCACTGGAGGCAATGCTCCACGCAACTCCCTTATGCATCGTTTTTCAAGTTTCTTCATACGATCATTTTGATTTTCCTCACTTGTAGTACTTGATGAAGATCCAATTGGTTGAAGGTTCGTTGGTAAAGTAAAATTCCCTGAAATGTAAGACCAAAGCTCTTCATCGATTCCATTCAAGTAATCCTGCATACGACTAGACCACTGATCATAGTATTCAGGAATGAGCATAGAAATCTTAGTTAAAGATCCTAAAAGATGAGAGTATGAAGTCATCGAGTTGAGATTGAAGTTCGCCATTGATGTACGGAAGAAAATTTTTGAGAATTTATGAGAAATCAAAGAGAATTTGTGAGCAAATCGCTGAATTGAACAGAAAAACAAAGTAGAATACTCGATTCAACAAATCTGTTGCAGAATCAAATCACAACTCAAGATCTAGAAAACTTTTTCACGTCAAAAGATGCGGAACTTTTTGAACCAGAATTTTGATTCAAAAACCTTTTGAAACAGAATGAAAATCAGATCTCACATCATGATTCCTGCTCTGATACCAATTGCAGAAACGTGGAATCAAGTATTAATAAAAATCAGAGTTAAACGAATGCAAATTGAACACAAGATGTAAATAAGATCTGGTTTCTGCTCATATACGCTTTCAACTTTTACAGAGGAAAAATAGACAGATTCTGTAAAGACTCTTATCTAAATCTAGTAAAGTTCCCTATTTATAGGAACTGTGAAAGCATACAAAAAATACTAAGGTATTGACAATTAAGCTTCGTACAAAATGCACCTTAGTAAATAAACGTAACTAAACATACGAAGGGTAAAACAGACTTCGACATATTACAATATAATTCGACCCTAACACTCACTTTTACAAAGAACAAACATACAGAACAGTCGGGTCTTGGTAGAAGACTACATTACATTATAAGTAGAAAATATAGAAATTTCTAGGAGATACAAACATTTACATCAAACACTTACAAACATTTACATCAAACACTTTCATCAAACTTATACAAACATTTGACACTAAATTACTTATGAACTCACCAACTTAAATGCTAATCTACTCTTTCAAAATAACTTGTATTCTCAGGTCACCAGTAGACAGGTACACTGGACCAAGTTTTGAGAAGACGGAGCACATTCGTGACTCGTCTTTTATTTTGATTCATATTTTGGTGTCTTTCAAACTATACAGAACACACTTGTATTAAATTATATTATTAATGCAATGGATGATGTTGTTGCTTGTTTTACTATTATGCATTGTTATGATACTGTAGATGACGTCCTCCGCCCCCGAACGTTTCCGTCGTTCTGGTTTCGGGGTGTGACATGAATGGTCCCTGTGGATTCCTCAGATCTGAAGTTTAGTCCCCGTGGTTTAGAAACATCATAGATGGTCCTTGTGCTTTCAAAACTTTTGACGATTGGTCCTTATTGCTAACTCCTTTAAATTCTGTCCGTTAACTGATGGACATTTTCGTCATTTCACTACCACAGAGACCATTTATGATGTTTTCTCTTATTTTAAAGAAAATTAAAAAAATGAAATAATATGCAAAGGGTCTCTCTCTCTCTCTCTCTCTCTCTCTCTTCGATGAGTATATTATGATTAATATTTCAAAAGACTAATATTTTAAACATTTAAATATTTTTCTTTTTAGAATATATTATTGTAGTTTCCCGTAAATTTGGGTTTGCTTTCTTCAACTCTTCCCTCTCTCACACTCTCTGTGTGGGTGTGTTCAATGGAGACCAATGCAGAAGCTCCGATTCTTACTTCCAAAAATCCCACACCCAACACTCACTTCACTGGCGACGTTGAAGATATCCCTCCGATAAACGACGTAAAAGATTTTTTTTTCTTCAATTTGGAATCGAATCAAATAAGCTCTGGTACCTTGTTGACCATGCGATTTTCACTTCCATTTGTCAATACTCACTTGGCCCCATCACACAAACCTTCGCCGGTCATGTTGGAACTCTAGATCTCACCGCTGTCTCCATCTAAAACTCTGTCATTGTCAGTTTCTCTTTGGGAATAATGGTTCGTATTTTGAATTTACCCTAATTTCTTTCAGATGTCATCGATTCTGTAAACGAAATTAACGATTTCAAATCGAATTTCCCCAAATTGATTGACGATTGATCTACAGCTTGGAATGGGCAGTGCATTGGAAACGTTGTGTGGGCAAGCATTTTGGAGTAGGTCAAGTGGATATGTTGGGCATATATATGTTGAGATCGTGGGTGATTCTATTTGTCACTGGTCTAATTCTGATGCTTCTCTACATCTTTGCGACTCCATTATTCATCTTCATCGAACAAACAGAAGATATCTCTCAGGCTGCGGGGCAGATGGCGTTATGGATGATTCTGCAGCTGTTTGCTTATGCTTTTAATTATCTGATGGCTAAGTTTCTTCAAGCGCGGAGTAAGATTATGGTGATGGCTTACATATCTGCGGTGGCGCTTGTTCTTCATACGTTTTTTAGTTGGTTGTTGATATTGAATTTGGGGTGGGGGTTATGGGGTGGAGCGTTGGTGATTAACGCTTTAACCTTTCATGGTTGTTCATAGTGGTTGCTCTGATGATTTATATTTTATATTCTCAGTGGGACTTGTGTGTGTGTGTGTGACCTTTTGCATATATTCTTTTTTAATTTTCTTTAAAATAAAAGAATATATCATAAATGGTCCCTGTGGTAGTGAAATGACGAAAATGCCCTTCAATTAAAAGACATAATTTAACAGAGTTAGCAATAAGGACCAATCGCCAAAAGTTTTGAAAGCACAGGGACCATCTATGATGTTTCTAAACCACGTGGACTAAACTTCAGATTTGGTGAAACCACATGGACCATTTATGATGTTTTTTCTTATGTTTATTAAACTGTGAATATTGTATTTTAAACTGTGAATATATTTCTTATAAACAATATACTTTTTAAATAAATCTACAATTTTGAAAAAAGAAAATTGATTTTTTTTCAAGAGAATTCCATTTTTTTTACTAAATTTTTATATATTTTGGCTAGAAAAATAAAATGTATTACCAAAAAAATTAGAGCTATAATGTTTGTTCTATTAAGATATGAATACGATCAGAAAAATGCTACTGAATTTAATGTTAGTATAACGACAGTAGTTTGGAATTATTGTTATAGTACATAATTTTTTTTTTGATGAAATTTGATTGTCATAATTTTTGTAGTAATTGTTTCTTCATATTTTATTATCATTATATAAATTGAATATAATATTGTTTACTACTGTTATACTTAACCTCTTTAGTGATTATATAGATGTATAATGTTTAACATAATCAAGAGATTTAATTAATAATAAAATTTACTTATAGACACTTTATACACGATAAAAACGTTTTAATTTTCAATAATAAAATTTACTTAATAGAAACTTTGTACACGATAAAAGTAAATGTTTTAATTTTCTCCGGACAAATTTTATGTATCTATAAATTGATTGGCCCAAATTAATGGATGTATTATAAATAAAAACAAAAAAACAATCTTGTGTTACAGGGTAGCACTTGGAAACACCAGCTGGAATATTTTGTTTTTTATTGAGGAATTATGTGCTGTTTAGTCACTTGATTAATCTTATTTTCTTAGATCTGAAATCCCACCTGTTTGCTGTAGAGTGATGGGAGCACTTTAAATAATTATGCTTGCTTCTTTTTAATCGATTAATAATCAAAAGAAAATCGAATTATTGGTTTAAAGGTTAAACATCTCAAAAGTTGAGAGTTCTCTTTGTAACATTATTTAAATATTAACTTTCTGGGCTTGTGTTTCTGTCTTTTTATTTGAATTAAAACATATATAAACCAGATACAAAAGAATTTCCATAAGACCGAATTTAACTAATAAGTGTCAAAATCGGTTAAGGACGATGAAGTCGATCTCGGGTTGGACCTTTTGTATGGGGCTGTACCCGTGATATTGCCACGTTGGGATCCCGTCAAGCAGCGGATTAAACGGGTGTGGTGATATGCGGTTAAGCAACATGTTCAACCATTCAATCCGTGTGCATTGATTATTTGTATTTTTTTGCTTTAAGACTTGTACCAAAAAAATTTGGTATATTTTCAAATTAGTTTGTGAATTACTTTGTATACTTTTAATATTTGTAAATTAGTTTTTGTATAGTTATTATTAGTTTTTTTATTATTATTAAAAACTAAATGAGTTGAATGAGTTGAAAAAAATAGAGTTTTTATGTGTGGATGGGAAAAATGAAAAATATATGATGGATAAAAACTATGGAACAGTTAGGGTTGTTCACTATTTGGATAAAACCGAATTGTCCAATTAGATATTTTGGATTGGACTATTTGGTTCGGATATTCAGATTTTTGGATTGGTTTCAACAAAACTGAATTATTATTTTGGATTTCGGATTGGTTTTGGTTTATAAAATAAAAACCGAATAAACATTTATTATTTATTTATTTATAATATATATCTATTGTTATTTATTAATCTTGTACTTTATTTTTTCAAATAGGTTCAAAAACGTTTCACCCGATAAAAAAACATTAATATTCATTTCTATCAAAAGTTTTCTATCTATAAAATACTTAACTATAATATATCTTCTTAGTAGTTGTTTATAAATTTCAAATCACAACTAAATAAATTTGTTTCCGTTTCTTGTGTAAAATTGGGTAATATTATAATTATATATCATTTTAAAATGTTTTGATTTTGAAAACTGAATTATAAAAACCAATCCAATCGAATTATAATTGGATCGGACCGGATCGGATTTGAATTTAGTTTGCACTATTCAGATTCATGTTTTGAAAACAGAAATCAATTTAGATTCACTTTATTGGATGGATCAAACCGATCCATCCAAATGAACACCCCACCTCTAGTGTGACAGTAAGTTGAAAGAATTAAGAGAGAAAAGATTCTCTCCACCTTTATATAGATTGATTAAATTCTAACCAAATTTACAAATTTACTTTATGGTTGTAATATTGTTGGATTAAAGTTAAACATGTATCTTTTAATTTAAATTTAGAGACCACCTTTAGTGCTATTATTCACGTCAAAAGTTTACCTTTTTCTTAAAAAAAAATAAATCTTTAAATTGGTGTTTGATCATGTCCACAGTGATAGAAAAGTTAAGATCGGGAGGCATGTGTTTCTGCTTTGCATACATGTGATGATGATTAATGTTCTTTTTGTATAATTAACAAATTAATTTTAGAAAAACAAAAGTTGATTTTGATCAATCAAGAATCTTTGTCTTGATTTGGCTGTCTCCTTAATTTTGTTACCATTTAATTGTGTTACTATTTTTTTTATTTCATATATGAAAGAATTTCATCGTGAATTAATGATCATGTATAATGCATTGAATATAAACATATAAAGAGATAACCATCTGGCTTAAATATAACGAAAGCCAATTTTTACAAAAAGCAATGTATTTATAGTTATCTATTAAGCCCATCATAGTGATAAACACTAGAACTCTAGAAGAACCGATATATAAAGTATCTCGAAAATTATAGAAAATATTTTTCGGGGGCCTTTATATATATATATATATATATATATATATATATATATATATATATATATATATATATATATATATATATATATATATATATATATATATATACCTTAATAAGCATTTACAAGATTTTGCTGAATTTTAGGAGGTACAAAGGTTTATGCAATATGTACAATAATTTTATGCATCAAAATCTTATGCAGTCAAATAAAAGAAAAAGTCAGACGGGCCTTTGAATCCACATGAATCGGTCAGCCTTAAATTGGTATTCCACATGAATCGGTTAACACCAACTGCCCTTTATATTAACATCTCCTCTCTCACTTCCTCTCTTAGTGTTAGGTCAAAACTCGCACCCGCACACCAGAAACCAATAACCACCATCATCGGATCATTCACTCACCGCCATCCTCCTTCTCTCACTGAAAAGTAGAAGCCCTAACCAAAAACCCATTTGCCACTGCCACCCCATTCACTGGTCAAAAACATCACAACATCGCTTACCTGCATCGAAGGCCACCCTTTGTCCCTTCATCACTGTTATTGTAGATGTTTGATCGTTAGCTTCTCCTTCCTAACTCAACAAATCAGAAAATCGAGCGTTCCCGCTACCACCACCACAAATGAAAAGCATCACCGATACTTTAGATAATCAAGAAATGATATACTTTCATCACCATCGCATCAAAGTCGTCGCCTCTGAGAACCCTAACCCTAACCAATATTCACAGCCACCACCACTCGACTCAAACCCCATTATCGGTTGTTTGTTTGATTTCCAGGTTCGTGTGCTTCCTTTTTATTCAAGTTTTCCTTTGATTTTACGGAATAACGGGATTTTGTTGTGTATAAATGAAAGTCGGTGTTCCATGTACATGGGATGTGCAGATATAACGGTGCTCACATCTCCACTGTGTCACTGCTCACCACCGTTCCTCCCTTCTGCCATCTGCATATCTCTCTCATTTGTTCATATGATGCATACACACACCTTCTTTATGTTGTCTGTACATACACACGTACACCAGTCACTCTCTATCTTTTTAAATTTGGTTTTTCATTTCTTTAACTTTATATCTTTCTGATTTTTTTATGACTTCAATTGCAGGCATGATTGGGATTTTCTGAAATTTGTGGTTTATACAGGCTCGATTTTGTTTATATCTTTCTAATTTTGTCTATACGCTCAAGTATATCTCTCTCTTTATGTTGTTTATTCGCACACACGCACACCAGTCACCCTCTATCTTTCTTATTTACGTTTTCTCATTTCTTTGAATTTATCTTTTTTCTCATTAGGTTTTAACTTCAATTGCATGTGTGATTGGGATTTTCTAAAATCTAGGGTTTTTTGATATCATAGCATGAAGTTCACTCTTTAGGTAGTCTCAGTAAAATCCTTTACCTTTTCAAGCTCCTTTTGTTTTAACTCAATTTTTACACTAATGTTTACTGATTTGCCACTATGATGCGTAAATGTCAAAGGTTCATTCAATTTGTTTTAGGGGTAATCTGCAGTCATCTTGTAGACGACGTGTTGGCACAACTCTTGCTGGAATTGCTTTGAGAAGTAGATGACACAAAGGAAGCTTATTTATTGCAATTATGGTGTCGTTATCTGGTCTTAAGTGGCTAAGAATCTAAGAACAACTTGATGTTTGTATCTTCTGGTCAGTAATACTCTTTAGTTAAATTGAGCAATCAATAGTTGTATTTGGTATAATTTAAACTACTTTGATGTGAAGATATTGTAATTTAGTTTATTGTCATAACAGACTCTTTCTACAACTTGCTAACAGAATAGGCGATAATATTAGACAAGGCGCGAAAGCAGTTGTGGTTCCTGCCAGCAATTCCATAAAGGTAAGATCAATTTTCTGATGGAATCATAACTATTCTTACTAATTTATATGTTAAATTGTTTACATATATGTGCAAGCTATTTACAATGTTGATGCAGTCTCCTTCATAGTCCAAAAAGCCATCAAAAGGAGTTACAGTAGGTGTATTTTTAAATGGGCAAATTGCTGGAAATCTTAACATATTTTCCCTTGTTCACCATTATACTTTAACTAATTGGGTTAACTCTCTCTCTCTCTCTCTCTCTCTCTCTCTCTCTCTCTTTGTTTTAGTGTGTGTATCACTATTGTGGATCTATGCTCTACTTTAATGGCAGCAGGAACAAGAAACCCTAATTAAAACAGATCAGGTAACAGGTATGAGTAAATGTATGAGCTGCTTGCTCTTTTTGACCGGTTTCACTGATATGCATGTATTTTAAAGGTTTTGAGTGAAATAAATTCTATAATATCGAGCATATTGATGTTGTCATCAGAACCATAAAGGTTTGTTTTGAAATATTGAACCGAAACTTACTTTTTGTGCCTACAAAGATGCTGATTATCAATAACTTTTTACGGATGCAGGATAAAGATGTTGTGGAGTTTTTGAGACAAAGCTGGTATTTTTTGTTCATTCAATGAACTTTGAGTAAAGGTGAAGACCTATTTCTTCCTTTTTGGACCTTGAATCTGATTTGAGTAAGCTAATAATAAAATTGTTATGTTGTGTATCTATGATTCAATGTTGTTTTCTATCCGTTTTAAAACATCAAATGTAGGTTTCCAAGAGATTGTTGAAGGAGCATTTTACGAGGATGTCTGGTATGTTAGTTTCATGGACAAACCACATCAGATCTAGAAACTTTGGAGAGGGTTCACAATTGTGAATATAAGATTTTAAATATTAGGCGTGTTGAAGGGGAAACACAGAAACTGTGGTATTCTTCTAACACAAATAGCATTTTTTCCTTATTTGTTATGTATCATTATAACTTTTATGGTAGTTTATGATTTTTTGAACTTTGCTTTAGTATCTTTGTATTTCTTTATATTTTAGTATGTTAATTAATTTATATATTTCAGTTAAATTATAGGAAGTGGTTGACTAAAGAGATCAAAATACAAGCTTTACAGAAGAAAAGTAGAATGCACATATTTTTCCTATTGAATAAAGAGGCTTATATGTGATGATGATGCAGGCTTCTCACTTAAGTCCATTATATGTACCAAATGCTTATTGGCGAAAAATATGGAGAGATGGGTTATTTATTTATAGATGATGTGTAATTAGTAGGGGTACAGTTGGAAGGGACATAAAAGATGATGAATGAGTTCCTTATGAATTATATGAAATTTTTGTGAATGGTTTGGAGCACATGTTGTAAACTAATCTCGGTTCTAAGTTTTTATTATTATTATTATTTTTTCCTTCAATTTGTTAATGTATTTTGAATTTTTTCAAAAAGTGTAAAGTGTATACTATATTAGAGTATAATATAATGTTGGCCTTTAAGCCTTTTTTTTATTTCTTTATAATTTTGATTATTTATGGTTTTTCTAATTTTTTTATTTTTTATTTTTATTTAAATAAATGAAAAAATTACAACATCAAAAAAATGAAAAAATATAAAGAAAAAAGAGTTGCATGGAAATTACAAATACAAATGTACTAAGGGCTTAAATATGTAATTTACTTAAATATTGTTATACATGATAATAACTACAATATATGTTTTCAATCGTATAAATTGTTTTATACAATTATAATAAATAGATTTACATATAAATGCTTATATAATTTATTATAATTGTGTTTCATATTGTTCGCCCGTCGCTTTGCGCGGGTAAACGGCTAGTATGTATATATATATATATATATATATATATATATATATATATATATATATATATATATATATATATAAAGGTGGGTTCAATTGAGAAAATAAAAAATGTTGAGAATGAGGGGAATCATTCTCAACCACTCATTTAATCTAAGCATAAAAAGACACGGTGGCAAACTTGTAAATATGATAATAACCTTCAATCTCAAATACGCAACTGTAATCGATCATTCATCATCCAAATTTCTCCTCCAACCTTCAACAATCATCCAGATTTCTTCAATTAAACCATCATCAACATCATCCGGTGCTAATCAATCATCGATCTTCGTCAATAACATGTTTATCAACACGATTCAACAGTTAACAACAAAAATTCATTTTTGGTTCTTTTAATCCAACCTTCAATTCTGCTTGAATACGATCAGATCTTCAACATCTACGATTAATTATACTCTCAGCGTCATTAGATCAACATCATCGATAATCAACAAAAAATTCACTTCATATCATTCATTTAACATCGATTATTAAATAAAACTTCAAAATTGAGGTTAGAAAAAGATCAAATCGTTTTTTTTTTTTTGAAAAATTTCATATAATTCTCTATCAATCTACTATTTTGTAAGATTTAAATAGTCAAAGTATCATGTTTTTAACATTTTTAAAAAAGTTAAATTGTATGCACTCCAACTGTTTGATGAAATGCATAAACTAAATTACCACGTTATATTCATATATGAATATGTTTTCTCACCTGAATCAGTATATGATTATTAAAACAAAAAAACAAATATGCAAGTCTGTATGTTATTCATATATGAATAACATATAAAAATTATATATATTTGTGAAAATATCTTGTAATATTCATATGTGAATATACTGTGTAATATTCATAAGTGAATATATCATCTAATATTCACAAGTGAATATACTATGTAATATTCATATGTGATATACCATGTAATACTACGTAATATTCAGATATGAAAATATTATCTAATATTCATAAGTGAATATAACATCTAATATTCACAAGTGAATAAACTATGTAATATTCACAAGTGAATGCATCGTCTAATATTTAAATATGAATATACTATGTTTAGTATATGCTATATTCATATATGAATGATACTTAAATTGTAAAAAAAATTAATCATAGTTTTTATTCATAAGTGAATAACGAATGTACTGTAGTAAAAACCTGATTCATTTTTATTCACTTATAAATAACGATAGCTGAAAATATAAAAAAAATAAATTTTTTATTTTATCTTAAAACTATATCAATATGGATGTCTATTTGTAAAGAATAAAAAATCATGAATTTTGGTATATTTAAAATCATTTTTCGATAAAAATAGCTTCTTAAAAATTTAAAAAAATGAAAAAACTATGTTTTTGTATATATTAAGGTAATGCTTAGCATAGTTTAAGGAAACATGTTTTGTTGGAAAACACATGTCTATTCCTTTCCCATTTCCGCTGGTACGACGGAGGCTTTTGCGGCAAAATTAAATGAGTGGCTGAGAATGATTCCCCCATTCTCAACCTTTTTTTTCTAAATTGAACCCTCATATATATATATATATATATATATATATATATATATATATATATATATATATATATATATATATATATATATATATATATATATATATATATATATATAGGTTTAGGTTCTATGGAAAACAAAAAACTCTAAAACAAACCCTAAAAATCATTAAAATGCATAAAAAAATACTTAGAGATCACAAAACTTTTTTTTGAATTTTTTTATCAAAAAATCGCAACTTTTAGGTCAAAATCGCTGAAAAAAAAAATTTACAAAAAAAAAAAAGATTTTCTATTTTTTTTTAGCGAAATTGTAAAAAAATGCTGTGACTTTTTGATAAAAAAATTCAAAAAAAAGTTTTGTGATGTCTTGGTATTTTTTTATGCATTTTTATAATTTTTAGGGTTTAGGGTTATATATATATATATATATATATATATATATATATATATATATATATATGCTTAGGTTATTTTGTTTTTGCTAACTATTGTGTGCCAGAATGCACAGATCTGGACCAACGGATGAAATTAATCAATGGATATGATTTGAGAGTGTATGATACTACAATGGGATAGCATGTACCATATAATCACACAATTTTTAGCAAAAGGGTATTTTGGACAATTAACTACATTTATAAAAGGAATTTTTCGGATTTTTAGGGATAATTAATTCTCCTAATTTAAAAAATCTGATTTTTTTTAATTAATTCAGTTTTAATTTTAACTTTGTAAACATAACCGATTTTATTCTGTCAGAATATATTTTTTTTGTTAGAAAGATGTTCTTTCAGAATTTTATTCTATTAGAATATTATTGAAAAATAACAAAATTCTTGAATCCGGGGTTGAAAAATAACAACATTCTAATATATTCTTATACATCCGAACTTAAATACAAATTCATACATATTCTTACAGACTAAAAGTCTTATACATTTTAATATAATTATACATATTCTAATAGAATATCAACCAAAATGAATAAATTTTTTAAAAAATAACAACATTCTTAAATTGTGAGTATGATCAAACTTTATTCATTCTTCAAGTTATTCCTATTAGGTCTTCAACGCATTCTTCCAGTCATTCCTATCACAAATACAATAAAAACTAATAATGGTTAAAAACATTTACTTGCAATTAACTATCACCTTATATATTATGGTAGAATACATAGAATACATTATGGAGATTTTATTCTGGCAGAATACATTCTGATAGAATACATATAATACATTCAAAAGTATCGTATTTACTGCTAATACAATTTTAGATTCCAAATATACAATAACGAAGGACTATAGAAATTGGAATTCAAAATCACAAATTGAACCAACATAATACACAGACAAATTTATTACCTTTTTAAACAATTACATAAAACATGTGTTGCTAGTAATTCTGACAGAATGCATACCACAAGGTTAAATTCGTTAAATTCTCTTTCAGGCATTTCAACAAACACTTGTTAGGCATTATCATCAAACAAACCAAAATTCATCTAAAACAATTAATGAAGTTAGAATAATAATGTGGGTGCTAGGTGTGTATCAACAAAGACCATGATCCTTATAAATAGACAAAGAAATCATAAAAAATGTTAAAAACCAATATGCGTATAATATATGCAATACAATCATGTAATCCTAAAGCTGCAATGAAAAGATGGAGTCTTATATATAGGCATTTCATCGAACATATAGAGGGCAGCATGCATGTTATATGACAGAATACATATTGCATAAAATATATGTTACTAGTAATTCTGACAGAATACATGTTATATGACAGAATACATTCTCACAGAATATGGCATAATACATAGAATATGACAGAATACATAGAATACATTGTGACAAAATACATAGAATACATAGAATATGGCAGAATACATAGAATATAACATAATCCATGTCTAAGATTACTAGAAACTATGTTTTAAATATGGAATTAGTCAGTTTTTGAGAATTTTGCTTGAAACATCTCTTATGCATTTTATCAAACACCTTCTGTGCATTATCAAATTATCCTAGCTTTACCTTGAAATATAATATCAAACACCTTCAACAAGTTGTATTAAACACCAAACACCTTCATAACACCAGAAATTGAACCGAAAGCATGAGAAATATTCATGATATTATAGGAAATCGATAGAAATCGATTACAGATGTTGAGATAATTAGAAATCAAATTCAGCTATACCAAACTTGAATTAAGAAAACGTATATCCGATTCCACTAGTGAATTTTCAGAACTAGGACATCTTAATTGGAAAGGACTTACCAGCTTGGTTCAAATAAAATGCAAATAAATACATCCAAACAGATTACAATCATCGATTTTTCAGAAATGTCGTTCACAAAATCATTTATCCAAAACCAAATACATAAAATCGATTAAATAAAACAAACGAGTTCAATAGAAGAAAAAGAAACTTACATGCTGATTGGAGAAGAAATTTATCTATAGTCATGGGTCTGGAAACTTGATGATTGATAGTGGAGATGATGGTCGCCATGGTGGATTTCTTCTCCTGGTATCATGAAGGAGTCGATGGTGAAGATTGAAGAAGCAATTTAAGGATGCATGGTGAGTGTTTTTCTAGGGTTAATAAACTAGTTTCCCTGGACATTAAATGTTTTAAATATTTACCAAAATTAAATGTAGCCAAGATTACTATTATACCCTTTTCTGATATATTATTGAATTTATTTTTGCTTAATTCTGATTCGTTGTTAGAGGCACACAATACTTGTTGAAAACATTTGAACCTAGCTCTCTCTCTCTCTCTCTCTCTCTCTATATATATATATATATATATATATATATATATATATATATATATATATATATATATATATATATATATATATATATATATATATATAGAGAGAGAGAGAGAGAGAGAATAGTTCAATAGAGAACCATTATTAATCAATGAACCAAGGAACCAATCTAAAGCGTCGAAATTTAAAGCGATCAACGGCAAAAAGAAGAGTTGTAGACTTTTACAATAGACGCACATGCACCGGATTATAAAAAAAATTCACTTCCTTTTTTCGTTTAAAATTTTTTTTATGTCATGTTTTTTATAAAAAAAAATCGAGTATACCATTATTCACGATTTTTCGTCCTATTTCCAAAGAGATCTATGATGATATATAAAAAAAGTTTTGTTTCTTCGAAAAAACCAACTTCATTTTCTTTGTTCAAAAGTTAATGTCTTTTTTTTTATTAAAAAAATTAATAAATATATCAAAATTAGTGCTATTTTGTACTTTTTAAACATACATTCATATTTATGTAAAAAAAAACGATATTTCAGTACAGATTCACATTGTGAACCTGTTCAGATTCATATTCTGAACTTGTTCAGTTTCACATTGTGAACCTTCTCAGATTCATAGCATTTATAATAGTAACTCAGATTTACAATGTGAATCTGAACTGATCGAGTTTTTTTTTTTTTCACATTGTGAATGTTAAAAATTGAAATATTTAAAGTTTAGATTCACATTGTGAATCTACACTGATCGAGGTTTTTTTTTTTTGAATCTTTTTAGATTCATAGTGTGCATAATAGCAAGTCAGATTCACAATGTAAATCTGAACTGATCGAACTTTTTTACATTGTGAATGTTAAAAATTGAAATATTTACAGTTTAGATTCACAATGTGAATCTACACTGAACAAGGTTTTTTTTTCTAATCGGTGTTGATGTTTATTAATAGATTACAAAAAATTAATATTGTTTGGTATAATTAGTTTTTTTTTGATAAAAATAAACTTAAATATTGACAAAACTAACAAAATGAAGTGAGTTTTTTTCGAAAAAAAAAGTTCGTTTTTTATATATCATCATGGTTCTCTATTGAAAGAGGACGAAAAATCGAGAACAACGGTATATTCGGTTTTTTTTTTTCGATAAAGAATGTGCCTTAAATAAAATTTTAAACGAAAAAAGAGATGAGTTTTTTGGTATATCTGGATTTTTTGGTATAATCCGGTGTGTGTGTGTCCATTGTACAAGTGTACATCTATTTCCTTGGCCGTTGATCATTATGATTTCCGACGCTCACGATTGGTTCCTTGGTTCCTTGTTAATTATGGTTGTCTATTTGTTGGAGCATGAAAATGCTCTACAAATAATGAGTGATAGTTAGGTTGTATTTTCCCTTTTATTGTATTTATGGTGTAAATACTCTCCCTCCTATATAAAGGGAGAGTTGGTCATTTCTTACTTAAGCTAGCTCACTTTTTCTTAGATTAGAGATTACTTTTCTCACAATGTAGTCTAGAGAGAGAGAGAGAAGTGGTGGGTTCTCCCACCCAGGGAGAGTTTCTCTCCCACCATGTTCTTCATGCATTAATATTATTATTCTCTCTTTGTTCTTAGTCTTCTTCCATGAACTCATAATATGTTCTTCGTGTTCATACTTACAAAAACACGATTAATCTCGAGATATCTTACTTCCGCATCCACCGTTTGTATAAAAATGAGTCTCTACAATTGGTATCAAAGCCGTACCTTGAAGATCTCAAGATTATTTCAAGGGAACGACTCCCATTCGGTGATTATCTTGTGATTTTTCCGTGTTTCTGCAAGAAAAATTTTCGGGTTTCTTAACGGAATTTTTTTATGACGTTCGTTCTTAGTTCTATCTTCTGGGTTGACTCAAATCTTACTATAAAATAAATTGTTGCTGCTGCTGCTCGTTCTATTTGTTGCTCGAAAAAGATGTTCTTAAAAGATTTTTATTCTTGCTGTTGAAGAAATGAAGAAAAATGGGAAGAAAATTATTTTTTGTGGTCTCCAAATTGTTGAAGAATTTTCTCCAGGAGTTCTTTTATTCTTGGATGAGAAGGCACAAAATAATGAGCTTATTTTCTTGAAGATAGTGATTTTTATTTTGCCCAGCAGCTTATGAATCTTCTTGAGGTATGAAGACTTTTATTTCTCTTTATTCTTGCTGTGAATCCTTAATTTGAAGAAAAATGGACGTAATATGTGTTTGCATAAAGCACTTTGTCCTTTTTGCTCTTTTGGGTAAAGAGTAATTCACTCACTTTTGTCTTCCCAAGTAAAAAAAACATGTGACATGGTCCAATCTCATCACCTTTTGTCTCCTAAAACTCACCTGCACACTCATTTTCCTTTGACCAAAGCCCATTTTCCCTTATTTTATTATTAAAAAAAAATCTTGAGGTCTGCTGATGAACCACAGCCTCTGATGTTAAGAAACCCATCCGCACCCTCTTTTTGCCTGCGGACTGAGGTCCGGACTTCCCAACCTCGAATCTGCAGATGAACCTCGAATCCTACTAATGACCCGCGACCGTAGTCTTCCTTCCCTGGTTCGGATCGCAACGCGCCTACTGCAGTCTCGGACCGCAGCTCACATGCGTAGTGGCTTCCCGGCTCGCACCGCAGTTGCAATCAACAGCTACCGCAACCATCCTCCCTTCAACCCATCCGAAGTCAGACTTCCCACCCGCAACCAGCCTAGACCCGCGACCAACTCCCTCCATCCGCAATCACCTCCTTCATCTGCAACCTCTTTCCTTCAGCCCCCCTACTGACTTCGGTCAACCTACCCCCCCCCCCCCCTTCCTTCTTTCTTCACTCCTTCCCTCCTCCTTCCTTAACCTTTTATCCTCCTTCCCTTATTCCTTCCAGCCCCCTTTTTTTTAACGATAATTTTTTTTATTCAGTTTTTTTTAATTATGCCAATTATTTTTATTTCAACAATTTTTTTTAACACCAATTATTTTATTCTGCAATAATATTTTTTTTAACACAAATTTTTTTTATTTAGCCAATTTTTTTTTATTAAAACCAATTTTTTTTACACCAATTATTTTTTTTAACACCAATTTTTGCCACAACCGAACCTTGGATTGTCACATTGGTTCATTTCATGCCGATTATTTTTGGAAGAATACTCCTACCGCAGTCGGACTTCATATTATTCTTTGTGACGCTTGCACCGCAACGGCGATTGATCAACAAAGTTGTTTCGCATTCTTCACTTTTTGGGATATTATGACTTGGTGCTCTTGATTTTTTGGTTGACGAATCATGTATCTTGAGCATGTGGACTTTACTCTCTATTGAAGACCACTTCAAGTGTTCCGGCACCGCAGTTTGGATATTTTTGGTATTGTTGGCACAACAGATTATTTTCTTAGCACAGCTTCAGCAACTATGTCACCCGCTTCCTCATGACCGCAAGAGTATATCTTTTACTCTTTCTTGTTTCTTATCGAGACCCTTCATACATCTAGGGAGAGCTTCTTTGTTAGCTCTTGGTATCCGACACTCTCCATCCGATGATTTGTTGAATTTTGATATCCGGTCATTGGTTATCAAAAATAGGGAGAGAATATCATCCGGATTTGGTTATTATGATTGTTTGAGTTTGGATTTTTGAAGACTTCTGAAGACGATTATTTATTTAGTGATGCGATGTGGCACTTATTTTTGGTCTTTACTGATCAAATTTTTGGCATTACTCGATGTTTTCCGATTCAGATTATTTATTATTCGGACTCTACCACATGATGATTTTGTGTTCGCATCCGGTTCAGATCTTATGGTTTCACGAGTTTGGATTTGTGATATGTTGAAGACGAAGATTATTTTGGCGATGTGACGTGGCACTTATTTTTGGTCCTTGGATCAAATTTTTGGCATTGCTGGACTATGTCTTTGGACTCACATTATTTTTATCCGGACTTCATTTTATGGATGCTTCACATTTTTAGCAGGTTA
The DNA here is from genome assembly GCF_052849685.1 of Lactuca virosa. NCBI lineage: Eukaryota > Viridiplantae > Streptophyta > Magnoliopsida > Asterales > Asteraceae > Lactuca > Lactuca virosa. Next base: position 161,864,565 of record NC_136433.1, read on the forward strand.
TTCTTTGAAGAATTTCAGTGTATTATGATTCGAGAACTCGAGATGTTTTTCAGACTTTTGAAGTCGAAGTGTTTCTTTTATTGGATCTTCTACTTGCTCATGGTGACCTCCTTCTTCGGGTGATTATGACTGGTTTGAAGATTTGGATCTTATTTTTTCTGCTTCATTGGTTGTGCTTTGAAGCCGAAGACCTTCATTGTTAGAGATTCATGGCCAGTTTCAGACTTCACAGACACATCAGAGTTTCAGAGACATTTCAGTACTTGATTTCATTTTATTACCATACTTGCTAGTCGGATTACTGTATTATAGCCTTGTATCACTAATTGGATCTCTCATAATTTGTAAGCATTTAGGGAGAGAATGTTGGAGCATGGAAATGCTCTACAAATAATGAGTGATAGTTAGGTTGTATTTTCCCTTTATTGTATTTATGGTGTAAATACTCTCCCTCCTATATAAAGGGAGAATTGGTCATTTCTTACTTAAGCTAGCTCACTTTTTCTTAGATTAGAGATTACTTTTCTCACAATGTAATCTAGAGAGAGAGAGAGAGAGAGAGAGAAGTTGTGGGTTCTCCCACCCAGGGAGAGTTTCTCTCCCACCATGTTCTTCATGCATTAATATTATTATTCTCTCTTTGTTCTTAGTCTTCTTCCATGAACTCATAATATGTGCTTCGTGTTCATACTTACAAAAACACGATTAATCTCGAGATATCTTACTTCCGCATCCATCGTTCGTATAAAAATGGGTCTCTACACTATTGAACCTCACCATATATATATATATATATATATATATATATATATATATATATATATATATATATATATATAGAGAGAGAGAGAGAGAGAAAGAAAAGTTCAATAGAGAACCATTATTAATCAAGGAACTAATGAACCAATCCAAAATGTCGAAATTTAAAGCGATCAACGGCAAAATGAAGGGTTGTAGACTTTTACAATGGACGCAAATGCATCGGATTATAACAAAACCCACTTCCTTTTTTTCGTTTAAAATTTTTTTTAGGCCGTGTTTTTTATCGAAAAAAAACCGAGTATACCGTTGTTCTCGATTTTTCGTCCTATTTCTAAAGAGATCCTTGATGATATATAAAAACGATCTTTTTATTTCGAAAAAAACCACTTCATTTTCTTTGTTGAAAAGTTAAGGTCTATTTTTTATAGAAAAAAATTAATAAATATATCAAAATTCATGCTTTTTTGTACTTTTTAAACATATATTCATATTAATGTAAAAAAAAAGATATTTTAGTTCATATTCACATTGTGAACCTGTTCAGATTCATATTCTGAACCTGTTCAGATTCATATTCTTAACCTGTTCAAATTCACATTGTGAACTTTCTCAGATTCATAGCGTGCATAATAGTAAGTCAGATTCACAATGTGAATCTGAACTGATCGAGCTTTTTCACATTGTGAATGTTAAAAATTGAAATATTTACAGTTTAGATTCACAGTGTGAATCTACACTGATCGAGGTTTTTTTTTGGTTTTTTTTTGTGAACATTTTCAGATTCATAGTGTGCATAATAGCAAGTCAGATTCACAATATGAATCTGAACTGATCGAGTTTTTTCACATTGTGAATGTTAAAAATTGAAATATTTACAGTTTAGATTCACAGTGTGAATCTACACTGATCGAGGTTTTTTTTAGTCGGTGTTGATGTTTATTAATAGAGTACAAAAAATTAAATTTTTTTGGTATAATTAGTTTTTTTTTTGATAAAAATAAACTTAAATATTGAAAAAACTAACAAAATAAAGTGAGTTTTTTCGAAAAAAAAGTTCGTTTTTTATATATAATAATGGATATCTATGGAAAGAGGATGAAAAATCGAGAACAACGGTATATTCGTTTTTTATAAAAGTTCGTTTTTTTGATTTTTAAGAACCTATTTTTATCGAAAAATGTTTTTAAATATACCAAAATTCATGATTTTTTATTCTCTACAAATAGACATCTATATTTATATAGTTTTAAGATAAAATAAAAAAATTATTTTTTTATATTTTCAGCTATCATTATTTATAAGTGAATAAAAATGCATCAGATTTTTAGTACAACACATTCGTTATTCACTTATGAATAAAAAATATGATTACTTTTTTTTACAGATTAAGTATCATTCATATATAAATATAACATATAATAAACTTTTACAGCTTACATCAACTTTGGTCATATGTTATATTCACATATGAATAAAACATGTATTCACTTTCCTCACAAGTTATATTTATATATGAAGAACACATTTATCATAATTTTGTTACAGTTCATTTGTTATTCCTATATGAATAAGTATTTGAAATTTTCAAAACACTTCATTTTTTTTAACATACTACTTATTTATATATGAATAACAAATGAACTTTAACAAAAATCTTATAAATGTTTTATTAATATATGAATATAACATGTGACGAAAGATGATGTAAAAAAATATATTTTAGGTAAGAAAACTTTATAACATGTTATATTCATATATAAACGATACTAAAAACTGTAAAAAAGTTAATCATGCGTTTTATTCATAAGTGAATAACGAATGTACTGTAATAAAAATCTGATGCGCTTTTATTCACATATGAATAACGATAGCTAAAACTCAAAAAAATAAATTGTTTATTTTATCTTAAAACTATGTCAATATATATATATATATATATATATATATATATATATATATATATATATATATATATATATATATATATATATGTGTGTGTGTGTATTTATAAAGAATAAAAAATTATGAACTTTGATATATTTAAAATAAATTTTCAATAAAAATAGCATTCTAAAAATCAAAAAAACAAAAAAATTTTTTTTGTTTATTTTAAGGTAATGATTAGCATACTTTAAGGAAACATGTTTTGTTGGAAAAACACATGTGTATCCGTTACCCATTCGGCCGGTATGCCAAAGTGTTTTGTGGCAAAATAAATGTGTGGCTGAGAACGATTCCCTCATTCTCAACCTTTTTTTTTTCTCAACTGAACTCTCTCTCTCTCTCTCTCTCTCTCTATATATATATATATATATATATATATATATATATATATATATATATATATATATATATATATATACACTAGTTGTGAGACCCGTATATAATACAAGTTGACTAAAAATAAAATGTTAAATATGAGCGATTAAATGAGAAGTTTATTTGAATTTGAAATATGAAATAAGTCAAAATTATGAGAAAAACAAACATGCAAAAAATAAATGAATTAAAATTATGTGTTTAATTATCAGACCCGTATACTAAACGAGTTATTATAACAAAATGTTAAATACAAAGGTTTAAACTATAAATTTATTTGAAATTGAAATTTCAAATTTCAAATTTGAAATTAATAGTCATTATGGTAGGTTTAATTTATAGAAACTCAATTAATGATATATTGGAAATGAATAATGAAATAAATGACAAGTGGAAAATAAATATATGTCAAAGTTATGACAAAATGACATGTGGCCAATTGAATGAGAGAATGATATTTGGCAAAATCATTCTTATTTATTATGGTCCGGTTCTTGTGAGGACTCATTTTAAAGTGAGGTCTCGTGAGGACACTTTAAAAAATTGAAAAAAAATACAAATCATAAAATCGACCATAGATCTATGTCCGAGAGAAAAAAAATTGGAATTTTTTTTTATGATTAAAATTGATCCATGATTCAATTTTAATTTTTTTATTTTGCATCATTATGATCCATGATTCAATTTTTTTTTCCAATTTTTTTCTCCCGGACATAGATCTATGCTCAATTTTATGATTTGTATTTTTTTTAAAATTTTTTATGGTGTACTCACGAGTCCTCACTTTAAAATGCGTCCTCACCCGATCCTGTTTATATATATATATATATATATATATATATATATATATATATATATATATATATATATATATATATATATATATATATATATATATATATATATGGAGTGGTTCAATGAGAACAACAAAAGATTAAGAACCCCCGTTAAATAACAAAAGTTTACATAATACTCTTATTAAACATTTTAAAATTCTGATTTTTTTTCTCTTTTTGATACGAAAAGGCAAAATTGTAATTTTTGCAGTCTAATATTTTCATTCTTATATGCTCTCATATTTTAACGCAAAACTTATATAAAGTACAAGTTTATTGTAGCACCCTATTTCTCATTAGTAATTTCAAAAACGATTTTATTAATTTATAATAATAATTATATGAATATGGATTTATATTCTAAAGAATTACATCGATGAATTCTCAAATAAAAGACATTTGATAAATTGGAAGTAGTTAAATAGCAAAATAAAGAAAATAAAATAATAAAATAAAGTAGTAATAAAGTAAATTTATTTAATTAAATAAGTGGATAATTCAAGATAATATAAAACCATTGGGAGTCATAGCATTCAAAAATCAATAATGAAAAGTATTAAGGGATTAGGGGCTAAAAGTGTCAAAACCAAAACTGTCAATTGAAAAGAAAATTGTTTTTGAGGTAGAAACTGTCATTATGGGAAAGTTGTGACAACCCGAAACATTGTCCGTTTCCGTTATGCGAGTTTCGTTAATAAAATTTCGAATTTGTTAACTTTTCCGTCAAACTTTTGGTTTAGAAAATAATCTAGTTATATTCAATTAAATTATTTACGAGTCGGAACCAAAAATCGCGCAGAAACCCGAATATCTCGAAAAATCAAACATTTGCGGTCTAAATGAGATTACGACTGTAAACGTGTTTACGGCCGTAAACTCGTTTACGACCGTAAACCTGTTTACGGTCAGCATAAAGTGGACCCCCCACAACGCCCCTATAAATACGACACCCCCATCTTCATTAGAACATTTCTGGCCAAAAACTCTCTCCTTCTCTCTCTAAGAACCTTAACCGTAAACACTCAAAACGCCTTCAAATTCGGAATTCATCGAGAAACCACGTTTGGAGTCACTTTGGAACGCCTGGAAACGATTATCTCTTCGAAATCAGCAAGCATAACCATTTTCTTGAGTTTACGGTCAACCTTCAAGAACCGTAAACCCTGTTCTTGAGTTTACGGTCCAACCTTTAGAAACCGTAAACTCTGTTCTTGAGTTTACGGTCCAAGCCTTCAAGAACCGTAAACTCCTCTTCGACCGTAAACACCCTTTTGGTGGTGTTTTTGACTGAAAACTCACCTTCTTCGATTCGATCAAGTCCCGATAACATTCCTCAACCGAATTCAAGTGTACCTCTAACACGTTATCTAACGAAATCGCTAATTTAGATACATATACGTATTTATTTGATATTAGGATTCCGTTAAGTGTCGCGTGCAACAACTCGAGGATCTTTATTTCAGTCAGCAATTTCACAACAAGAACTGTGAGTTCATACCCCTACATTTTTCCGTGTCTTTAATGTTTTCAGGGGGAATACAAGCTAAACATAAATGTTTTCAAAAACTTATGTAAATCTCATACATTAAATCCCTTTTGTACTATGCTGAGCATAAGGGACGTTTTCACAAAAATTTGCATAGTTTTCCGGACACGCTATTCACTATTCATGCAAACTATAATTGGTATAGTTTGGGATTTTTCTAAAAATATAACAAGTACATAAACTTTCACTATTAAACACATGCACGAAGACAGAAATAGATTACAATTTACATCACCACTTTATCATGGCTTTTCATAACTGTAATTATCATTATATACGGTATACATACAGATTTTCACATCGGTAGAACGCTACTACACTACATGTAAACTAGATTGTATGATACTGTGAGACGCTACTTCACTACTGTACCCTTAGGTGTACAGGGATAAATCCTACCAATGTATAACCAGAGTTTCCTGGAGGGAGAGCGTGAGATTTGTGAATAGATCTATTCGGGACTGACAATCCCACATCTGGACTGCTAGCTACAGTTAGGCGGGCAAGCCTGAGATGTACAAATGTCATTTAACTCGACGCCTGAAGAACGTTGGAAAGGTCTCTATTCATATCAAGCATGGTTATACGACTCACAATATGTATAAATCACCTTTAGTTTACAACTTAACACTCTTCAACAGTTCTATTTTTATTAAATAGAACTAACACACACTACATATACTGGCTGAAGTCAGGGTTTTCAAACAGAACCGATTATGCATTGGTTTCACACACAAATACCTATACTTCATGATTAGCTCTAGCTAGTCATATGAGGTAGTATTTTCGCATATCACTATTGTTTTCGGTAACGAACATTCATGGTTTTATACGAAATCGATAACGCTACTTACTCACTAAAGAAAATATCGGATTTTCTTGAAGCTGTACAAACACTTCTGTTAAAAACTACTACTTATGAACTCACCAGCGTTATGCTGATATTTTCAAAATGCTTGTATTCTCAGGAAATCAGTAGACAGGTACTTGCTGGATTTTGAGGAACTGAAGCATTAAGAGTTTTTTTTTTTTTTTTTAGTTTTTAAGTTTTTACTATACAAAGCTATTGGATGTAATTCAAACAAAGTTTCAGACAAGTTTCAAAATTTATGTAAACATCTCTACTTAAGTATTCACTGTAATGGTTGTGTTGCTATGATTGCTATTATTTATTGGTTGTGATGCTATACATGACGTCCTTCACTCCGGAACATTTCCGCCATAGGTTTCGGGGTGTGACAGATTGGTATCAGAGCCCTTGTTTATAGCGAACTAGTATACCGAACCTTACGTGGTATACAACTATAAACACTAAGGGGTCTAAGTGCTCTACGCTAAAAGTATACTTTCAAAATATAAAGTATTTTTATAAAAGTATACGAGCATGCATACATAACAAAATTTGTGTCGCTAGTAGAAAAGAACAAAAGTATTTGGATGCTGGAACGTTGCGGTTAAACCTGGGCAGTTATGTAATTATGTCTAGGGTGAATATAGCCTGATCAACTATATTCAGTCGAGACATGACCAACATGTGCTTGGGAGTGACTGTGGTGTTACAGTAGGCCTAAAACTTACCAAACATCATCTCACATAAAATACTATAGGAGTATTTTCGCTAGAACCAAACTCAGTATGCAGATTCACTCTAAGTGTTGCTACCTCTTCTTCCTTAAGCGATAACTTACTTGTATTAGTAACCTTTCTGTGTTTATCGCTCAGTAGAATACTTTCATTATCAGGATTAGATATATTTTGTTTTATATCTCGAGGACTTACCATCCTCTTCTCCCTGGTTGTTTCTAGAACAAGATGCCTCCTCGACCAAGACCCATCAGAAGGAACGACAACACTCCGCCACCACCACCACCTCCTCAGTTCGACCCTGTCATGTTTCAGGCTGTAGTTACCGCCGCCGTGACCTCAACAATGGCACAAGTGAACGCTGGTGGAACCCGAGGTGGAACCGACCCCTAGAGACAAGATGGAAGTCAAGGACATCAAAAAGAGTGTGTTCCTACAAGGACTTCATGACTGCGAAACCCAAGTCCTTCGACAGAAATGGAGGTGTCATCGCCCTGACTCGATGGTTCGAGAAGATCGAATCCATCTTCGAAATTTGCACCTGTTCGGAAGCCAACAAGGTGAAGTTCGCCGCCTGCACCTTCACCGACAGAGCCTTGACCTGGTGGAATGGTCGGGTCAAAACCCTAACCCTGCCAGTGGCTAATGCCATGGGTTGGGAAAGATTGAAGGAGCTCATGCTCGCTGAATACTGCCCGAGGGGCGAAGTGCAAAAGTTGGAGCACGAACTTTGGAACTTGAAGATGAAGGGTTCTGACATTGCTGCTTACACTGCTAGATTCTGTGATCTGGCACTTCTCTGTCTGGGAATGGTCACCCCGGAAAGCAAGAAAATCGAGAGGTACATCTGGGGACTGACGCAACCCACCAAAGGAAATGTCTTGGCTACTCAACCAACCACATTTGAAAGCGCCAAGGATCTGGCACAGACTCTGATCGATCATGGAATCGATCTGGATGAAGTGGCGGCTGTCTCTGAACCACAAAAGGAAAGCGGTGGGAAGAAGAAGAAGTTTGGTAACAAACGAAAGGGCCAGTCTTCGCAGGAGCCCTCCAAGAAACAACAAATAATGGCAGTTCATGCTGTTACTGCCCCTGCTGCTGCTCCCACTGCTGTCCCAACCACCCAATCTCCTACCAGTGGTTATGCTGGGAAGCTCCCCCTGTGCAACAAGTGTAACTTCCATCATCACGGACCCTGCCGTGAGCTGAGTTGCAACAGCTGTGGAAAGAAAGCACACACAGCTCGATACTGCAAGACACCAGCTCAACCAACCAACCAGGCTTCGGGAGCGGGCGCTGGTCAAACTTGTTATGGATGTGGAGAGGCTGGGCACTTCAGGAGAAACTGCCCCAAGGCAACAACTGGTGGCAATGCAAGGAGAGTTCTAGTGATGGGCTAGGAGGAAGCAGTTGCTGATCCTACTGTTGTTACGGGTATGTTCCTCCTTGACAACTCTTATTCATGCATTCTCTTCGATTCTGGTGTGGAAAGGAGTTTTCTTAGTCATACATTCAAACATATAATCAAATGTAAATCCCAACCTCTAACCGAAACATTTACCGTCGAGATGGCTAACGGAAAGAAGGAGAGCACTAACGACATATTCATAGGCTGTACTCTTACCCTAGACAATTATTCTTTTCCTATCAATCTTATGCCTGTGTCCATCAAGAGTTTCGACGTCATTATCATCATGGACTGGCTAAGCTCCAATCGTGCTGATATTCTTTGCTTCGAGAAGGCTATCCGTCTCAATCTTCCCTCTGGGGAAGCTCTCATGATTTACGGAGATAAGCCTAGCTCGAACCTCCGTATTATTTCATGCATCAAAGCTCGGAAGTATCTGCGAAAGGAGTGCCATGCATTTCTAGCTCACGTTATAGACGTGACGCAAAAAGTTAAAGACCTCGAGAGTCTTCCCGAAGTCTGCAACTTCCCTGATGTCTTCCCTAAAGATCTCCCAGGAATCCCTCCCGAACGCCAAGTCGAGTTTCGTATTGACTTGATCCTCGGAGCTACTCCCGTAGCTAAGTCTCCTTACCGCTTAGCGCCAGCGGAAATGCAAGAATTATCCAGTCAGCTCAATGAGCTGATCAGCAAAGGATTCATAAGGCCGAGTTCCTCACCCTGGGGAGCTCCGATCTTATTCGTGAAAAAGAAAGATGGATCCTTCCGGATGTTCATTGACTACCGAGAGCTGAATAAGATGACTATCAAGAACCGATATCCCTTACCCAGAATCGACGATCTCTTCGACCAACTTCAGGGAGCCAGTTATTTCTCAAAGATCGATATGAGATCAGGGTACCATCAATTGCGAGTTCATGAGAATGATGTGCCCAAAACAGCATTCCGAACTCGCTATGGACATTATGAGTTTGTAGTAATGCCCTTTGGTCTAACCAACGCACCGACAGTATTCATGGACCTGATGAATCGGGTGTGCCGCCCTTTCTTAGACAAGTTCGTGATTGTGTTCATCGACGATATACTTGTCCATTCGCGGAGTGAGAATGATCATAAACAGCACTTAAGGCAGGTGTTGGAAACATTAAGGGCAGAAAACCTATACGCGAAATTCTCGAAGTGCGAATTCTGGATCAGGAAGGTGAATTTCCTTGGACACGTGATTAGCAAGGAAGGAATACACGTGGACCCTTCCAAGATCAAGGCGATTGAGAACTGGTCTGCACCGAAGACACCCACAGAAATCCGGCAATTCTTGGGTCTCGCGGGCTATTATCGCAGGTTCATCCAGAACTTCTCCAGAATTGCTAAGCCCTTAACTACCCTGACGCAAAAAGGGGTAACATTTAGTTGGGGAGTCAAGCAAGACACTGTGTTTCAAACATTGAAGCAGGCCTTATGCAGCGCACCTATCTTGTCCCTGCCCGAAGGAACAGAAGACTTCGTTGTCTACTGTGATGCATCCAATCAGGGCCTAGGGTGTGTGCTCATGCAGAGAGGAAAGGTCATCGCCTATACCTCGAGGCAGTTGAAAACACACGAAGTCAATTACACAACTCACGATTTAGAGTTGGGAGCAGTGGTCTTTGCGTTAAAGATCTGGAGACATTATCTCTATGGAACCAAGTGCACTATCTTCACCGACCATAAGAGCTTGCAACATCTTTTCAATCAAAAGGAGTTAAACATGAGACAACGGCGATGGGTAGAATTACTCAGTAACTACGAATGCGAAATTCGCTATCATCCCGGGAAGGCCAATGTGGTAGCAGATGCCCTCAGTCGAAAGGAGTATTCAGGACGTAAGGTGAAGGCACTAACAATGACCATCCATTCCCATTTAACCGCGCAAATCAGAGAGGCTCAGCTGGAAGCCTTAAAACCCGAGAACATGGCAAGTGAATCACTACGAGGAATGGACAAGAACTTGGAGGTCAAAGGAGACGTAGTGTACTATTTCATGAACCGGATCTGGACCCCAAAGTTCGGCGGGTACAGAGAGGATGTCATGAATGAGGCTCACAAGACGAAATACTCCGTTCATCCAGGTTCGGACAAGATGTACTTGGATCTCAAACAACTCTATTGGTGGCCAAACATGAAAGCAGAGATCGCTACCTTCGTGGGCAAGTGCCTGACTTGCGCCAAGGTGAAGGTCGAATATCAGAAGCCCTCAGGTCTACTTCAACAACCAGAAATACCTGAGTGGAAGTGGGAAAGGATAACCATGGATTTTATCACCAAGTTACCCAGATCTCCGAGTGGGCACGATGCCATCTGGGTGATTGTCGATCGATTAACGAAGTCCGCCCACTTCCTGCCAATCAAAGAAAACTTCAAGATGGAGAGACTCACCCGAATCTACATTCAAGAGATAGTTCGCCTTCATGGTGTACCTGCATCCATTATCTCCGATCGAGATAGCAGGTTTACATCAAGGTTCTGGCAGTCTCTACAGAAGGCTCTTGGAACTAAATTGGATATGAGCACGACTTATCATCCGCAGACTGATGGACAGAGTGAGAGAACAATTCAGACATTGGAAGATATGTTGAGAGCCTGCGTCATCGATTTCGGCGCGTCATGGGACACTCATCTTCCTTTGGTTGAATTTTCCTACAACAACAGCTACCATACCAGCATCAAGGCTGCGCCATTTGAAGCCCTCTATGGTCGTAAGTGCAGATCCCCTCTGTGCTGGGCTGAGGTGGGTGACACGCAGCTAGCCAGGGGTCAAGCCCCTGACAGCACTCTCACTGGTCCTGAAATTATCCGAGAAACAACCGAAAAGATTGTGCAAATCCGAGAACGACTGAAAGCCTCTCGAGATAGACAAAAGAGCTACGCCGATAAGAGAAGAAAACCCTTGGAATTCCAGGTTGGTGATCGCGTCCTTCTAAAGGTCTCACCCTGGAAAGGCATGATACGTTTTGGGAAACGTGGAAAGCTAAACCCAAGGTACATTCTACCGTTCGAAATCCTTGCTAGGATCGGTCCCGTGGCATACAAACTTCAGTTACCCCGAGAGCTCAGCAACATCCATCCTGTCTTCCACGTGTCGAACCTAAAGAAGTGTATGTCTGATGAGACACTTGTGATGCCTCTCGATGAGATTGAAATCAACGAGAACCTCAACTTCGTGGAAGAACCTGTCGAAATCATGGATCGGGAAGTCGAACGAACGAAACAAAGTCGCATCCCGATAGTGAAGGTTCGCTGGAATGCCAATCGGGGACCTGAATTCACTTGGGAGCGCGAAGATCAGATGAAACAGAAGTATCCGCATCTTTTCCCTAATCCATGACTTGTGTTCTGCGTTCAAATTTCGGGACGAAATTCCCTCTAACGGGGGGATGATGTGACAACCCGAAACTTTGTCCGTTTCCGTTACGCGAGTTTCGTTAATAACATTTCGAATTTGTTAACTTTTCCGTCAAACTTTTGGTTTAGAAAATAATCTAGTTATATTCAATTAAATTATTTACGAGTCGGAACCAAAAATCGCGCAAAAACCCGAATATCTCGAAAAATCAAACATTTGCGGTCTAAATGAGATTACGACCGTAAACTTGTTTACGGCCGTAAACCTGTTTACGGTCAGCATAAAGTGGACCCCCCACAACGCCCCTATAAATACGACACCCCCATCTTCATTAGAACATTTCTGGCCAAAAACTCTCTCCTTCTCTCTCTAAGAACCTTAACCGTAAACACTCAAAACGCCTTCAAACTTCGGAATTCATCGAGAAACCACGTTTGGAGTCACTTTGGAACGCCTGGAAACGATTATCTCTTCGAAATCAGCAAGCATAACCATTTTCTTGAGTTTACGGTCAACCTTCAAGAACCGTAAACTCAAGAAACCCTGGTCTTGAGTTTACGGTCCAACCTTCAGAAACCGTAAACTCTGTTCTTGAGTTTACGGTCCAAGCCTTCAAGAACCGTAAACTCCTCTTCGACCGTAAACACCATTTTGGTGGTGTTTTTGACTGAAAACTCAACTTCTTCGATTCGATCAAGTCCCGGTAACATTCCTCAACCGAATTCAAGTGTTCCTCTAACACGTTATCTAACGAAATCGCTAATTTAGATACATATACGTATTTATTTGATATTAGGATTCCGTTAAGTGTCGCGTGCAACAACTCGAGGATCTTCATTTCAGTCAGCAATTTCACAACAAGAACTGTGAGTTCATACCCCTACATTTTTCCGTGTTTTTAATGTTTTCAGGGGGGGAATACAAGCTAAACATAAATGTTTTCAAAAACTTATGCAAATCTCATACATTAAATCCCTTTTGTACTATGCTGAGCATAAGGGACGTTTTCACAAAAATTTGCATAGTTTTCCGGACACGCTATTCACTATTCATGCAAACTATAATCGGTATAGTTTGGGATTTTTCTAAAAATATAACAAGTACATAAACTTTCACTATTAAACACATGCACGAAGACAAAAATAAATTACAGTTTACATCACCACTTTATCATGGCTTTTCATAACTGTAATTATCATTATATACGGTATACATACAGATTTTCACATCGGTAGAACGCTACTACACTACATGTAAACTAGATTGTACAATACTGTGAGGCGCTACTTCACTACTGTACCCTTAGGTGTACATGGATAAATCCTACCAATGTATAACCAGAGTCTCCTGGAGGGAGAGCGTGAGATTTGTGAATAGATCTATTCGGGACTGACAATCCCACATCTGGACTGCTAGCTACAGTTAGGCGGGCACGCCTGAAATGTACACATGTCATTTAACTCGACGCCTGAAGAACATTGGAAAGGTCTCTAGTCATATCAAGCATGGTTATACGACTCACAATATGTATAAATCACCTTTAGTTTACAACTTAACACTTTTCAACAGTTCTATTGTTATTAAATAGAACTAACACACACTACGTATACTGGCTGAAGTCAGGGTTTTCAAACAGAACCGATTATGCATTGGTTTCACACACAAATATCTATACTTCATGATTAGCTCTAGCTAGTCCTATGAGGTAGTATTTTCGCATATCACTACTGTTTTCGGTAACGAACATTCATGGTTTTATACGAAATCGATAACGCTACTTACTCACTAAAGAAAACATCGGATTTTCTTGAAGCTATACAAACACTTCTGTTAAAAACTACTGCTTATGAACTCACCATTGTTATGCTGATATTTTCAAAATGCTTGTATTCTCAGGAAATCAGTAGACAGGTACTTGCTGGATTTTGAGGAATTGAAGCATTAAGAGTTTTTTTTTTAGTTTTTAAGTTTTTACTATACAAAGCTATTGGATGTAATTCAAACAAAGTTTCATAATTTATGTAAACATCTCTACTTAAGTATTCACTATAATGGTTGTGTTGCTATGATTGCTATTATTCATTGGTTGTGATGCTATACATGACGTCCTTCACTCCAGAACGTTTCCGCCATAGGTTTCGGGGTGTGACAAAAGTTGAGGTTAAAAAGTGAAAATTATGGGGTTTTTTAAGTAAGGATCGGCCTTATGAAGAAGGGGGTGTATTTTCCTTGCTTGGGCTTCACTTAATCCATGAATTTAAGCCACAAAACCTAACCCTAATTTCCCCAAGTCCATTGTGTTCGTATGTTTGCATGATTTCCTTTTCTTTGGCCACAAGAGATCGAGGAGAGAGTAAGATCGGGAATGGATCATTGGGAGGGAAGGTAGGCTTCAAGCATCATTTCAGCTATGCGTAAATCGATTTCCAGCCAAGAAAATCAGAAAGATAGACGGTTATGTGAGTGAGAAAGAGAGGTATAGTTTGAACTTCGAGAGCAGAATATGCATGTCACAAAATGGGATAAACGATTGATTTAGATCTGCTTTTTTAAAAATCTCCCTAGCCTATTTCGTAAATTATAAGTAAATCCACGTTTCTGGAGTTTTTATAGGAAAAATAGTAGAGAAAATCCTTAAATAGACGACGAGAGAGACGACCTATCCAGAGAGATGTTGGGTAGGAAAAAGAAAAGTAAAAGAAAATAGAATTGGTTTGACACAAAAGTTTTCTCGTGAATTCCGTACATCCTAGGTAAGAAAGTTTCTCCTTTGTCTTCTTTTAAAAATGTACTCATATGTGTTGCCTCTTTATGTCTTAATGGGTTGAACCATATCCTAGACAAAGTTATGATTTTATGTAAAAGGTCCTAGTTTCAAGCTTCTATTTAGACAAACCATTAAGCCACTAAGTCAATTTAATTAACATATATTAAGAGCTTCTTATATGAACTTTTAATCAACTAAAATTTCTAAACTTAAAGCTAAACTATTAAGTCCTTAATAAAACACCAAAAGTGACATAAAAGCTAAAACTGCATGTTTTTCCAATTCTGCCCTTCAACTTCTAAAATCCGTTTGAGGCTACCGGAACATCTAAAAATCATGAGACTTACTTTTCTGGTAACCTTATTATGTCTGGTTTGTTCAAACTTTGAATTACTTTTCCAAATTCCAAACTCTTGAGGGGTAAAATGGTCTGTTTTCTCAGAAGGGTCTATGCTGTCACAGATTTCATGTGATGTCTTTTAAAAATCATAATAAATTCCTCACAACTCCAAATGCTAAAATTCCAAAGCCTGTAGTTAGATATTGAGGTCTAGTTTCCTCCATATCGATTTATTGATTTAATTCGTAGTAGGATTGTACAGTTTATTGAAATAATACTGAGTGATCAGGAAGGCTATAGAAATTATACATCAATTTGTGATATGCATAATTAATTCTTCAAAACTTAGATTCATGAAAAGTCAGAGGTTATGGTTAGAGAGTAATGTCTTTTTAACCATGAATTTTTCCTATTATTTAAATCTTAACCCTCATAGATTAAAAGTTACCGAGTTTGCAGGTGAGTCCAGAAAGGAATAGCTCAAGATGGTTAACTTGTAAAATTTGTATAAAATCAACCAAAAATCGTTAGGACGAGATCCTTATATTCCCGAAAAGCTAAAAGAGGGAATTATATGAATACAATTTTACCAGAACTTAACTATGAATTTATAGCTAAGAAATCAGGCCTAGAATAGAACACTAAAAATCAATGAAAAGTTAAAGTAATGCAAAGGAAAGTATTTTAAAGTATAGTTATAAAGCACAAGTTAAATAAGTGTTATAATTGTTGTGTAGGTGTTCAAAAAGAAGAAAGTTCACTAGCCTATTGCAACTAGTATTTCAAGTTACCAAGAGAGGTGAGTTACACTAACTCTCCTATTATGTAGACATTGCTTGATTCATGTTTTGTTCACGGATACCCTAATCCGGTAGAGTGAACAAGGTAAGGCAGTATGTGGTTTGACCTCTAGTGAGGCAAACTGCACTCTTATCTCTTATTCCCTATTTAGGGGGTAAGGGGGTAGTTCCCGGAAGGGGGAACAATGTTATGGTTGGTACCAACAATATGTGCTAGGAATGTTTATGTTATGTTATGTTTTATGTGATATGTATTATGTGTAAGTAAGTGATCTAGATAATGGTAGAGTAATGTGTATGCTCACTAAGTGTATGCTTACCCGTTATTATTTAACATTTTTCAGGATCATCAAGTGTTAATAAAGAAAGAAGATCGGTGTGACTGCAGACGACATTCTCTTGAAGACTTATATAAAAAAATGTTATGTATTTAAAGCTGAGATGTTTTTGCTTCCGCTAATGTTTTCTTTCAAATAATATTTTATAAGTATGGTTGGAAGTTTTTGATAGCCTTAATTGTAGTTCTCAAAGGGTAATGACTGGATTTATTTTACGAAGACTTAATATTATGTTTTTAAAACAAATGGGTCGTTACAAGTTGGTATCAGAGCATGGTTTGAGGGATTTGGACATGCACTTGGGTGTTTAAACTCAACCCAAGGCTCAAAAAATTTCGAAAAAAAGTTTCAGAATAAGAATTTAAAAAGTTAAAAATTTTAAAAAGTAATGTTCGAAAAGAAAAGAGAATGTGAAGCGTGCAATCATCCGGAGCTCAACGGGTAGTGAGCTGCTTAGTCACGAAAGTCTTATGTAAAACTGTTAAGATATATGTAATGTTATATGCTAGGAAGTGTTAAGATATATGTAATGTATATATGCTAGGACTTTCTTCTACAATACGTATGTGTTTGTGAAGCATATGTACCTATGATGTTTATGTTTATATGCTTATTTGCTTATATGATCTACGTGTGCCTTATATGAAGTATGTGTTTTAGTAGTACTCAGTTGACCTTTATAGGTAGCCTATATCTTGAATGCTATGATTGTACACATCTAGGATCATGTAGGTTTAGAGGACTGATTTGACCTTATTTCCTGTTCCTTGTTTGGTTGTGGTTTTAGGGTAGAATCAACTTCTCAAAGACTTATATTGGTTCGAGGGTATGCATCGTCATGCATCCATGATGTACGTTGTCTATAAAAGAAAACTTGAGACAATATAAATTGATAAAGTTGGAATGTATACTCATGATGAGCAAGAATAATAAAACGATAAATAAGTAGTTATATATCAGACCCGTCATGTAGATAAAGAAGTTTCGTGTGAATTTTTAGAACAAGTATCCGTCAGTGTGAAAGGTAGTAGGGGCCCATACTATCTGAAGCACATGATCGATATTTGAGTCGGGAAGACTCACGAAAAAGCCCGTAAGACTGATGAGTTATTGTAAAAGAAAGTATATGAATGGTTCAAGTAATAAAAGTAAATGTACGAATGGTCCAAATAATAAAAGAAAATGTATGAATGATTCACATAATAAAAGTAAATATATGAATGATCCAAGTGATAGAAGTAAAAGTCTAAATGTTGTAAGTATCAAAGGTAAACATATAGAAGATCAAAGTATGTTATAATACCCATGAATTACGTCTTAAAAGAATAATGAATACTTGAGGAAGACCATCAAATGGATCTGGGGGTTCTATGACACCTAATCTGTAGCACCCGGTTCCCGGTATGAATTCCATTCGAGTATTATTCATTTTTGGACTAGAACTCGGCTAGTTGGTGGCCAACTCGACGAGGAGGAGCGACTTGGACCCGTGAGTTTAATGACCTACTCGACGAGTCGGAAGCCAGACTCGACGAGTAGGACCTGTCTGGACAAAACCCTAATCTAAGGGTTTGCACCCTATTTAAGCATCTCATTCAGCCACCCTTCGTCCCTATTGCTTCCAGAAACCCCCCTTAGCAAACCCTAACTGTGTGTGTGAAGATCTAAAGGCATTTGTGGGGATTTTTGGTGATTTTGATCACAAGGAAGAAGGAAGGGCCTAGAGGGATCAAAAGAAGACCAAGGGCGTTCAAGTTTGTGCATCATTTGCAGTTCCCAGAAGGTATAAAGTCGACACCTTGCTTGTTCATTTGCTAGATCCCTTTTTGGGGAGATTTAGGGCTTTTATAAGCCAATATTGGTAACCAACCATGATTGCAAGCATGTTTGGGGGTTGAGGCTTCGGATCTAGGTCCATGAAGGAGTTACAAGGCAGAAAAGGGTTGCTTTTGCACCCATGGAAGCCCCCATGCAACTTAAGAGTCTCTTTTAGAGCCTTTTTGGCTCAAAGTCCCATGCATGCACGTAAAGTTCATAACTTTACGTGCTAGATCGAGTTTAGGGACCTAGATCTATTATTTGGACAAGAGTTGTACACCAGAAAATCGAAGAAATAGACTTGGATAGTATCGACTCGGCGAGTCCGAGGTTAGACTCCCCTTTTCTGTTATGGTTCAAAGAGACCTAGTTGAGTGTTAGAAAGGTTTTAGAGGGTCCAGGGGAGTGACCCAAATGTATTGGAATAAGCCATAGTCCTGGAGTTCATAGGACTCGACGAGTGCATGAGCCGACTCGGCGAGTCCAAGGCAATCTCCCAATGTTCGAAGATGAACTCGACGAGTTGTTCATACAACTCGACGAGTCAAGGGCAGACTTGTTCATAAGATGGGGATGAACTCGACGAGTTGTTCATACAACTCGGCGAGTCGGATGAAGGTTCATTAGAGGTTGTTTTAGAAGGAGAACTCATCGAGTCGTTGCTAAACTCGACGAGTAGCAGCGTGAAGAAGGTCAGATGAAAGGATAGGGACTCGACAAGTTGGCAGCCCAACTCGGCGAGTCAGGTCAACTGGAAGTTGACTTTGACTTTGACTTGGTCAGGGGTAAAATAGTCATTTTACCCTAAGAGTAGTTATCAATGTCTAATTAAGTGTTTTATGGATTTATAGCCGGAGGATCGCCGGAGCAGCAGTTAGACATTTGCCGATCAGCTTTTCAGCAGTCAGCCTTGCGAGGTGAGTTACCTTCCAGTAGAAGTGGGTCTACAGCACCAAGGCCGGACCACTAGTAGATGTTTAGCTGAGATCATTGTCTTTATGATAATTGTTTGGTCGACTATTGGTTGATATGCGAGTATGCTAGTTTGCTTGATATGTGGCTATGCTAGTTGTTGTGTTATGATAGTTGGTATCAGTAGTAGAGGACTAGTCCCTGATTCGGTCGATACGACCAATGGGTAGGTCGGACACCCCAGATGCGTCTTACAGTATGATAGAGATATGACATTATGTGTTAGCAGTAGGGGGTGAAATAGTCCCCGAGTCCGGTCAAAAGACCGAAGGGTAGGTCGGCACCCCAGAATAGCCTGACATGGTTAGGTCAGCACCCCAGAATGGCTTGACATGGGTAGGTCAGCACCCCAGAATGGCTTGACATGGGTAGATCAGCACCCCAGAATGGCTTGACATGGGTAGGTCAGCACCCCAGAATGGCTTGACATGGGTAGGGCGGGCGCCCCAAAATGGCCCGACAATATATTTATGCTATGTGATTGTATGGTATGTGGTATGATGGGGGAACTCACTAAGCTTTGTGCTTACAGTTTCAGTTTTGGTTTCAGGTACCTCTTCGTCTAAGGGGAAGGAGCCGGCAGTGTAGCAGCGCATCACACACACATGATTTCCGCATGGAGTTTTCTGGGATTGTACTCTGATTGATTTTACTTTGACATTATGATTTTCAGACACATTGTTATATTGTTGTTTAAAAATGATATGGCATGGGAAATGTTTTGGTAAACTATGTTGAGAATTACTTAATTAAAAATGAAAAATTTGGGCTTGGAAATTGGGATGTTACAAGTTGGTATCAGAGCCCTGGTTTGAGGGATTCGGAAACACCCTCGGGAGTGTCTGGACTCAAACCGAGGGATTTAAAAGACTTTTACAAAGAAAGTGGTTTTCTAAAATATGAGTCAAAGGGTTTTGAGTAAGAACAGGGTGTGTGATGCGTGCGGCCAGCCGAGCTCAAGTAAGTTTTCCCCAAGATACCCATACTTGTTATGTTATGTTATATGATATACCATTTTGAGATCTGCATGCTAGATTAGGGCTAAGGATCTAGGAGGATGCCTTGAATGCCTGATGTATGATTCTGAGAACTGCATGCTAGACTAGGGCTAAGGATTTAGGAGGAAGCCTTGAATGCCTGTTGTATGAGCTGTATGCTAGGACAGTCTAGTCAGCAGTAGGATAGCCTGGTTAGGTTATGCTTGATGTGGTTTCTCGATACACGAATGCTGCTTGCTTTGTGTTGTAGGGGTCCTGACTAGCTTTAACTAACTAGTGAGCGGATATGTAACAATATCCGCAAGCTAGTTAGGGAAGGGTAGTAGGGACTCCTAGTGCAGCTGATGGCGGAGAGTAGGTTGAAGACTGCCCTAGGGAAGCCTAGGATGAGATTAGTTGGAAAGGGATACTGGCTAAGGGACTTGGTGAAGTCGAAACAGTTCTTGAGGAAAGTACGGATAGATGTGGAAGGTAGTATGGGCCCGTACTACTGGAAGCAGAGGATCCGTACTCGAAACAATGAAGGTTGAGACAGAACCGGGAAACCTGGAGAGTGTGTTAGACCTCTCGAGAGTATGTATGATCCTGACAATTATGCGTTTATTTTCAGTATGGTGACCACGCGACATGGAGCAGGAGGTTCCGGATCAGGATCAGGATCAGGCTCGGGTGTAGGATCCGAGCAGGTTGATGATGGGTTCCGTGAGTTCATCGCGTCTGAGATCACGAGAGGCATCCTTGAGTCGACCCCGGTCATTTTCGGGTCAATCAAGGAGGGGATTGTTGAGCTGATGGAGGATCGCCTCCGGGCATTAGGGAGTGATATGGCATCTAACCAGACGAGTACACGCACACTGTCCTTCAAGGACTTCCGAGGGAGTGGTGCGCCGGATTATCATGGGGTGAAAGACCCCATTGCTGCCAGGAGATGGATCGCAGTCATTGAGTCTGCGCAGTTGACGAGCTTCTGCCCGGAAGGGTCGAAGGTCTGCTTTGCTGCGGGATGTTTGAGGGATAAAGCTAGAGACTGGTGGGAGT
Organism: Lactuca virosa; assembly: GCF_052849685.1. NCBI lineage: Eukaryota > Viridiplantae > Streptophyta > Magnoliopsida > Asterales > Asteraceae > Lactuca > Lactuca virosa. The sequence continues at coordinate 161,885,476 of NC_136433.1, forward strand.
CGGTTGGTGACTCTTTGGAAGCCCCAGCCGTCGAGGCTATGATATGGTCAGATTTCGTGACCAGATTCAGGGCTGAGTTTGCGCCGACTGTAGAGCTTCAACAGCTGGCCAGAGAGTTTTTGGATATGAGGCAGACTACGGAGACTGTGGCGGAGATCACCGCCAAGTTCCGGGAGAGAGCATTGATGGTACCCATTATGCGGGGGATGAGGAGATGCGGAAAACCCGCTACCATGATATGTTGAGGGCTGATATTCGGGAGCATGCCAGCTATTCAGCCTGCCCGACCCTGGAGTCCATGATTGCCAGGGCGCGGGAGAGGGAGCTTGATTTAGAGCACGTCAGGAAGAGGAAAGCAGAGATAGAGCAGGTGACAGGGGTTTCAGGGAAGAAACCCAAGGGATCCGACGTTAGGTCGAAGGGCTAGCCAGGCCAGAGCCACTGCAGGAAATGCGGCAGGCCGCATGAGGGAGCTTGTAGAGCGGGATCGACCGGCTGCTACAAGTGCGGCAGGACGGGGCACTTTGGCAGGGATTGTACTTCCCCCGCCCCCACAGTGTAGATATCAGACCTAATTTGCTTCCATTGCAATCAGAGGGGCCATAAGAAGGCCAACTGCCCTAGATTGACAGCAGCGTCAGCAGTGGCGCCGGTTTCAGCGACAGCGCGGGTTGCAGATGGCCGGAAGGCCAAATCAGAGGCTCCAGTGGTACGGAGCCGAGCATTTCAGTTGACAGCCGAGAAAGCACGTACCGCAACCGATGTGGTGACGGGTATGATCTCTTCCTTATGCTTTTGTTTATGTCGCTGTGATTTTGATATGTTATGTATGTGCTCCGTATAGGATCGTTCCATGTGAACGGTATCCCAGTTCAGGTGTTCTTTGATTCGGGCGCTACCCGATCGTTTGTCTCTCTTGCGCTTAGCAAGAAGTTTCCTGAGTCATCGGGCACGTTGGATTGCCCTCTAGAGGTCGAGATTGCGGACGACCGGTCAGTGCGAGCATCAGAGGTCTACCAAGATTGCGTCCTGCGGCTGTTTGAGGAGAGTTATCTGGTAGATCTGCTTCCCATACCTTTGCAGGGGAACAAGGTTATTATCGGTATGGATTGGCTAAGCCCCAATGGGGCAGTGATTGACTGTGCATAGCAGTTGGTGCGGATCAGGGCCCCAAGTGGGGGAGAGCTGGTAATTCAGGGCGAGAGGCCCCAGCGAGGACCTGCTTTATGTTCAGCAGCGAGAGATAGGCGTTACCTTCAGCAGGGTTACGCAGGATTTGTTGCCTATGTTATGGATACCCGAGAGATGGGTGGCCAACTCGACGAGTAGGAGCGACTTGGACCCGGGAGTTTAATGACCTACTCGACGAGTCGGAAGCCAGACTCGACGAGTAGGCCCTGTCTGGACAAAACCTTAATCTAAGGGTTTGTACCCTATTTAAGCATCTCATTCAGCCACCCTTCGTCCCTATTGCTTCCAGAAACCCCCCTTAGCAAACCTTAAGTGTGTGTGTGAAGATCTAAAGGCATTTGTGGGGATTTTTGGTGATTTTGATCACAAGGAAGAAGGAAGGGCCTAGAGGGATCAAGAGAAGACCAAACAAGTTCAAGTTTGTGCATCATTTGCAGTTCCCAGAAGGTATAAAGTCGACACCTTGCTTGTTCATTTGCTAGATCCCTTTTTGGGGAGATTTAGGGCTTTTATAAGCCAATCTTGGTAACCAACCATGATTGCAAGCATGGTTGGGGGTTGAGGCTTTGGATCTAGGTCCATGAAGGAGTTACAAGGCAGAAAAGGGCTGCTTTTGCACCCATGGAAGCCCCCATGCAACTTAAGAGTCTCTTTTATAGCCTTTTGGGCTCAAAGTCCCATGCATGCACGTAAAGTTCGTAACTTTACGTGCTAGATCGAGTTTAGGGACCTAGATCTATCATTTGGACAAGAGTTGTACACCAGAAAATCGAAGAACTAGACTTGGATAGTATCGACTCGGCGAGTCGTTCTTGGGACTCGGCGAGTCTGAGGTTAGACTCCCCTTTTCTGTTATGGTTCAAAGAGACCCAATTGAGTGTTAGAAAGGTTTTAGAGGGTCCAGGGGAGTGACCCAACCGTATTGGAATAAGCCATAGTCCTGGAGTTCATAGGACTCGGCAAGTGCATGAGCCGACTCGGCGAGTCCAAGGCAATCTCCCAACATTCGAAGATGAACTCGACGAGTTGTTCATACAACTCGGCGAGTCAAGGGCAGACTTGTTCATAAGATGGGGATGAACTCGACAAGTTGTGCATACAACTCGGCGAGTCGGATGAAGGTTCATTCGAGGTTTTTTTAGAAGGAGAACTCGTCGAGTCGTTGCTAAACTCGACGAGTAGCAGCGTGAAGAAGGTCAGATGAAAGGATAGGGACTCGACGAGTTGGCGGCCCAACTCGGCGAGTCAGGTCAACTGGAAGTTGACTTTGACTTTGACTTGGTCAGTGGTAAATAGTCATTTTACCCTAAGAGTAGTTATCAATGTCTGATTAAGTGTTTTATGTATTTATAGCTGGAGGATCGCCAGAGCAGCAGTCAGACATTTGCCAATCAACTTTTCAGCAGTCAGCCTTGCGAGGTGAGTTACCTTCCAGTAGAAGTGGGTCTACGGCACCAAGGCCGGCCCACTAGTAGATGTTTAGCTGAGATCATTGTCTTTGTGATAATTGTCTGGTCGGCTATTGGTTGATATGCGAGTATGCTAGTTTGCTTGATATGTGGCTATGCTAGTTGTTGTGTTATGATAGTTGGTATTAGTAGAAGGGGACTAGTCCCCGATTCGGTCGATAGGACCAATGGGTAGGTCGGACACCCCAGATGCGTCTGACAGTATGATAGAGATATGACATTATGTGTAACATCCCAAAATTCAAGCCCAAAAATTTCATTTTTGATTAATTAATTCATAAAACATTTATTAGAAAATATTGTATAAACACGTCATCTCAAAAAACCAAGTATCATGTTTAAAACCCACAACATAAATAAATGTCATATCAGAGTACAATCCCAGAGAACACCATGCGGAAAATCATGTGTGTGTGATGCCATGCTACGCCGCCGGCTCCTTCCCCTTAGACGAAGAGGTACCTGAAACCAAAACTGAAACCGTAAGCACAAAGCTTAGTGAGTTCCCCCATCATACCACATACCATACTATATCATCGGTATCTTTCAACCGGTAACCATTCATCGGTATCTTTCAACCGGTAACCATTCTTCGGTATCTTTCAACCGGTAACCATTCATCGGTATCTTTCAACCGGTAACTGGGGACTATTCCACCCCCTACCACTAACATACAATACAAGATATAAGCATACAGTCAGGCATATCCGGGTACTGACCTACCCCTCGGTCCTAAGGACCACTATCAGGGAAACTATCCCTACCATGCACATAACATATCATACAGATATAACTCATAACCAAACACATAACCATACCAAGATGAATATCACAAAGACAATCATCTTCTAAATACTCCTCATTGGTGGGCCGGCATTGTGGCCGTAGACCCACCCCTACTGGAAGGTAACTCACCTCGTACAAGTGGCTGCTGATAATCTGTGCGGGAAACCTCCGTCCGCTGCTGCTCCGGAAATCCTCCGGCTATAAACCCCATAAACACTCAGTTAGAAACTGATCTCTATACTTAGGGTAAAATGACCATTTACCCCCAACCAAGTCAAGTCAAAGTCAAAGTCAAAGTCAAAGTCAACTTCCAGTTGACCCGACTCGCCGAGTTGGGCCGTCAACTCGCCGAGTCCCTCACTCTCTACTCGTCCTCATCCGTGACCCTACTCGTCGAGTTGGGCCGTCAACTCGACGAGTTCTTCTCTTATTCGAACGCCCCATGAAAACTCATCCGACTCGCCGAGTTGATGAACAACTCGTCGAGTTGGCCTTTATCTGATGAACCAGATCTGTCCTCAACTCGCCGAGTTGATGAACAACTCGCCGAGTTCTAAGGAGATTGCCTTGGACTCGCCGAGTCCGTTCATGCACTCGCCGAGTCCCATGAACTTCCATCACAATGGCTTAGTCCAGAACATTGGGTCACTCCCTGGGACCCCCTTAAAACCTTTCCACACTCAACTGGGTTCTTTTGACCCTCAACAGAAAGGGAAAGACCCTTAGACTCACCGAGTTCAATAATGGACTCGCCGAGTTGGTCACGTCCATACCCTAAATCTTTGCTTTCTGATGTACATCCTTTGATCAAAAGATAGATCCAAGCTTCTACAATCGATCTAACACGTAAAGTTACAACCTTTACGTGCTTGCATGGGACTTTGAGCTCAAAAGGACATAAAACAAGCTCATATGGCACATGGAACCTTTCATGGGTGCAAAAGCAACCCAAATCTGCCTAGTGACTCTTTGAATGATGTCATTCAGAAGCTCAAACCCCCAACCACGTTTGCAAACATGGTTGGCTACCAAAATGGCTCATAAAAGTCCTAAATCTTCCCAAAGAGGGATCTAACAAATGAAAGAGCAAGGTATAGACTTTATACCTTCTGAAGACTGCAAATGATGCTCACAACTGAATCCCTCTAGCCTCCTCTTGATCCTTCAAGCTTTTCCTTCTTCCTTGAACCACAAAATCACCAAGATCACTCTAAATGCCTTAAAACTCTTCAATAACGGCTAGGGTTTGCTATGGGGGTCTTCTGGGAGTAAATGGGACGAAGGAGGCCGAGTTAAGGTGTTTAAATAGGGTGCACACCCCTGGATTAGGGTTTTTGTCCAAACAGGGTCTACTCGCCGAGTCCGGGGATCCGACTCGCCGAGTACATCACTTAAACCCCGCGTCCCATCCCGCTTCTACTCGGCGAGTTGGTCCTTCCACTCGCCGAGTCCAAGACCCAAAATGCTAAACATTTAAAGATTCAATAAAAGAATACGTACCAAGAACCAGGTGTTACATTATGTGTTAGCAGTAGGGGGTGAAATAGTCCCCGAGTCCGGTCAAAAGACCGAAGGGTAGGTTGGCACCCCAGAATAGCCTGACATGGGTAGGTCAGCACCCCAAAATGGCTTGACATGGGTAGGTCAGCACCCCAGAATGGCTTGACATGGGTAGGGTAGACGCCCCAGAATGGCCCAACAATATATTTATGCTATGTGATTGTATGGTATGTGGTATGATGGGGGAACTCACTAAGCTTTGTGCTTACAGTTTCAGGTACCTCTTCGTCTAAGGGGAAGGAGCCGACAGTGTAGTAGCACATCACACACACACATGATTTCCGCATGGAGTTTTCTGGGATTGTATTCTGATTGATTTTACTTTGACATTATGATTTTCAGACACATTGTTATATTTTTGTTTGCAAATGATATGACATGGGAAATGTTTTGGTAAACTATGTTGAGAATTACTTAATTAAAAATGAAAAATTTGGATTGGAAATTGGGATGTTACATAATCTTAGGGAACTAGTTGCAAGTAAGGTTCGTGGATCTCTCCAAGCGATGTTTCTGGGGCTGTTTGCATCAGCTCAAAGCTGAGATAGAAGAATTATATGATGAGAAAAATGGTTGCTGCAATGCAAAATGATAGAAGCCTGAGTCGGGGATTATCTAGTTGATAGACTTATTGAGACCTTTTGGCGTGCAATCCACTAATTTTTCATGAGAAGAGAGATACGTGAGTAAGAATTTGATGAATAGATGACATTGAGGGTGCCTTTCGCACCATTTTTTGTCCTCCTAAGGCAAAGGTATTTACAGCTACGATCTTGTTACGAGATAGAGCGGGAGAGATTGGTCTGGACTGATGAAGACGTATTGTACTAATGAAAAGGGGCTTCCATAACCTAGCAAGAATTTAATGGGATGTTCAGGGATGAGTATATACCATTGTTAGAGATCAACAAAGTAGCAAAGAAGTTCCTGGTAAGGAAGCAGACTACAGAACTGGTGAATGATATTAACAATAAATGTCTTGAAAAAGCACTCTTTTGCTTGAATCTTATGGCTACTAAGGATATGAAGAAGCTTCACTATATGGATATGCTAAGGGCGGATATCCGAGAGTCATGGTTACTGCAATGTGCAAGGCTCTCAGTAGGATGATAGAGATAACTTGCGTTAGGGAAGGCTTGGTATGGAGTCATAACTGGCAAAAGGAATCAAACACAATATCCAACATCATCGGTAATAGTAGAGTAGTTTGATGCTGGTTATTTGAGTACTTGTAGACGGTATAAGTTTGCCTACATTCCTGTTAGATCGCGGGGAATGAAGATAAATTCAGAGAATTGGTGACCTAGTTGGACACTTATGAGGAGCATCTCAATTCTTCAAACTTATTGTTTGAACAACTTACCATCTAGAAGATGAAGGATAGAGAGGGATATGTACAAAAAAAATGTTTAAGATCCAATTTGGACACTATTAGCTTGTTGTAATTCCATTCAGACTTATGAATGCACCAATAACACTCATGGATATGATGAACCATGTGAGCGACATGAAGGTCTACTTTGTGTCATGGGAAGAGTATAAATGTTATCTGTGAGAAGTATAGAAGATGCTAAGGAGGAAGGAGCCATGTGCTATAACTTGTAGCATGAGTCCTAAGAGTATAATGGGTACCCTGGAAAGTAGATACATTGACGAAGTGGATTTTCCCGAAAGCATCCACAAACTAGAAAGAATTCCTTGGCCTAGTCAGGTACTATTAGAGAATTTACCATGGTTCGTTATAAGCAAAAAAAAAAAGATTTCTAAAGTAGTTTTAAGAGGGGAGTGTATTTCTTGAATAGGAAGGTTTAATTTTGGGTAAAGGTCGTGATGAGGATCACTTTGCGTGTTCTTGTCTGATTATTCTTAGGGATTTATAACACAACCCAAAAACCTGACTGAGTTTATAAGCTATATAATTAATATCGAGCAAAACGATGAACAACAGACAACTTTAACAGTATCGGGAAAGAATTAAGAGAGGTTTCATACCTCTAATTGCTTAAAAGGTTCGATGACATAACCGGTTACTAGGTCGAATTGTCATGGACTAGGTTGAGTGGTGATGTAACAAGAGGAAAAGTTTATATGCCTAAAGGTGGATGAGACCACATGAGGTTAGTTTTCTAATCCATAACTCATAATCAATAGTCGTTTACTCTGAATGATTTGAAGGCACTACCTGAATGAGATAGAATATACAATATATTCCGACATCAAGAGTCTTAGATACTTCATGGACTACTAGGACCTGAGTATAAGGAGATGAAGATTGTTAGATGTGAATAGATATAATGACTAAGAGATATTTTTCCACCTAAACAAAGCTAACAACATAACATATGCTTTAAGCTGGAGCAGAGTTGTGCACTACTTCGAAATCTTACTCATAACAGTGACAATGTTTATAGCACTCTATGATAGGATCACGAAGGATGAATATTCCATTTCAAAGTATAAAAACCAAGATAAGGAGCCGATCAAGGGATAAATTTCTAATCTTGTTAGAGATAACCGAGGATATTTGACTCGTTACAACCTGTTGATAGAAAAACTTTTGAGAAACACTTGAACAAACGTTAGTACTGTTGGGTTATGAGCATAACATCATTCCTATGGTGTACATGCAACCCTAATTGCTTTGATCTAGGTTTTTCTAAATTGAACATACAACATTGAATAACAAAGCAATAAACCCTAGTTCTAACATAATATTATCGAAATTGACATAAGATTAGGATTAGAAACATTACCTTGATTGTTATGTAGCAATAACAATCAAAATCCACAAAATCCTTGATTCTTGAAAGCTTAGTACCTCAAATGTTGCACCTCTAATGGAGTCACAAACACCACTAGCAACAAGATGACTTAGGAGAGGGAGGAGGAGGAACCAAAAACGTCTAGGGTTCTCTTAGAAGTGTTAGGGACGAATTTGGTGGCCTAGAGGGTTCCTTTTATAGTTAGGCTTCTAGGGTTATCAACTTGGAAACCCTAATACAGTTGCTTAGTCCTTAAGCAGCCCAATGGATCCTTCCAGAAGACCCTTGGATGATTTCTATATGGACTCTCATATAGAATTCATCCATTGCATCCTTATGGATCCTAAGCCCAACTTTGTAACTATCTTATAATTACTGTATCAGTCCCCTTTATTTAATTAATCTCTTTTGACAACAAAATTAATTCTAAATTAATTCTTGATTAATATTAATTAAACAATATGATTTCTCTTTTAATATATTATTCTTATAATATATTAATAAATCATAATTAATCCTCTTTCTCCTTAATTCATCCTATCAGTTGCTATGGTGAAGGCAACCCAAAAGGACCATGCTCATAATCGGGTCAAGTGCATAACAAAATAGTTATGGGCTTAGACACATAATCCAATAGTCTCCCACTTGTATAAGTCCAATAACTATTTTGCAAGTATGACTTCAGAACCTGATCAGCAATCGTAGCTTTCAAAAGCCGCTATTAACTCTGATCATATCAGTAACACGTCCTTTAGATAAGGGATCATATATTCCTCCATTCTAGATATTATATGAACTGAGACATGGATTATAATCATTCTCTTTGTTCATGTGTTGTTTCCCGATTTCCGATTTATGACGACTGACAACAGACTACAATTGAACACATCAACTTAGTCCAGGCTTGGCCATGAGCTTAGGGTGTCATCACTAAATCATCGAGGGGCCCACTGATATCGCTTTTATCCAACTTTGGGTAAAAGGAACGAATAAACTTAGACTCAAATTCTCGCTTGTACCTACTCATCAAATCAAACACAACAATATGTTTCATAACACCAAGTTACTGGTGCGTTTACATATTATCAATGTGCAACCGACTTGTAAATTACAACTCACATGTCTCGGTTTCAAGAATATAAGATATTATTGTCTCACTAATCACCCATGATAAAATCCATGATGTGATTCAAGTGAGCGTGGGTTTAATCCAATACTCAAATCTTATTTCAGGAGTAGTCACGAACACTGCAACAGAGTTTTGCTATGTCCAAATGCTTTAGACAATCTACAGTCGGATTCATGACAGTCTAGCTTCAATACCTACTTTGAAAGTATTTATCGACTGTGGATGGTTTGAATAATCTTATTATTCGGGAAGTCAAAACATGCAAAGTGAAACACAAGAATAATAATATTCCTATACGGCCCCAAACATTTGAGTATAATTGAAACACCTTTATTTAATCACCATATTGATTACTCATTATTCATTGTATAATGTTTCAGATAATCAACTTATTACTTGAATTATAACAACAGTTGTCCCATGCTTCAAGCATGCACACTATGTTTACCTATGGTCCTTACTTGGTGAAATAGATCTATTGAACACATTTCCAATGATACTCATTTCACAACTCCTAATCCTTGTCATAAGTGTAAGAATACCAAATTCTTGCCACTATTAGAATATGTTAGATTCTAACATTTTATGCAATGATCCTTTCGTAATGTCACAACACCAAAGCCACCAAGACTTTGCCAATGATATTACAAAGTTCTCTATTGGAGATTGTTACAAGGCAATTCCATAGATGTGAAGTCTCACATTCAAAGTACATTCCTTTGAACATCCTTCTTGCATAAAAGTTTCTAATCTAGACATAGATTCTTGATATCCAACTCCCAATATGAAAACATTTCCATATTTTCCATACGAAAACTCATTATTAATAGAATCATATCTAATCATAATAATGTAATTATGGTCCATTCGTTACTATACTTCCAACTGCCCACAAGTGACCAATCCTCGGCGAACCTCAGATTGTCCTTGACAGTTGTTTAATTATTTTAGTCAAATCTGGTTCTAGTCCTTTTCTCCTCTTAATGCCCTAGGCATTTGGAAAATTTAGAACGGTCGAATATTACAACATATGCAATCGATCCTATATCAGAAGCGTATAGGACACGATTCATGAAAAACGTGATACTTTACCAGTTTCTTGCTATAATATTGCGATATATAGAATTCTTTTAAGTTGAACCTTTTCAACATAACATCCATCTATGTCATTTGACTAAATTTAATTAAAATTTCTTGATCCAATCTTTTAGATTTTGAAATGAATTATAATATTCTTTCCCTTAATTATAGCAAAACAACCTTTCAACCCCTGCAACTTTGCAAAGTGAAACCTTTTGTTTTCTATAATTAATATTTCTAACTTGCAACACTTAAAATGATAATCATGCACCCACTAACATGATAATTATATCCATAGCAGCATAACATTTATGCTCCCACTAGCTTTGACACGTATTCAGAAAGCAGTTGGACTTCTAGAAATCAATACTTATTGACTTCCAAAGTTCATATTTCTAATAGGATATGCTTCAATAAGCCATTATCTAAGATTCTCAACCTCATACACCTTTCCTTAGATATCTCATTTGTATGTCTAAACTAATTCAGAACTTATAGCAATAAGTCCTAAATGTTTAGACTAATTGCCAAATCTCACAATTCGAACCATGAAGAGGAATGTCGTAATCATGATCGGATTTGAGAATGTAATTCTCACAATTTCTATCTCCTTAAAATCTTCGTAGTGAAAGCATTTCCTCACAATCATTTTCATGAAGGAAAGAAACCTTATGACACTTAGATTTTATGGTGTATGTGCTCCTATCCATGTGAATTTGTCATAACCATAATCATAAGATAATGTTTGTGACAAATATAAAATCTTATGGACAGAACTTGTTCATTCTTAATTTCTTGCCATCAAGGGTTACCATTGCTTCCAAGTTATTGAGCAGCTCACATGTACTAGTCAATGCACTTTTATTGAACAAGGTGCTTGCAGTCAATTGAGAACTCGTAGAACTCATATGCATAAGCAACTTTACCGGAATGGCATAGAAACAAAATTGTGTCAACTAGTGATTAATAATAGGTTTACTATTGATTAGTTCTTAAAACTTTTCAAGATCTTTAAGACTCCCACTGACCTCTTGACATATAAGATTCTTTTGTCAAGAAACATTTCTTTTCAAACAAATATTCAAGAGTTAGTGCGGTTTCTTATCAAGATAAACACCTCACACAATTGGTCCTAGTTGGTCTTCGTCTTATCCAAGACATCACAACTTACCAATTTCAAACGTACAAGAGTAAGAAACTTTTCTACTCCACATTTGATGAGTGTTATAAACCTTTTCTTAAGACGATGTTACTCAAGTCACAATCTTGAAGTACGACTCTAAGACTTGATTTTGGAACGAAGTACGATTGACTTTTGATTAAACCTTTTCGACAATTTTTGATTCCTCTTCTTAGCCATACTAGTTCCCTAAGGTGTCTTAGAGGATCAATTGTGATATGGTTTCATAATCACTAAATTAATCATAAAACACGATACTGAAGTACTCTCCCATATTTACATATTCGAGAAACTTTTATCTTTCTGCCTAATTGATTCTTCTTATTCGTTCTGCTATTCATTGAAAATTTTCCAATGATTCAGAATCATACTTAATCTTTTAAGCATAACCACATTTACTAAACTTTTAGCAAATCATGATGAATAGTCTTATATTTCTTTGTGGTGGATCTGATCAGTGCACAACATTGTGTACTAGATCCTTTAGTTCTTCACTTGACGCTCATGCTTGTGAGAACAAGGAATTAGTCTTAATTTTCCAAAGTACCAAGATTTCCATACATCACATGACTCAAATCATATGATTCCAAGCTTCTGTCGAATTGAAACTTGGGCAATGGGAATCTTTCCTTACTTAGAAAATTACGACACTACCACAAATAACATAACTAAGAATCACATCCACTATTATTGCTTATAACATACAAACATCAATTTTCACAAATAACATTGCAAAGAGATATAAATAAGACAAAATCAAAATTTATGTTATTTATAAAAGGTGCGGAAAAACTTGTCCTTACAATGCAAATTCAAATGAAAACTATGCTATTACACATTGCTAAGCAATCTATCGTAACTCTAAAGTAGTAGCTCAAAAATCCGATCTTCGAACCAATGCTATCGAAATCCATTTCTTCGTGATCAAACTCAACTCACTTCTTCCTTTAAGTCTCGTTTCCTTTCTTTGATCCTACAAAACATCAAAATGCCATCTTATCACATCATGTATTAATAATCTACAAAAAGAAACTTACTAGAGTTAGATAGTGGATTTTACCTGAAGCAAAGTCATACATCTTGACTCTCCCATCTCTTAGATCTCTCTGGTAGTTAGGGCAGCTTCGTGACCAAAGCCCCTTCTCTTGGAAATAGAAACAAATGGACTCCTTTGGAATGGTACACGGGACAATCTCAGACTTAGCCTTTCTCTTGTGCAGAGAAAACTTTTGTGGACTTCCAGTGTTTCCATAATGAATGTCCATGGAAGTATGGGAGGTTGATCTACCAGACAAATTTGCTTTACCAGTGTGCCAAATCATTGCTGATTCAGTATCAATAAGTAAATAGGTGAGATCAATGATGGTTACGTCGTGGTCCATCATATAGTACTCTCTAACGAACTCACTATATGATTCAGGAAGTGATTGAAGAACCAAGTCAACAGCCAACTTCCTAGAGACAACGACACCCAACATTCCCAACTTGTCAATATGCAACTTCATCTGTAAGACGTGAGCACATATCGACTTTCCATCTTGTGTTTGCATGCCAATAGGGCTTGAGTGACCTTGAACTTTTCAAGTCTTCGAACACGTGGGTCGGAGAGAGCTATTGGAGGAGGTGGAGGAAGTGAAACAAGATTTCCATTCCAAAAATCCAATCGTAGAACATCATCTTCATATGGAAAACTTTTTCTAATGGATTTGGGAAGACCATAGATGTTAGATTTTGACATCTACAAAATGGGAGAAAAATTCAAGTTAGTTGATAAGAATCCTTGATATAGCACCCAAATGAAATATCAAGGCTAGGATCCAACACAATATTCTACAACTTGGAAGAGGGATGCCGTAATCTAGCTACAGAATATTTGAAGGTAGGTAAATGACGATTTACCAATTTCCACCATGAAAAACGAAAATGAAAATTAGGTTTTAAACGAATTGAAACTCCTAGATCTTTTGAGATTCATTGAACTTTTCAATGGCATGTTTAATCTCGATTATGCCTTTTAAGTTTGTGACTGGGATGTCAAGGATCACAAACAAGGTGTGGATAACCATGTAAATTAGCTTGGTACTCTCGAAGATGTCTATCACCTAATCAATGTGCCGGTTAACCACACACACTCCATTGATCTATGATAATCTACGAGCTACCCATTTCCATCCTTCATTGGTCCCATATTAGTGTGCCGATTAACCACACACGCTCCACTAACGACCAACATGGTGCAATGTGCAACTTCATGGATTAGCACTAACTCCACATTTTTCCTAAAGTAACTAAGATTTGGGAATTTATAAATGTGTTTAGTTACTTTGTATTTCATTATACTTTTAATGGAAGGTTGTGTCTTATCCTACCCATTCGGCTACGACCCTCCACTAGTCAAGAGTGCGGTGGGTAAGAGTGGATACCCATTCAATCGCCATTTTATAGGCAATTTCCTTAAACACCCCTTGTAGACCAGCTTCGTGAATGAGGCCTACTAACAGTAAGACTGACATTTACTTATACATATATAATATTAAACTTTTAATTCTATATAGTATAAGGGTGTATTTTATACTTTTAAAATACTTGGTGGTTTAATCTATTAATAAATTAGACTTTTAATTTGATTAAACTTAAACCATATACTTATGGATTTATCAATTATCTCTTTTAATTAAACACTTAATTAACTTAATAAAACCATAAGGTGTATTTTGAACTTTTCAAAATACTAGGGTTTTAGAATTCAATATTTCAAAATTAATACCTTTTAATTAAATTTTAAATTCCAAAACTTGAGTACAAGTTTTGAAACCTTTCAAAACATTAGGGTTTAACTATTTAAATTTCAAAAATTAAAACTTTTAAGTTCAAATTTAAACTATAAAACCTAAAGGGTGTAAATTGAAACTTTTCAAACTTACTAGGTCAAATATTTGAATCTTAAGAATCCTATATTATCCATATTTAACCAAATCCATAAATTTTGATAAGGATAATCATTCAAAAAAAAAAAATCAATTTTAGGCAATAAAAAGGAGTTTTGGTAATTATCCTTAACAAAATATGCTCAAAAAATCGAAAATCCCGGTAACAGCACCCTGGACTCGCCGAGTCCACTGATGGACTCGCCGAGTCGGCTTCGCAGACAGCAAAAATTCGACCTTTTGATCCTTTGGCAGTTCATTTTTGCATCTATTCAACTAGAAAAACGACCTAAGCTCTGATACCACTATTGGGTTATGAGCATAACATCATTCCTATGGTGTAAATGCAACCCTAATTTCTTTGATCTAGGTTTTTCTAAATTGAACATACAACATTGAATACCAAAGCAATAAACCCTAGATCTAACATACTATTATCGAAATTGACATAAGATTAGGATTAGAAACATTACCTTGATTGTTATGTAGAAATAACAATCACAATCCACAAAGTCCTTGACTCTTAAAAGCTTAGTGCCTCAAATGTTTCACCTCTAATGTGTCTGACCCCAAACCAGACGGTGGAAACGTCAAGGGGTGGAGGACTTTATTTGTAGTATCACAACACACGAGTCATAGTAATCAAAGTACAAACAACCCTTGTATTTAAAAAGTATAAATATTTACATGTGTTCAATCATTGTATATTGAAACCAAAACAATTATACAAAAAGAAGACATGACTCAAAACAGCTCCATCGTCTCAAAAAGCTCGGGAAGTACCTGTCTACTGATTCCCTGAAAATACAAGTAAATTTGAAAAGAGAGTATCAACATAAAGTTGAGTGAGTGCATAAGTATTTATGTTTGAAAGTATGTTTTCTGTTTCTTGAATATGTAAACTGTTCCAGAAAATCCTATATTTTCTGCTGTATATGAAAAGTAGTTTTAATTACATAAAACCATTTTATTTGTAAATCAATGTTCTGTTATTGAATTCCTTTTGTATAAACTCTAATAGTGAGAGTGTGTCTGGCTTAACCAACTGTTTATTGAATACTGAGATGTAATATTGTAAAAACTGTATCATAGTAAACTGGTACTTTAAAAATGTACTTTAGTTAATTATACACTAACACATTATTAATATTTTTTTAATGCGTTATTATAACCATACTGAGACTAGATGACCTGACCCAACGCTTTGAAGGCGTCTAAAAACTATTGATAACAATTGTCACTCGTAGGCATGTATGCGTGACTGTAGCTAGCGGTCTGAGTACGGGGTTGTCAATCCCAATATAGATCTATACACACATTGTTTCGATCCCCGACTGGAGATTCTGGTTATAATGTCAAGAATTTAACTATGTTGTTTAAATGAATTAAACAACCTGAATCAAATGACTCATAAAAAGCATATAGACGTTACATGTATAATAGTTATGAAAACGCAATCATTTTGCAATGAAGAATTGATAGTAATGCCCTTGAATTAGTATTTGAAATATGTATACTCTTTATTAGTTTTGAATCAAACCTTTGTTCTTTTAAAACAGTGTACTTTAGTATACTTGAATCGTGAATTAATGTTCTATGATTTATAAATTATACCTATTATAATTTATATGTACTTTCTGAATTGATACTAACTATTCATGAATGCAACCCCTTGCTCAACATGTTACAAAGGGTATTTGAACTGAACGAATTAACTTTTATATATTTATATATACAGATACAATTATATAAGTAAAATTTAAATGACATTTGGACAAATAACCATTACTTATAATCCCACATCCAAACAAGGAAAAGGAACCAAAGTGAACTATGAGTCCTCAGCCTTTTAAACCTTATATATATATATATATATATATATATATATATATATATATATATATATATATATATATATATAAATGATTTATGGGGAAAAATATAAGTTTATTAAAACCATTTAAAAGAAGTTTAACATTTTGAAATACTTTTGATGACTTTATGTCATTTTAACACAATCTTAGAAACCATTTGTTTGTAACACAAAATCTTTGTGTTAGACTTGTATTCCCCCCCCCCCCCCCCATAAAACAGTAAAAACTATGAAAATACGGAGGTATGAACTCATTTGGTAAGAGTGAGGATTTGATGAAAAACTGGGCTTTACGCGAGCAACACTTCGACTGGAAATAGGTTAGCTTTTCGAGAATTTCGGGGCTTCGGGCTTTCGTTGGAACTTGGATACGTCACCGGGGTCTCGGGGTAGTATCGAGAGGCTTAAAAGTGGGAAAATATAGTAGAGAGGATAGAAAATGGCTCCAAAAACCGGAGGTCTCGGTTCCTATTTATGGGATCTTTCTTTGGGGGTTTTAGTGATGTTTTAGACCCATGTAGTGAGGGACATTAAAATTAATTATAACGATGAACAAATGAATAATAGTTATTGTGATGAAGAGAATGTCCATATTAATATATGCATTATATATTAATAATAATCGATGTATGTTGAATTGAATGCATGACTAAACATCTTGTATGAAGTACATTTATTTTCCTATCCATGTGCTTGGGATTTACTCATTATGCTGATGTTGACACTTGTTTCTTTCTTGTTCTTGTGGGTTGCATTAGTACATGTAGCTTAATATTGATGGCATGGTGAGGTCGGGGCTTTTTGGGTAGTTTTATTTATGTTATTTATAGATGATACTAATTTGAGACTTGCGGTGATGTTTCATTTTATACTTGGTTTTTGGTTCTTGTTTGGTACTGGTTTGCTGATTTAGATTTTGATGGATTGTTTTTTAAAGTAATATCGGTGATGTTTCCTTTTCAATAATAAAGACTTATGTTGCTTACATCTGTTAAATAAAGTTTTAAAAATAAAAAAAATAAGGTGAAAAATTCACGGTCTTACACACACGTTCAAGGCTATGTTGGTGGTGAACGGCTTTACACAAACCTAAGGGGTACTATGATGAGACATTCTCACTATTAGCTAAGATCAATTCGATTAGGATAATGCTTGCCATACCTGCCTTTTATGATTTTGAATTATGGAAAATGGATATTAAAACCGCTTTCCAAAATGGGAAGCTTACTGAGGACATCTATATTTCACATCCAAAAGGTTTTGAACATGCCAAATATCCTAATCAAGTGTTCAAGCTTGAGAAGTCCATCTATAGACTTAAACAAGCATCTCGTTGCTTGAATCTTTGCTTCCATGAGAAGGTCAAAGAGTTTGGATTTTCTAGATGTGGGGATGAGTCTTGTGCGTATGTCAAGGCTAGGACTACTGTAACCTTTCTATCTTTGTGTGTTGATCACATACTCCTTATAGGAAATGATATCCCAACTCTTCAAGATGTGAAGTCTTGGCATGGGAAATGTTTCACTATGAAGGATCTAGGAGAGGCGATGTACATTCTTGGAATAAGTATTTATAGGGATAGAAAGAAATGTCTAATTGGACTTAGCCAGAGTACATATTTGGATAAAATATTAAATAATTTTAATATGGAGAATTCCAAGAAAGGGGATTTGTCCATACATCATATTGTTAAATTGAGTAAGACTCAATGTCCCAGTAGTGATAAAGAAATAGTTGTTACGAGTCGAGTCTCATATGGTTTAGTTATAGGATCTATCATGTATGTTATGCCTTGTACTTGTCCTGATGTGTCTGTTGAGAGAAAAACTTAGAGACACACTTGAACAAACGTTAGAACAAGTAGATTGCGGAATAGTTAATCTGGAAGGATCTAAAAGCTCAACAATAATATTAATAAGTTAGAGTTAGATAGTTAGAGAGTTAGTTGCGGAAAAGTAAAGAAATAGAAATGACAACAATTGTTATATCAAGTATACACATAAGTTGATTCATAACAAGGAATGCATTCAAACCAAGTTAATAAGGAAGATCAAACTTAGTGATTAAGTCACAAAAGACTTGCTCCGAAGAGAGGTTATAATCAGTTGTATTTTAGTAAAATTGGAGAGTAAGAAGGGATGCGTAGTAATATAGAGAGAGAGAAAAGATAACTTCAGAGATATGTATTCAGAATAGATAGATGCGTGTATTTTGAATACAAGAGAATAAGCTCTATTTATAGAGACTCATGAAGTACACTAGATTACATCTCTACGAGTAGCCATGCAAGGCATACTCGACAATAGAGAGTATTACAATAAAAGACAAGTAAAGTAATCTAGTAAAATGGCTGCGGTAGGTAGAGACTCCGGATGCGGTTGCTGATGAAGGAACTTGACTGCAGGTGCTTGTCGGCTGCGGTAGCTGAAGTTCAAGAGGTTCACTTTTTATGATTCAACAATTTCCCCCTAAGCGACCTCTTTAACTTTTGTTCAGCTATCAAGTTTAAGAAACTTGATCAGGATCCACCAAAACTTCCTGATGTTTTCCAACCAGATGATTCTTCTTAAAATCTCGAACTTGACTTCTGCAGTAGTGTGCTTCGATTTTTCAACTGTGGTTCGGCAGATATCAAGTTGCTTCCTGGTGAGGCGATGCATGGCAGTCATAGGAATGAAGTATTTGACATTATCGATCTTCCTTTTGAAAATGACTCCAAGTTCAAGAAAATTGGTTGCACCTAAGGATCTTTCTTCATAGCCTTCGGTAGGCATTGGTGCAGGGTCGAGTGGTGGCATATCAAATTTCTTGGCAATGGTGGGGTAGATGTCTGCATCGATTTTAACAAAATCACAAACAGTTTCCTTCAAGAAAATATTAGCCCTTTCAAGCGCAATCTTTATCTTCGGATGCTTCTCCGACTTGTTCTGAAACACCTTAGCTATGAGAAAGACTTCTTCCGGATTCATGCAAGGGAAGTCAGCTTGGGTGCTAACATAGTCGTGTTCCCTTCTAGTGAGGGTGTACTGGATGAAGTCAGCCCTCATGAACTTCCGAATCTTGTAGTTCTTGACTGTGGATGGTCTATCGTTAGACCATATTTTCTCAATGGGAGAGGCATGCTTAGCATAAAAAAGACTAAGTCTCTCAAATTCCATTGGCGGTCTTTTGTGGTCTGGAAGGCTGCGGTCGAATTGCTCAAACACTGTGAAGTATTTGGCATTTAGAGAGATTGGGACATCCCAGTAGCCACCCGAAGGGGGTTCAACATATGTGAGGTGAGGTCTGTAGTCTTCATCCAGCAGTCTGCGGTGAGGATTGATCCAAGAGTTTATCAAGGATTCGTCCATGATGGTATCGAAACCGCATTCTCTCCATATGAGCTCTGCCAGTTTAGCTGCCTTCCAATCTTTTTTCCTTTGGGTGGTGGTAGGAGAGTCGTTTGAGCTTGGAGAGGACATATGCTCAACCAGGTTTTTGAAGTGAGGGGGAGTCTCTGGTTTCTCAGGAGTGATCTCCACTTGCGGTGGAGTGTTATGAGGTGAAGTATGATGAGATGGTTGCGGTGTAGGAATTTTTTTGGTGATGATGGGGGGACTCTGATGCTGTGAGATGGAGTGATGTGAATGATGGACTTCTTCTTCACTTCCCCCTCTTGAGGAATGCAACCTAGGAGCTTCCTCAAGCCATTTTCAAAGGCCATCAACTTTGGCAAAAACGTATTGAAATTGAGCTTTAAGGGCATCTGCCAGTTGTTGATTATTGGGAATGGAGGAGTTGAAGAGCAGTCTATGGATTTCTTTGGTGAGTTGAAGAATCTCGGGACCATGGAAGTTGGAGGACAGGGATCGTTGCAGTCTATTGATTGTGGCTTGAAGAACTGAGATAGTGGACTCATACGCAGTGTGAGTCTCAACTATCAGTTTTTGAGACTGTGTGGCTTGATCCGCAATGGCTGCTTGGAGATCTGTCTTGATTGCGGTCACCTCAGAGATGAGGCATTCCGCAGCAGCCATGAAGTCCTTGTGATCTGCTTTTCGATTGTTGTCAAGGGACCGGATTCCCATTTCAACTTTGAGAGAAATTCTCTCAGCAGCCAATCGCTCACGCGTTTCCAAGCGCTCTATCCGTTCGATTAATGACTACGGTCCAGGCAGGTCTTCTGGTTACGGTTGGGTTGGTTTGACCGCAGCTAGAATTTGATCAACTTTTGCTTGTAAGCTCAGAAATTCTTTTCTTGTGACATCATTCTTCTTCTTTTTCTTCTTCTCTTTGGGTTTTGAAGTTTAATGGTGAGAGCCACTGGATTCCTCTTCTTCATCGAACATCATAAGGTCATCATCAGAGGGAGAGGGTTTGTTTACCTCCTGAATGGTATCATCATCAAGACCAAAGGTGGGAGCAGAACTGACTTCTATTGCGGTTCCTTCGTCTTGTGATTCATGAACTGTTGGAGTTGGAATTGGATTTGGAGTTGGAGTTGGAGTTGGAGTTGCTCTGGAGGGGCCTGTACCTTTACCTGTTGCTTGAGCTTTGAGGATTGTCTCAGCCATCTCGGTCATCCAGTCTTGAACCTTTAGAATGGTGGCTACGGTATTGGCATTATTGATTGCATCTGCCCAATACTTAGCCACTGACTGGATTTCTTGTTCCTTTTGTTGTTGTTCCTTGCGTGCTAGGAATGCCCTCCTGAAAGCGGCATATTTCTTAATGTCTGACTCAGTCACCGGAGTATAGTTCAACCATGAGTCATTTGATTCATCCCCGTCAAATCCTTGAAATCGCACCGAAGTGTCCTTCGGGTCCACGGATCCTTGCACATTTGTGCTCACCGTGCCTAAACCACCCGCTGCGGATGTAAGCAGAGTAGGATTTCCTGAGCTTCCTTGGTCTCCTTGACCAGTAGTCAAGTTTGGCCTCGACTCAGTTCTGGCATGGGCGGAAGAAGTGCCCTGCGGTTGGGGAGGTGTTTGAAGTGTTTGGGTTACGTTCAAGAGGATGGAGCGCAACTCCTCAAGTGAAAAGAAATGCAGTCGGGAAGCCCTGGAGACCTTAGGGCGTGCACCAGTGTCATCCTCTTGGGATTGAACTGGGGGGTGGGAGTCTCCACGAAGTGATGAAACAAACTCACTTTCTGAGCTTGAGTGGTATTCGATGGTGGTGTTGAATGGGTCTGCGGCCACCCCAAGGACTACCGGAGCCTTTTGAGAGGCTGAGGTATCAGTCCGGTCACGCATATGGCCAGTGGGATTGGTTTTTCTTTTCTTAAGGATGGCAATTGGTTGCGCATCCTCATCAGAATCACTATCAGGTGTGGGTGCGGTTGGTTTGGTTTTACGTTTCTTGGAGGGTGCGGTTGTTTTGGGAGCATCCTTCTTGGGAGTTCTTTGTTTCTTCTTGGAGGCCAATTGCTTTCTTCTTTGAGAAAGATTGGATAGAGTAGTGGAAGAAGGGACTACGGTACCTTCAGGGTTGATAATTGCGGATGGGTTTTGAAGAGGCGGGGTAGGAAGGTATGGGGCAATACCTTCCGTACCACAATATGATCTGAGACATCAGCAGTCTCAAGACCAAGAGTGGAAAGAATGTGGGTAGGAAGTCTTCGAATTGGTCCAAAAATAGATTGGTCAGAGGAGGGATTGTACCTTTTGAGATCCTTGGGGACAAAGAAATTGATGTCACTGCCCATGTCGATCCCTGCATCCGCATGGAGGTCTGAAATGCAGAGGGACCGGAACCTTGCGAAAGTGAGTTCGGTTGGGTTCTCCCTTGGGCTCTCCTTGGGAATGTATTGAAGAAAGTCGTCCCATAGGATTTGCCCATAGTTCACGTCATGACCTGTGAAGATACTCCACACCAGCTCCAGAAGTTTGAGTCCCATATTGTCCGTGCCTCCGGTTCTGCCGGACAGACTGCGGATGACGAAGTAGCAAACAAATTGCCAGACCGCAGGCAGTTGGTTTTTCTTGAATTCCCCAATCCCTCTAATCTTCTTCTGGTATCCCATTTGGTAAAGTAAAGAAGTAACGTCCACCATGGAAGGGGTGAAAATCTTGATGGAGGGATGAACAAGGAGGTTAATGGCAGAAAGAAACTTTTCTTTGGAAAGAATGACCAAGGAATCGTTAACCAGGTTAAGATGAACTTCTTGTGGGTTTTCGAGTGGGCGATAGGCTAAGAAGGCACATTTGAATATGGTTGATATTGGGACAACGTCTGTGAAAGCATCGAAGGGGCCAAACAGGGGATGATTCTTCAGAAACTTGATCATCAGCTTGATCGGAGCATTGCAGGATGAATGATCTTTAAACACAACTCTGAAGTTGCTTGAAGCAATCGTAGGAGAGTCGGAACCAGTAGGGTTCACTGATCCAGATGCCTTGGATTGTTTCTTAGATGCACCGGATTTCACCATTGTAGGAGCTTAAGAGAAAGAGTAGAAAACAGAGTGCTTGCAGGAATTTGAGTGGGAAGATTCAATGTTCAGAAAGCGTAAAGTGATTTTTGGGAAGAAGAAGGGTTTATATAGGGATGAATTGAAACAGTAACTGTTTTTACCCTAGGTAAAAGAAAGGATAAGGTAAAAGGTCGTTTGGGGGGAATCTTTTGAATTGGAAATTAAATCTCAGCCACATAAGACGAAACGGTTTTAAAACGTTTTTGAGATTTTACCAAAAAGGGATTTGCATTTAATGAAAAGTCAGACGTACATCATTACGTCAGGTGATCGTGTGGTGAGGGGAAAAGAAGTTGTAACGGATGGGATGTGCTGGGTAAGAGGAAAAGACAGATTAAGGATGTGTGTATGGAAAAACGTTCTTTTTGTCATCATACCTAAAATAGGTCTGACACAAGGTTTATTCAAAAGAGAATGAGACAGTTACTCAAGGAATGTTTTTTTTTATTTAATGTTTTCTTATTTAATGAAGGATCATTAAATAACACACCATGATTCAAGGGTTGATGAAACAGTTGAGAAATTATCAACGTGATTGCGGATGGAAACTTCATTGCGGATGACCAGATGTCATTGCGGATGAACAGATGTCATTGCGGATGAACAGATGTCGTTGCAGATGAACAGATGAATGTCTGCAGTATAGGAACTGAGGAGAGCACTTGTATAAAAGGTTAGTAATAACAAACAATAAGGACCCATGAAAGATAAGTATGATATATGGCTGCGGTACATAGACTGCGGTACCAAAACCATCTATCATAAGTAACTTTCAGTTAGAACCGCAACGGAGACCAAGGATGGTCTGCGGTATCTATCAATTCAAAAAGAATTGTAGGAAGGTTTTAAGTTTTGTGGAGTCGATCGCTTTTGTGAACACATCAGCAAGCTCTTCATGAGAATGGACAAAGATGAGTTCAATGTTACCTTTCAAGATGTGGTCTTTGATGAAATGATACCGTAGTTCAATATGCTTAGTATTGGAGTGCTTAATTGGATTGTGAGAAATAGCAATAGCACTTTCAGAGTCACAATAGATCGGTATCCGCAACATTCTATATCCGTAGTCCAATAGTTGAGTTTTCATCCAAAGGACTTGAGAACAACAGCTGGCTGCGGCCATATACTCAGCTTCTGTGGTAGACAGAGATACACAACTTTGTTTCCTTGATGACCAGCTGACGAGTCTTCCACCCAGAAATTGACATCCACCTGAAGTGCTTTTTCGATCTAGTTTGCAACCGGCGTGATCCACATCTGTGAATGCTTGAAGGCTGAAATCATTGCCTGCGGGGTACCATAATCCAAGAGACTTGCTTCCTTTCAGGTACCGTAGTATCTGTTTGGCTGCGGTCATATGTGACACTTTTGGGTCAGCCTGATACCTTGCGCATACACCTGTTGCAAAGACAATGTCTGGCCTGCTTGCGGTGAGGTACATCAAAGAGCCTATGATACCTCTATAAGTCTTGTGATCCACAGATTCGCCTGAGGGATCAGCAGAGATCTTATATCCGAAGGCCATGGGGACCTTAGTCGAAGAACAATTGTCCATAGAATATTTCTTTAACAGTTCAGTGGTGTATTTCTCTTGATGAATGAATATCCCTTGCGGAACTTGTTTCACTTGAAGTCCTAGAAAGAAGTTAATCTCTCTATTCATGCTCATTTTGAATTTGTTGGTCATGAGCTTAGCAAATTCATCCACCATTCCTTGATCAGTGGATCCGAAGATGATATCATCCACATATATTTGTACAAGCATAAGGTGGTCACCATTTTCTTTTCTAAATAAAGTGGGATCAATCATTCCTCTTTTGTATCCGGACGAGACAAGAAATTCAGAGAGAGTCTCGTACCATGCTCTTGGGGCTTGCTTCAGACCGTAAACTGCTTTTTCAAGTTTGTAGCAGTGGTCTGGGAATTCAATACTTTCAAAGCCTAGAGGTTGCTGAAGATAAACCTCTTCTTTTAATTCCCCATTGAGAAATGCACTCTTAACGTCCATTTGGTGTACCTTGACGTTTTTGTGGGCTACATATGCTAAGAAGATTCGGATGGCTTCCATTCGTGCCACCGGAGCATACGTTTCATCATAGTCAATACCTTCAAGTTGACTGTAGCCCTTTGCAACTAGCCTTGCCTTGTTTCTGACTACCGCACCAGATTCATCCAGCTTGTTTTTGAATACCCATCTAGTACCAACAATGGTGTGACCGTGTGGCTTCGGGATGAGCTTCCACACTTTGTTCCTTTTGAATTCTTCTAGCTCTTCTTGCATTGCGGATATCCAATCAAGTTCTAGTAATGCTTCTTTGATCGATCGGGGCTCGACTGAGGACATAAATGCTGCGTAATGACAATGATCAGATAAGTCGTTGGAAGCTCGAGTCTGGATACCTGCGGATGGGTTGCCAATGATTTGACCTGGTGGGTGGTCCTTCGTCCATACGTGTAGACGGGGTTGTAGATGATCAGCAGCTGCGATAGAGGGAATATCTTCAATATCAGAAGATTCTGCGGTTGGAGATGGCAGTTCCCCCTGGACTTGAGAACATCCTGCGGAATCATCTTGGTTTGTTGGAATGAGAATGGAATTTTCTTGAGCAGTTGGAAGAGGTTCCCCCTGGATTGCTGATGGGAGTTCCTCTGCAACCTGAGAAGGTTCCCCCTGGACTGCGGATGGAAGAGTGATAATCCTTGAATCGGTTCTTGTGTCAATGTTCTCTATTAGTTCATCATCCGAATTCGAAGATTCGTTTGATGGTAATAATTCTCTACGGATAGGAACTTGAACAACATCAAGTACTGGAACCTCGACGGTTGTAGCTTGATCCGGAGTAGAGCTTTCCCCTTCAACTGGAGAGGTGGATGTATTGAGAGATGCTACTTCGGATAGTGATGGACCAGAAACATCAGCGTGTTGTTGTTGAGCTGCCGGTGACACAAGAACTTCGGATAGTTTTGCCGTTTCAACAGGGTCGAAAAGATCGTCATAATTGACTTCAACTAGATTTAAAGGACCTGAAGAGGCAGGAATATCGCTTTCCATGATTTCAGTGGTTTCAGTGGATGGAGGGGCGTTGCGGATGTGAGAATCATCAAATATCACATCGAAGCTTTCAATGATTAGCCTTGTACGTCTGATGAGGATCCTGTAAGCAACTTTGTTAGTGGAATAGCCGAAGAAGATGCCTTCATCAAACTTCGGTGCAAATTTGTTAAGATGATCGCGATTGTTGATCACAAAACATCGACACCCAAAGATATGAAAGAAGCGAACATTTGGCTTGCGGTTGGTAAGGCCCTCATACGGTGTTTTGTTGAGACGTTTGCACACAATGCTACGGTTTTGAACAAAGCATGCGGTGGCTACAGCTTCAGCCCAGAAGTAGAGAGGAAGGTGTGCGAAGTTGAGCATGGATCTGGCTGCTTCTACTAGAGTGCGGTTCCTTCTCTCTACTACTCCATTTTGTTGTGGTGTATAAGGAGCTGAGAAGTTGTGAGTGATGCCTTTGAAAACCAAGAAACTGTTGAGAAGATGATTAGTAAACTCGGTTCCATTATCACTGCGGATACGTCTTACTGGAAGCTTGATCTGAAGTTCTATTTCCTTGAAGAAATTGATGAGAATCTGTGGTGTTTCTGACTTGAGTCTAAGGAAGAAGACCCATGTGAAGCGTGTGAAGTCATCCACTATAACCAGTATGTACTTCTTGTGATGGAGACTGGCTACGGTTGATGGACCGCAGAGATCAATGTGTAAGAGCTCTAGAGTTTCAGAGATTAAAGAATCAATCACCATGGGGTGACTTGCTTTGGATTGCTTCCCACATTCACATGCAAGGCAGAGAGTATCGTTGCTGAATTTGAGAATAGGGAGACCTCTGACTAGTTCTCCGGTGACCAAATTGTTGATGTACCTGAAGTTGAGATGGGCTAGCTTGCGGTGCCATAGCCAGCTGACTTCAGATACGGCTTTGGATAGGAAGCACAACTGCGGTCTACCAATGATCAGAGAGACATCTAAAGGATACATCGTACCTTCGGATCGGGATTTGATCAGACACATGTTCCTATCACTTGTCATTACATAGTAAAATTGATCATCAAATTCAACTCGATGGCTTGCCTTACATAGTTGGCCAACACTGATGAGATTATGTTTAAGGCTTTCTACATAAGCAACCTTTTGAATAGAGAAGTTCCCCGTAGTGAGAAAACCGTAACCTCGGATGACTCCATTCGCATTGTTGCCGAATGTGACATTTCCACCATTGCATATTAGCCTGAAATCCCGAAGGTATTCTAACCTTCCGGTCATGTGCAAGGAGCAGACACTGTCGATTAACCATTCTTCTTCTTGTTCCTCCTTGCACAAAGCCTGAGAATTACACGGTTAGTTTAGGCATCCAAACTAGTTTGGAGCCTGGGGCAATTGGTGAATTTCTGAAAGATGCATGGACCGAGGTTGCAGGGACGGGTCTCTTGTCAACTTTTAGTCCTAGTCCTGGGTGTTTGTGCAGATTTGGAGTGTTGTGAGTTTTTGAAAAAGTACGAGGTTTCTGACTCCGACTAGATTTGACATAGGATGAATCCTTTTGACAACTACACTGACATTTACAAAAAGAGATTTTGTCGTTTGATCTGACACTATGCTTGGTCAGCGGTCTGTAGGATGAATTGGACTTGTTACCGGTCCGAGGTTGGTAATCCCTGACATGAGTGGTGTTGGGTTTTGAAAAAGTTTGTTTTTGCAAAGGTTTAGCACATGTAGTTTTTTGAGTTCTTTTTGGTGGAGTTGGTAAAATACCCTTCCACTTTTTGAAATTTTGACGTGACTTTAAAAGTGTTGGAGTGGGTAAGATACCCTTCCATTTTGGGTCATCTGAGGAATAGACTTGAAAACCATTGTTTTGAAAAGACTTTGCACCTTTTTGGGTTTTGTCAGATGAATTAGGAATGACTGATGAAGCTTGACATTCCTTTTTGTGTGTTTTCTTGATAGGAGAGTTTTTTTGAAAAGTAGTGTGAGAAAAAAAAATTCTGGACTCTTGGACTTTGGAAATCTGACATCCCTCTTGTTTTTCAAAAAAGTTTGTTTATTTGTGCCACGGGATCGAATTTCCTCTTTGAAAGCCTTTTTAGCTAAGGATTTTGGTGAACTGCAGTCTTTGTTGTTCAACTGCGGTTTCCTAGAACCCTTTGAAAATTTGTGAAAACGAGGGCTTGAGTCATCAGAACTTGAAGATTCAGGGATTTGAGAGCATTGGCCTACTTCAAAGTTTTCTATGGGTAATTCATGATGAATTGGCTGAAGAGTCACAATTCCTTTTACTGATGACTGCGGTAGTGATGATTTGACTACCGCAGAGTAAGTCTTAGTTGGGACTGCAGTGGGACTTTTGTGGGACTTTCGGCTACAGTGAGAAACACTGCGGTCTGAGGGCAGAGATGGAAAGTCTTTCGAGACTTCGGGGCTCTCAATGACAATTTCTTCATCAACTGCGGATGAGGTTTGAGAATTTGGGTAAATGGTGCCACAGATAGGAATTTGATCACATGTGTGACCCGAAACCTCAGGCACAATTTCTTCAATGACACAATTATTGCTTAGACTATGCAGTCTACCGAAGTGAGTTTTGATGTCTTCGGGAAAGGTCTTGTCATTGACTGGGAAATGAAATTCTCGGTCTGGAGGGACATACAGTCTGTCTTTGTTGAATCGGGGTGAGGAATCCATTGCGGTAGGATATCCATTTGACCAACCCTAATTGTATGTATTGTCCACGGTTCCATTGTTTACCAAATTTTCAATAGCTTCACTTTCATTAAACAATTTTTCAATTAAGAGATTTAAGCGTACAATTTCACTCTGAGCTAAATCTCTCTGGTTCAAAGCTATCTCTAATTGAGTTTGACTCAACATTCTTGCATCTTTTTCTAACTCTAAGTCCTTCTCTAACATAGCCATTTTGAGTCTTTTGTTATCCAGTCGTCCTCTCACGTGGAACATCTTTTGGGACGCAGTGTTCTTCTCATCTAAGGCTTTGTTATAGTCTGTAAGGACGGCATCACAAGTGTCATTAAGATCATCTATGTAGGGTTGACAGTCATGCATGCTATAGTTTAGAGTTTGGATCATGAGTTTTACCTGTTCGACGATGATTAGAGTTTCATCCTTTGCCATGTAGCAGTAGTTCTTGTCCAGCTTTGTAGACCCATCATCATCCGCAGTTGCCAGCATGCAGATTTTCCCTTTTTTTTGACACTGCTGATGGCTTCATCTTCGTCTCCGGATGACCAAACTTGATGGTCTCTTTTGAGATGGGCTATGTATGCCCTTGCTTTTTCCTTATCTTCCAACTCTTGAGCCATTCTAAGGTAGAATGCTCTGTCTTTTACTACATTGGCCATATAATCTCTTGCAAAGTGATTATCTTTGTTGCATTTGTGACAAATTACAACATCAGTCTTGTCTTCTGAGGGAGTACCGGAGTCAGTGGTTTGAGTAGACTGCGGTGCCTCCTTTGGTTGATTATTTTGAGATTGCGGTGGTGGATGAGAATTTTTGGAATATCGAGGATGGTTATTCTGGGAACCGAAGTTACTGTTGAATGGAGGTTTGTTGAACTGTTGATTCTTGCGGAAGGAAGGAGGTGGTAGACGGTTGAACTGTTGGCTAACCAGAGCAATAGCCTTCCGAAATTCTTCTTCATCATCATACTCTGAATCAGCTTCGTATGACTGCGGTGGAGTTTCATACGAGGGAGAGTAAGATTGATTATGTCGAGCTTGTGTTATGAGAGCAAGAGGTCCTCCGAAGTCAGCACAGTCTTTGAGTACGGTGGATTCTTGTGCTTGCAGTTCTCCATAGAGCTTCTAGAGTGACAAAGAATGAATCTTTCTATTGCCTTGGACTATCATCTTAGCCGTAGTCCAATGTCTTCCCAAACCATTAAGAAACTGAAGATTTGTTTCATGGTTACTGCGGATGGTGCCCGCATTGGATAACTTGGTGACTATCAGGTTCAACCTTTTGAAGGAGTCTTCCAAGCTTTCGCCAGTATGAGCTTTAAAGTTGTTGAACTCATTGAGTGCGGTAGTAAGCTTCTTGTCTTGTGCTTGTTCTGAGCCTTCGTACAAGTTCTTGAGAACTTCCCAGATCTCTT
This sequence comes from Lactuca virosa, assembly GCF_052849685.1. Taxonomy (NCBI): domain Eukaryota; kingdom Viridiplantae; phylum Streptophyta; class Magnoliopsida; order Asterales; family Asteraceae; genus Lactuca; species Lactuca virosa. Next base: position 161,915,062 of record NC_136433.1, read on the forward strand.
TTACTGATTTGCAATTTATGATAATATCGAAGTTGTCAGGAGCAACTCCACAGGAGATATCATAAAAAGCAACATCATCATTTTCCATTTTATCGAGATCATCTTTGGTGGGACGGTTCATGACTGGTTGACCTCCTCCTAGTCTGGTTGTAGCGCCGTCAGTTTGGACTGGTGTAAGGACTGGGACATGTGGTCCTTCTTCTACGGATCGCCATACATCTCTACCAAGTCTCCTTAAGTATCTTTCCATTCTTTGTGACCAGTGATGATATTCATTTTCTACCAGTATTGGGGCTCGATTAGAACCACCAACACTGTTGGAAACATTCAGAGATAACGATTGTGCCATTTTGAAGGGTTTTTTTTTAAGAAATGAGCTTCAGTGGTATAGAAGGCCCTTTGAAAATCAGAGTTCCGTTTTAAAAAAGCAACCACTATGGCTCTGATACCAATTGTTGAGAGAAAAACTTAGAGACACACTTGAACAAACGTTAGAACAAGTAGATTGCGGAATAGTTAATCTGGAAGGATCTAAAAGCTCAACAATAATATTAATAAGTTAGAGTTAGATAGTTAGAGAGTTAGTTGCGGAAAAGTAAAGAAATAGAAATGACAACAATTGTTATATCAAGTATACACATAAGTTGATTCATAACAAGGAATGCATTCAAACCAAGTTAATAAGGAAGATCAAACTTAGTGATTAAGTCACAAAAGACTTGCTCCGAAGAGAGGTTATAATCAGTTGTATTTTAGTAAGATTGGAGAGTAAGAAGGGATGCGTAGTAAGATAGAGAGAGAAAAGATAACTTCAGAGATATGTATTCAGAATAGATAGATGCGTGTATTTTGAATACAAGAGAATGAGCTCTATTTATAGAGAATCACGAAGTACACTAGATTACATCTCTAAGAGTAGCCATGCAAGGTATACTCGACAATAGAGAGTATTACAATAAAAGACAAGTAAAGTAATCTAGTAAAATGACTGCGGTAGGTAGAGACTCCAGATGCGGTTGCTGATGAAGGTGCTTGACTGCGGGTGCTTGTCGGCTGCGGTAGCTGAAGTTCAAGAGGGTCACTTTTTATGATTCAACAGTGTCTTATGTCTTTAGTATGGTTAGTCGGTTTTAGGATAATCCTGGCGGAAATCATTGGAAAATAGTAAAGAATATTCTGAAGTATTTGCAGAAAATCAAAAAAATGTTCTCACTTTTTGGTGGCAAAGACGAGTTAAGAGTGTGCGGTTATAGTGATGCTAGGTTTCAAATGGATATAGATAACTTTTTTTCACAAATCGGATGGTATTCCCACTAATTGGTGGAGCAGTGACACGGAAAGGTTCCAAGCAGAAAACGGTGGCTGATTCTACTTGTGAATCAAAGTACATCGCAACAAGCGAGGCAGCAAAGGAAGTGAGTTGATTGAAGAATTTCATTGGTAATCTTGGAGTTATTTCTTCAATCCAAGAAGCCATGGAAATTTTCTTCGACAATGACGTTGTGTTTGCATTAACAAAAGAACCAAAGGATCATGGGAGGTTAAGGCACATTCTTAGAAAATAAAATTATGTCCGACATAGAGTTAAAGATGGAGACCTCGTGGTGAATCGAGTATCATCATAGGATAATCTTGTTGATCCTTTTACAAAGCCGTTATGCAAGAACAAGCACTTCGACCATGCAAAGAGCATTGGGTTAAGAGATAATATCAGTTTTAGTGGTTTGTTGATAGTTTCAAACAATGTAAAAAAATAAGTTGTACTTGTTTGGGTGATTAAATAATTAAGATTAATTGATGATTTTGTGTACTACCATCTTTGATTATTTATTCTTGTGTTTTGTTTTTCATGTTTACTTCTCGTGTATTAAATTATTTGAAATGCCATAGTAAGTCATTCTTTTAGGAGTAATTAATGATTTAAGATTGTCATGGAGTATTAGTAGATTGTGTATAGTGATTGGACATGGCATATAGATTGCTGAAATGCTCATGAGTGCTTAAACCCACGCATAGAGGTTACTTCATGGATTCAATCACAAGTAATTATAAGATGATAATATCTTTTATTCTTCAAAGAGATACATATGTTATAGTTTACAACTCTGTTATGCATTGGTATTACATAAACGCATCTGTAATTGGATGTTATAAAATATAGTTCCATGTATGTCATGAAGGGTAAAGGCTATAATTATATAGTCAAAATTTATTTGTTCCTTCTTCCTTTAAAGGAAAAGTGATATCTTTGGGCCCCTCGGTAATTTGATGTTGTCATAATTGTGGTGGGCCCAGGCTCGTATAAATTGATGTGTTCAATTAGGAGTTTAATAAGGTCATCATAAATTGGAAATCGGGAAACAGAAGTTTGGACTATGAGATTGATTTGTATCCAGGTCTCGTGTCCATAAGATATCTTGTATAAAGAAGGAATAGTTGATCACTTATCTTAAGGTTGGCGTCTGATAGGATTTAGAGTTCGGTAGTGGATTTGGAAAGCACACTTTCCTAGTTATTCAAAGTGTATGCTTGTAATTTTAGTTGTTGACTTATCGAAGTGGGAGACTATTGGATTAGGAGTCTAAGGTCATAACTAAATTTGTATAACTTTGTGGAATAAAATCAAAGTCCTTTTTTGGGTTGCCCTCAATAACTAGAAATAGCTAGAAATGATTTTAGGAGAATGAGGAAATGGTTTGTTAATTTATTATATGATTAATAAATTAATTAGAAATATTTAGAATTAATCATAATTAAATTAATATTAATCTTGGATTAATTAGAATTAATTACCGGTGCAAGGGTTGAATTGAAATTGTTTAATTGCTAAATAAGGAAGGCATTCTAAAACCCTCCTTGAGGTGGATGGTTTTCACAAGGGTTCTAGAAGGGTTCTGGAAGCTTTTGGTAATTGGTAAGGATAACTTACTTGAATAGATTAAATCTTATTATTTAATTATTCAAATCAATGTTTATCCTAGATATCCATCAACTATAAATAAGGAACCTTAACAAGGCATTTTCGATCCCTAGCATACATAAGGAAGAAATAAAAAGTCCTTTTTCCCTTCTCTCTTATATTTTTTTCTAGGGTTTCTAAGGTATTATGTGTAGGTCATTAGAGGCGTCCACACTATTGGTGCTTGCTTTCCAGGGAAGACTTGAAGATTAAAGATTGTTATATTAGATTATAACAAAAGGCATGTTCTCTAATCCTTGTGATTTTCGATTATACCTATATTAGATTAGTATTTCATAGTATGTCGCTATAATGAGAAAATGAAATAGATATATAGGCTACATGTGCCCATAAAATAGCTTTAAGACTCTGATGCATAGATTTAGATGTTTTGATAACCTAGAAAACGCATCAAAACCTCCACCTTCAAGATCTGGAATCTATCTAAAATGCCATATATATCTAAGTTGCATGTGCTCATAAAATAGTTTAAGACTCTGTTGCATAGATTTACATGTTCTGGTAACCTAGAAAACGCATCAAAACCGCCACCTGCAAGCTCTGGAATCTATCAAAAATCTCCTCTGGAACTAGGTAACGATCTAACTTACTTTGTTTAGAAATTGAAAAATCAACCCTAGTAAACTTCTTCCCAATCATAGGAACATCAACCACACCAATTTCATCAATAAATTCATTGAAAGCTTCAACAGAAAGATGGCAAAATTTTGAGCCAAATCCCTCATCTTGACACCTAACAAATTTAAATCGCCAAAAATACTATAATTACCACCTTGAAAACGAATAAAAGAAGAAATATAGCACCATAGTTCTTGCTTCCCTGGAAGGTCTTGAGGAGCAAAAACATTCACCATACAATATTCCATACTAAAAGGAACCCACATACCCCCTATAATAACCACATTGCTAATGCAAACGACACTACTTTTAACAAAGACCCTCGGGTCCCAAATAGATTATAAACCACCCAATCTACCATGAGCACTACTAAAAGAAGCATCAAAGTTACAATTTCCATACATACTCCGAACTCTAAAGAAATCCAATTGTGTCATACTCATTTCTTGGAGACCCAACAATGAAAGTCCCTTTTGAACACAAATAGACCTCACCTAACTTCTTTTAGAGAAAGTACGTGTGCTATAAATACTCAAAGAGAGGCAATCCATTGATCCACTTGAATTACACCAACACTTGCCAATATTTGCCTAACCTTCTCCTTATTATTATTATCCATATCATAACCAAGTAAACCCCCCACCCCATTCAACATATTTCTTCATAGCATCCTCAATTTCCTCCACGTTAGTTGGTACCCGTTTTTTCAAAAGCTTAGAGGAAACTTGATAACTTGAGGAGCTTGTCTTAGAATTATTAGGAGTTGGATCTGAGTTATTATCATGTCTGAAACCAGGGGCTGTGTCACAACTAGTATTTTTACTAGGAAATTCTATGATCATGTAAACGTCATCTATGATAATACTTGTAACTCCAACTTGATATCATATACTATGTTCATTCTATGACCACAAACTTAGTCAAGATTTACAATTGAAATTCAAAACTCTATGCAAAACATTTTAGAAAGTCAATTGGGGAGTTGAATACCCTAGAGATCCAAGTACAAGTTCATTATGGGCTAGGATTTCCTTATTGGGCCCAATGGACCAATAATCATTCAATTCAACTATATTGGGCTTAGAAACCCTATTTGGATTCTAAATGGACCCAACTCATAAATCTATAACATTTTGGATCATTTGGGCCTAGAATGATTCATTCTAACCCTAATGGGCCTTAATAGGCCATAAACTCCCTTTCTTTTATTCAAATGGGCCGCGAACCATCTAATGAGCCCAATGGGCTGAAAAATAATATTAGGCCTATAATATTCGATCAAAGCCAAGAATTTGGGCCCAAAACCATTTTCTTCATCACACTAGGCCTATTCTCCGCCCAATAGTAAAAAATAAAAATAAAAAGAAATTAGGAGGATTAATGAGAATTAGACACATCTTTATTGCATGGTGGATCTCCATGCACAACACTTCACTCTCTCTCTCTCTCTCTCTCTCTCTCTCTCTTCTCCCTTCTTTTTCTCAGTCCGAAACACCTCATACCACCTTCATTCTCTCAAAAATCTTTCAAGAAAACTCTCTCAAGCACTCAAGAGCATCCTCCTCCCTTCCCATCCAAATTTTCGAGATTTCTAAGTGTTTCAAGAGGATCTTCACCAAAAATCATCAATCTTTGGTATGTCATCACACATCCAAGCTAAATAACTTCATTATTATGTTAGATCACTCCTTCTAAACATTATTTGTGATCATACTCTTAGAAACCCCCTAAGATCAAGATCTACTCAAGGAAAGCTTGCTAGGGCCGAAACCTCCCTATTTTCTTCACCAAATCGAGAACAAACAAGCAAGGTGAGTTCATACCCCCTTGTTTTCGGTTTTTACTTGTTGTGGGGGGAGAATACAAGTATTCATGTGTAGATCTATGTATTATGGCATGTTGTGTGTGATTTTATTGGTTTATGTTGTGTTTGTGTGATAAACTTGATGGATCCATGAAACTTCAACAAAAATAGGTGAGATTCATAAACCAAAACAATCTAGACACCATACTACAAATTTAAAAGTGTTATATATGCCTAAGTTGTGAAAAACAAAACAAAATCTTGTATAAGGATCATTTTTGGCAAATAAAAAAAAGTTTGGGACAAGAATGACACCTACCGTTTTATAAGGACCAAAAGGGTCATATTAGCTTAAAAATGAGTTTTTATAACAATCATGTTTTCCTATGGGCCAAAAGTGTAAAATTTGGCATTATGGGCCTTAATGTGGGCCTCACAGCTTTTTGGGCCCAAATTGCAAAAATATCAATTTTTGGTGATGAAAATGTTATTTAATCAAAACTTGAGCCAAAAATGAGAATAAACGAGATTAGGGGCTGAAAATGACTCTATCTCAAGATTTGGACAAAAAATGTTAATTTTATAAAAATTGGGCCGAAAATGTTATTTTATCCAAATAAAGGCTGAAATTGTAATTTTCTACAATAATGGGCTGAAAACGTCATTACATGTATTTTTGGGCCAAACCCGTCATTTACTAAACATTTGGGGCGAAAATATAAGTTTTTATAAATTTATGGACTAAAATGTTATTTTTAATTTAAAATAGACCAAAATCACATTTTATGTAAAAATAAGCCCCTTAAATGTTCAAATTAATTCTTAAGGGACCTAAAGTGAAATTTTAATAAATATAGGTTCTAATTATACAATTTTGACGTATCAAACTAAAAAAATCATTCTAACAAAACATTGGACCTTTTTATAACGTTAAGGATAAATAATTCGACTAAACGAAATATACTATAGCAAATAAATGAAATACAACAATGGTGCGATAATTGGGCCTAGTATTTGCTATACATGTTGATTGGGCCTTCGTGATCAATTTACATGTTTATTGGGCCCAATGTATTCATCACATGTCTATTGGGCCTCAGTGACCCAATTACATGCTAAATGGGCGTAATTTAGCCTTTACATGTTATTGGGCCTTAGTGGCCCATTCACATGCTAATTTAGCCTGGAAAAATTCATCATGTGCTTAGTGGGCTTTAATGTGTCCATGGCATATTTAACAAGCCTGGAATAACTTACATGTCTAATGGGCCATGGTTGTCCTTTCTTCATGTTTTTTTGGCCTTATCTTTTTATTTCATGCATCATCTAGTGTTCGAACTTCTAAATACATATAACGTTATACAAATTCATGTAGAGACAAATGAGATCTTGTGAGACGTGTTGGTTGACATCACTAAGTGTATGGCCGTAGCTTGTAGTTATAATCAGAGTCTCCTGGAGGGAGAGCGAGAGTTTGTGTATAGATCTATACGAGGGTGACTCCCCCACACCTGAGTTGTTTGCTACAGTTAGACTAGGCCAGTCTAAGGTGACAAAACCTTGATCGAAAATCCGGCGTTTGGAAAAATACCAAGACAGGCAAATCAATCACTATCATGCATGGTTATAACGACTCATATAGATATCCATTCCCATCACGACATTACGGAAATTAAAAACTCTTAAGTCATATTGATACAAAACATACGACAGTGCAAAGACCGTAACTTTTTTTTTTATAAATAAGAAAATATCGGATTTTCTGGGGAAATACTATTATTCGAATACCACTTACTTACAACAGAAAGAATACACAGAAATATGAACTGCATTCCTCTATGTTACTACTATGAAATTCACACATGCATTTACACTCGATTTTCACATCATTTTTCAAACTTATTACAGAAAATATCGGATTTTCTGGGATTTTACAAACAATACAAAGACTTTCATTCAAACATGCTTATGAACTCACCAACATTATATATGTTGACCATTTTCAAAATAACTTGTATTCTCAGGTAACCGTTAAGCAGAAGGACTTTCAAGTGTGTATGGATTTACTTTGTGTAACGTCATTCATTGTACTATAAATACTTTGGATTTATGTAACCTATGACAATGTACTTGATGTGAACAATACCAGTTGTAATATGTAATGTTTGGTGATGAATGTGTTATGTTTCATGTATATTCATTATGATGATATTTCAATTGATAGTCACACGAGCCCTCAGACGTTTCCGCCGTCTGGTTCGGGGGTGTGACAGGTTGGTATCAGAGCATTGTTTATAGTGAACTAGCATATCTAACCATACTTGATATGCAACTATAAATACAATGGGACTAAAACACTATAAATAAAGTGCATACATTAAAACAATAACATTAAAAGTCTCTAGAGGAAATGGAACGCTGTGATTAAACCCGGGCAGTTATGTGGTTATATTGGGAGTAAATAAAGCCTGATCAACTATACTTATTCAAAATATGACCAATATGTGTTTAGGGGTAATTATGGAGGGAAATTGAACTAGAAGCTTACCTCATATCCAAAACTTCTCAGGAATTCAAACATAAATAATTAAAATACTATATGAGTATTTTGGAAATACTATATGCATATGTGATTTATTTTTTTACAACGTCTTACACCCCTCGTGCAGACTTTATGGCTGGATTCCATCATCCCGGAGATCCCTATTTCCCCAGTCAGGGAAATGGTGGATGGCTAGAACCCGAAGAAGAACCCGAGGAAGAACCAGAAGGAGAGCATGAAGAGGAACCCGTGGGAGGACTGGCAGAACCTTTAGCCGACTCGGGCGAGGAGGAGGTAGAGGGCAGCGAATCAGATGACTCGGACACAGGGTCTGAAGTCATCAACCCTCCGTACATGGCCAGGGTGCCCCCATATCGAATGGGCCCCAACGGACCCACGCCCCCATGGGCACACGACATTTGGAGATGGAGCCGCCACCAGGGCATGCGGCCCCCGTTCGGTTTGGACCGGAACTACTACGATCTGAGTCACGGTGGACCCGCTGATTGAGCCTTGCCGGTGATAGTATGGAGCAATCGCGACATCGGCGAGCAGGCGCAGGCGACCGCGGGCCAAATGCTGGCTAGGAGAGCCGTGATGGAGTACACGGAGAGGATGACACACGAGGTGGTCAGGGACTATCAGATGCGTCAGGTGGCTTTGGAATCCCAACTTCGGGACACCGAGCGCCATCTGGCTAGACCTCAAGGCGCATCCACCTCATCCTCAACACCACCAAAATCCAGCCCGCCGCGGCTAGTACCTGCTTATATGCTCCTGCTACGATTTCCATTTCTATGTTTTACTTTATGTACTATCGACCTTATGTTTAAGTGATTACACTACTCATAGGATCGTCATTCTGACGGATTATATGTTTTCCTATGTACTGTATGCCTTCTGGCAAGTTTTCATGTATTAAAAACAATTAGTATTAATGGAAATGCCTTATGTTTATATCGTGACGTTGTTATCTGCTATGTGTTTTATTTCCTTGTTTTATATTAATGCATGGAATCACCAAAATTCACACTCGATGCGCTGAGTATATGGAATTCTAAACTCGGAATACGATATGTACTCAACATCTCTCCGTTCTTTGACAGAAAGATGCCTCAAAGACCCAACCGTGGAAACAACGCAACACCGACCCCGCCGGAAATAAACTCGGTTGCATTCCAAGCAGCAATGTCCGCTGCGGTCACTGCATCACTTGCGCAGATTCGCAATGGAAGCAACGGAGAAGGCAACGGACAGGGAACCAGAAGCACAAATCAACGACTAAACCATGGAGCCACACGAACATGCACCTACAAGGATTTCACCAACGCCAAACCTCGAACCTTCAATGGAACAGGAGGTGTAATAGCCCTGAAAAGATGGATTGAGAAGGTGGAATCAGTTTTTGAAATTTGCGGGTGTCCGGATGGGTGCAAGGTCAAGTTTGCGGCCTGTACATTCACTGATCAAGCTCTCTCCTGGTGGAATGGCCACATAGAGGCCATGACACTCCCGGTGGCTAACGCGTTTCCATGGGAATAGCTTAAAGAAATGTTACTGGTTGAATACTATCCAAGAGGAGAAATTCAGAAGATGGAACAAGAATTGTGGAACCTCACGGTTCAAAACTCCGATATCAATGCATACATATCCAAGTTTAGTGAGCTATCTCTCTTGTGTCCCGAAATGATCACCTCACAAGGGAAAAATATTGAGAGGTTTATCTGGGGATTAACTGCACCTATCCAAGGGAATGTCATTGCGGGAAACCCTGAGACGTTCTATAGTGCCAAGAGGCTGGCTAAGAAATTTTATGATCATGGCAACACAAAGGGTGTCAAAACGGGAGAAGTGGAGGTTAAGAAAGAAGGTGAGAGCAAGAAAGGGAAAAACAACAAACGAAAGGGAAAACATAACTCTGAATCATCAAAGAAACAAAAAACTGTGACTGTCAATGCTGCAACTCAAGCTACCACCACACCACGTTCTCCAGCCTCATCCACACCAAATGCTCCAAAGCAGTACTCAGGAAATCTCCCCAAATGTAACAAATGCAACTTCCACCATCACGGGCAATGTAGAGAGATGATTTGCACAAGGTGCAACCGGAAAGGCCATACAACAAAGTATTGTAGGACTCAGCTTCAACAAAACGAGATGCCAAAAAACAACAACAATAACAACCACAACAACAATAACAACAACACCAATGCTGGGGCCAGTCATACCTGTTACGGATGTGGGAGAACCGGGAGTTTCAAGCGTAATTGCCCCAATGTTAACAATCAAGGAGTTGGAGGATCGGGAAGAGTTTTGACTTTAGGACAAGGCGAAGCAGTCCAGGACCCTACCGTTGTCGCCAGTACGTTCCTACTTAACAACACATATGCATGCATCTTATTCGACAGTGGAGCAGAGCGAAGTTTCGTTAGTAACATGTTTAAACATTTCTAAAACAACGACCCCAGAAGCTCAATGAAACCTTCACGGTGGAAATGGCTAATGGGAAGACTGAATCAACCAAAGATATTTATATATGATGCACGTTAACACTAAACAACCACTCTTTCCAAATAGATTTGATGCCTGTAAATGTTAGGAGTTTTGATGTGATAATTGGCATGGATTGGTTAAGCCCCCATCATGCTGATACTATGTGTCACGAGAAGGCCGTTCGTCTTCATCTTCCCAATCACGAAACCCTAATAACCTATGGAGATAAACCCGACAGAAATCTTCGCCTTATCTCGTGTATCTAGGCACATAAGTGCCTACACAAAAAGAACTACGCATTCCTCGCTCACATCATAGATAAAACCAAGGAAGAGCTAAACATTCATAATATCCCAGTGGCGTGTGACTTTCCAGATGTATTTCCTGAAGATGTTCCAGGAATACCTCCAGAAACGCAAGTTGAATTCCGAATCGACCTCGTGCCTGGAGCCACTCCGATCGCCAAATCACCCTATAGGTTGGCTCCCGCTGAAATGCAAGAATTATCAAGCCAACTGAGTGAACTCCTGGATAAAGGATTCATAAGACCAAGCTTCTCTCCATGGGGAGCTCCGGTTCTTTTCGTTAAAAAGAAAGACGGATCCTTCAGGATGTGCATTGACTAAAGGGAATTAAATAAGCTCACCATCAAAAACCGGTATCCACTTCCACGAATCGATGATCTATTTGCCCAGCTTCAAGGGGCCAGTCACTTTTCGAAGATAGATCTGAGATCCGGTTATCATTAACTCAAAGTCCGAGATGAGGACATTCCTAAGACTGCTTTCCGAACTCGCTACGGTCATTACAAATTTGCCGTAATGCCCTTCGGTCTGACAAATGCCCCCACAACATTTATGGACCTCATGAACCGAGTCTGCTGCCCATTCCTTGACAATTTCGTAATCGTTTTCATCGATGATATTCTCGTATACTCTCGAAGCGAAGAAGATCATAGCCAACATCTCCGACAGATCTTAAAGACTTTGCGGCTGAAAAGTTATATGCAAAACTCTCCAAATGTGAGTTTTGGATCCGCAGTGTAAATTTCTTGGGTCACGTTGTCAGCAAGGAAGGAATTCATGTAGACCCTTCCAAGGTCAAAGCCATTAAAGGCTGGGCAAATCCGACAACACCAATGGAAATTCGCCAATTCTTGGGTCTTGCAGGCTACTACTGAAGGTTCATTCAGAACTTTTCCAAGATAGCCAAATCCCTCACCACATTGTAACAAAAAGGCGTACCTTTCAACTGGACTGAGAAGCAAGAAATTGCCTTCCAAATCTTGAAGCAAGCCCTTTGTAGTGCACCGGTGCTATCCTTACCGGAGGGAACCGAAGACTTCGTAGTCTACTGTGATTCTTTGAATCAAGGTTTAGGTTGTGTCCTTATGTAATGCAGGAAGGTAATTGCGTATGCGTCCAGGCAGCTAAAAACTCATGAAATGAATTACACCACCCATGATCTCGAGCTGGGGGCGGTGGTCTTCGCCATGAAAATTTGGAGGCACTAACTTTATGGTACCAAGTGCACCATTTTCACGGATCATAAAAGCCTCCAACACATTTTAAATCAAAAGGAACTAAACATGAGGCAGCGGAGACGGGTTGAGCTGCTAAATGATGACAAGTGTGAGATCAAGTACCATCCAGGCAAGGCTAACGTGGTAGCCGATGCCCTGAGCCGAAAGTAATATTCAAGTCGTCGTGTGAAGACTCTATCAATCACCATTCAATCTCACCTAACCTCATAGATCAAGGAAGCCCAATTGGACGCATTGAAACCGGAGAATGTTGCTAGTTAATCACTGTAGGGAATGGATAAGGGATTTAAAGTTAAAGAGGACGGAACTCACTACTTCATGAACAAAATCTGGGTTTCTAAGATTGGAGGATTCAGAGAAATAGTTATGCTTGAAGCCCACAAGACGCGATATTCAATTCATCCGGGGTCAGATAAGATGTATCTGGATATCAAGAAACATTATTGGTGGCCTAATATGAAGGCAGAGATAGACACTTACGTGGGTAAGTGTCTTACTTGCGCCAAGGTGAAAGTGGAATACCAAAAGGCCTCGGGATTATTGCAACAGCCAGCGATACCCAAATGGAAATGGGAAAGGATAACCATGGACTTCGTGACCAAATTACCAAAGATAGCAGACGGATTGGATGCTATCTAGGTAATCGTCGATAGGTTAACAAAATCCGCTCATTTCCTACCAATAAAAGAATCCTACAAAATGGAAAAGCTGAACCGAACATACATCAACGAGATCGTGAGACTCCATGTAGTGCCAATGTCTATTATCTCGGATCGAGATAGTATGTTCACTTCAAGATTCTGGCAATCTCTTCAGAAGGCAATGGGAACACAACTAGATCTGAGCACTGCCTATCACCCACAGACGGATGGCCAGAGCGAGCGTACCATCCAGACACTTAAGGACATGCTCCGATCTTGCGTGATTGACTTCGGCAAGTCATGGGATGCTCACTTGCCTTTGATCGAATTCTCATATAACAACAATTACCACACGAGCATCAAGGTTGCTCCTTTCGAGGCTCTTTACAGACGTAAATACAGATCGCCCCTATGCTGGGCCGAGGTGGGTGACACCCAACTAGCAAAAGGGAAATCATTGAACAATATTTTAACAGGACCAGAAATTATTCGCGAGACGACGGAGAAGATAATCCAAATCAAAGCTCGACTCCAAGCACCGCGAGACCGACAGAAGAGCTATGCTGACAAGCCGCGAAAGCCATTAGAATTTCAAGACGGGGATCGCATGTTATTAAAGGTCTCTCCTTGGAAAGGAATGATCCGCTTTGGGAAACGGGGAAAGCTGAACCCGCGATACATTGGACTGTTCGAGATTCTAGCCCGGATTGGTCCAGTGGCTTACAAGCTACAACTACCTGCCGAGCTCAGCAACGTACACCCCGTGTTTCACGTCTCGAATCTAAAAAAGTGCCTATCAGATGAAACTCTTGTCATTCCTCTAGAAGATATCGAGATCAACGAGAATCTCCTGTTCGTCGAAGAACCAGTCGAGATATTGGATAGGGATGTGAAGCGTACGAAGCAAAGCCGCATTCCGATTGTGAAGGTTCGATGGAACGTCAAGTGTGGACCGGAATTTACATGGGAACGCGAAGACCAAATAAAACAGAAGTACCCTCACTTATTCTCTCCTTCATAATCCTAGTTTTCAAAAGAATTTCGAGACGAAATTCCTTCTAACGGGGGGATGATGTCACAATATGTATTTTTACCAGGAGATTCTGTTATCATGTAAACGTCATCTATGATAATACTTGTAACTCTAACTTGATATCATATACTATGTTCATTCTATGACCACAAACTTAGTTGAGATTTACAATTAAAATTCGAAGCTCTATGCAAAACATTTCAGAAAGTCAATTGGGGAGTTGAATACCCTAGAGATCGAAGTTCAAGTTCATTATGGGCTAGGATTTCCTTATTGGGCCTAATGGACCAATAAGCATTCAATTCAACTATATTGGGCTTAGAAACCCTATTTGGATTCTAAATGGACCCAACTCATAAATCTATAACATTTTGGATCATTTGGGCCTAGAATGATTCATTCTAACCCTAATGGGCCTTAATGGGCCATAAACTCCCTTTCTTTTATTCAAATGGGCCGTGAACCATCTAATGAGCCTAATGGGCCGAAAAATAATATTAGTCCTATAAAATTCGATCAAAGCCAAGAATTTCGGCCCAAAACCATTTTCTTCATCCCACTAGGCCCATTCTCGGCGAAGAATTAGACACATCTTTATTGCATTTTGGATCTCGATGCACATCACTTCACTCTCTCTCTCTCTCTTCTCCCTTCTTCTTCTCGGCCGAAACACCTCACACCACCCTCATTCTCTCAAAAAACCTTCAAGAAAACTCTCTCAAGCACTCAAGAACATCCTCCTCCCTTCCATCCAAATTTTTGAGATTTCTAAGTGTTTCAAGAGGATCTTCACCAAAAATCATCAATCTTTGGAAAGTCATCACACATCCAAGCTAAATAACTTCATTATTATGTTAGATCACTCCCTCTAAACATTATTTGGGATCATACTCTTAGAAAACCCCCTAAGATCAAGATCTACTCAAGGAAAGCTTGCTAGGGCCGAAACCTCCCTCTTTTCTTCACCAAACCGAGAAAAAACAAGCAAGGTGAGTTCATACCCCCTTGTTTTCGGTTTTTACTTGTTTTTAGGGGAGAATACAAGCGTTCATGTGTAGATCAATGTATTATGCCATGTTGTGTGTGATTTTCTTGGTTTATGTTGTGTTTGTGTGATAAACTTGATGGATCCATGAAACTTCAACAAAAATAGGTGAGATTCATAAACCAAAACACTCTAGACACCATACTACAAAGTTAAAAGTGTTACATATGCCTAAATTGTGAAAAACAAAACAAAATCTTGTATAAGGATCATTTTTGGCAAATAAACAAAAGTTTGGGACAAGAGTGACACCTACGGTTTTATAGGGACCAAAAGGGTCATATTAGCTTAAAAATTAGTTTTTATAACAATCATATTTTCCTAAGGGCCAAAAGTGTAAAATTTGGCATTATGGGACTTAATGTGGGCCTCACGAGTTTTTGGGCCCAAATTGCAAAAATATCAATTTTTGGGGATTAAAATGTTATTTAATCAAAACTTGAGCCAAAAATGAGAATAAACGAGATTAGGGGCATAAAATGACTCTATCTCAAGATTTGGACCAAAAATGTTAATTTTATAAAAACTGGGCCGAAAATGTTATTTTATCCAAATAAAGGCTGAAATTGTAATTTTCTACAAAAATGGGCTGAAAACGTCATTACACGTATTTTTGGGCCAAACCCGTCATTTACTAAACATGGGGAGAAAATATAAGTTTTTATAAATTTATGGACTAAAATGTTATTTTAATTTAAAATAGACCAAAATGACATTTTATGTAAAAATAAGCCCTTAAATGTTCAAATTAATTCTTAAGGGACCTAAAGTGAAATTTTAATAAATACGGGTTCTAATTATAGATTTTTGACGTATCAAACTAAAAATATCATTCTAACAAAACATTGGACCTTTTTATAACGTTAAGGATAAATAATTCGACTAAACGAAATATACTATAGCAAATAAACGATATACAACAATGGTGCGATAATTAGGCCTAGTATTTGCTATATATGTTTATTAGGCCTTAGTGATCCATTTACTTGTTTATTGGGCCCAATGTATTCATCACATGTCTATTGGGCCTCAGTGACCAAATTACATGCTAAATTGGCCTAATTTAGCCTTTACATGTTATTAGGCCTTAGTGGCCCATTCACATGCTAATTTATCCTGGAAAAATTCATCATGTGCTTAATGGGCTTTAATGTGTCCATGACATACTTAACAAGCCTGGAAATAACTTCATGTCTAATGGGCCATAGTTGTCCTTTCTTCATGTTTTGTTGGGCCTTATCTTTTTATTCCATGCATCATCTGGTGTTCGAACTTCTAAATACATATAACGTTATACAAATTCATGTGGAGACAAATGAGATCTTGTGAGACGTGTCGGTTGACATCACTGAGTGTATGGTCGTAGCTTGTAGTTATAATCAGAGTCTCCTGGAGGGAGAGCGAGAGTTTGTGTATAGATCTATACGGGGGCGACTCCCCCACACCTGAGCTGTTCGCAACAGTTAGACTAGGCCAGTCTAGGGTGACAAAACCTTGATCGAAAATCCAGCGTTTGGAAAAATGCCAAGACAGGCAAATCAGTTACTATCATGCATGGTTATAACGACTCATATTGATACAAAACATACGACAGTGCAAATACCGTAACTTTTTTTTATAAATCAGAAAATATCAGATTTTTTGGGGAAATACTATTATTCGAATACCACTGACTTACAACAGAAAGAATACACAGAAATTTGAACTGCATTCCTATATGTTACTACTATGAAATTCACACATGCATTTGTACTCGATTTTCACATCATTTTTCAAACTTATTGCATAAAATATCAGATTTTCTGGGATTTTACAAACAATACAAGACTTTTATTCAAACATGCTTATGAACTCACCAACATTATATCTGTTGACCGTTCTCAAAATAACTTGTATTCTCAGGTAACCGTTAAGCAGAAGGACTTTCAAGTGTGTATGGATTTACTTTGTGTAACGTCATTCATCGTACTATTAATACTTTGGATTTATGTAACCTCTGACAATGTACTTCATGTGAACAATATTAGTTGTAATATGTAATGTTTGGTGATGAATGTGTTATGTTTCATGTATATTCATTGTGATGATATTTCGATTGATAGTCACACAAGCCCTCAGACGTTTCCGCCGTCTGGTTCGGGGGTGTGACAGGCTGAGAAAGAGATTCAGAGTAATCATTTCACACCCATGGCCGGCGGCGGAAGCACCAGGATGTGCGACGTTAGGATGTCGGGATCTCAGGCCAAAATACGCATTGAATAATACACATAATGTACAAAACAACATAGCTAGTTATTCATTAAATAAAATATATTACATAACTTTTTGAGGTTTAGGTACGTTACAAAACCAAAGTACAAAAGCAAAGCACATAAGTTCCAGGCTGCATCACCGGGGTTATCTCCTTCTGCAGACGAGTTCATTCTTCGGAGAATACATGTGGTTTGAGAGGTCAACATAATGCTGGTGAGTCCATAGGTTTTATTTCCACAAAAAATGTGTGGATATTTTAGTTTTTTTGTTTATCCTAAGCTCACTTCCTTGAGTTTGTGAGTACTATCACTAGTTCCATAGGTAGGTTCCGAGTGGGAGTCTAGGATAGTTGAGTGTTGGTTGACCTAAACTCGCTTCCTCGAGTTTGTGAGTACTATCACTACTTATTTGGATTAATTCTAATAGTAGTTTATGATGGTGAGTTTTAGTTTGACAAAGTTACGATGATTTCACATAATCGAGCTATAACCATTGATCCCGATAGAAATAACGCCACGCTTCATCGGACGTCATTGTGGTAAGAAAGTTATCCTTGCTTCGACTTGCCGCCGGATTGTAGCTAGCAACCACATGTGGGAGTGTCAATCGCGTATAGATCCATATATATCTCTCTCGCTTATTTAAGAATTAACGATTATAGGTCGGGCGCTAGCTGAATATGAATCAGCGTCTTGATGAATCGTGTCTCATCCAACTCTTCTCGTGGGGGCCTCCCCTGGTCGGTTAGGTTGTTATTCACGTTGTATATTATAAGGTATACTTATTATATATATATATATATATATATATATATATATATATATATATATATATATATATATATATATATATATATATATATATATATATATATATATAGTGTGTGTGTGTGTGTGTTTTGCATAGCCGAGAATTTGGGAAGAGTAACACTAGGTACTAAGCTTCTCCAAACAAGGTTATAATAACGAGTTTAAGCTTTTCCTGGCAACTGGCCAGCGGGACAACTATGTAGGATCTTATTTATCATAGTGGTTCAACATAACAACTAGGTATAATATTAGCTAAAGAGTTTGGGAAGAATAACTACCGGCCTAATATTATCCTAATGCTATGGGCATAAATATCTAACTATATTTAGTGATAACTACGTAAAGTTCAATTTTAGGCATGTATTCCCCCCCGGAAAAGAGTTGAAAATGGGGTCGTGAACTCACGTGTGAGTTTGAAAACGTTGGCGTAGGGTAAAAACCACAAGTTAGCGCTTCGAGAGGCGGTCGGAGTGATGACACACGAGCTGATTTTAGACAGAGGATTCAAGAACGGTGTGAGGAAAATGAACTTCCGAGACAAGCTATTTTGTAGTTGGTTTAGAGTGCGCGTCGTACATTGTGCGCCGCACTAATGCGCAAAAATCACACGATCACGCCACGTGTCCTCATCTCAGTGTGCCATGTTATCCCGTATCTCGATGCAATCAAGTGTCAGTGTGTCCGAGCACACGTAACGCTAAAAATTATAATTTGAAATTCCATAACTCTCGCATACGAACTCCGTTCTCAACGATTCTTATATATTCGTGTAGGTATCATCATTCTTTACAACTTTCCTTTTGGTCGTTTTGTCAAGTTTTGATTTTCATCTGTCGACGTGTTTTTATTACCGTTATAATCTTATAAAAATTATAACTCTCACACGTGATATCCATTTTAGGCGTTCCATGCCTCATAATTCCTACTTTAAGTAGTATTACAACTGTCTAGTTGGTGACTTTCTCAAAAAGTCAATGAATCTCCTTGTAGTTTTTCGTTGTTGTAACTTTTTAATTACGGTAGGTATAAATTTACCATAACTGCAATATCTTCTCCATGCTATATCGGATTCTTACGAAATTTATGTTTCTAGAATCACGGTAGCTTAAGGAGTCTATATATGCTAACCTGCTCTCAAAGTGATGCGAATCTTTTGTGCACTTATTTTTTAGCCTTATTGTTGACGTAATTAACGGTGAAAATTTCGAATATATTAGAATATAACGGGTCGTTACAAGGTTGTCCTTATTACATTCTTACGTCCTATCGTTAAGTATTAAAGGCGTTTGGTGACGTACTCTCTAGGTTGTCACATCCCCCCCCCCATAAAAGAAATTTCATCCTAAAATTTAGCGTGTAGTTGGGGAGTTCTCAAATAAATGGGGATACTTGCTCCTCTTTTTCTAATCGCGTTCCCTTGTGTACTCCGTTCCTCGCCTAGAGTTCCATCATATCTTGACTATGGGAATGCGGTTTTGCTTAAGCCTCTTGATTTCGAAATTCATGATCTCGAAAATCTCCTCGACAAAGTTGAGTTTCGTGTCAATCTGGATATCATCGATAGGTACATGTAGCCTGTCCTCATAGAGACCTTTCTTAAGGTTTGAAACATGAAAGATGTTGTGCATGCTGTTGAGCTCTTGGGATAGAGCGAGTCGGTAGGCTACTGGGACTATTCTGGTAAGGATCTCAGAAGGTCCTATGTAGCACAGATTGAGTTTTCCTCTCTTTCCATATCTTATAACTCCTTTCCAAGGAGATACTCTTATCATGACTTTATCCCTAACTTGAAATTCAAGTGGTTTTCGCCGAAAGTTGGCGTATTTCTTCTTACGATAACGAGCCGTTCTTAACCGTTCCATAATTTTCATGATCTTCTCGGTCGTCTCTTGAATAATCTCATGTCACGTTAGCAACATGTTCCCATCGTGCTTCTTTGCTAGTTGGGTGTCACCGACTTCTAACCAACATAACGGTGAACGAAACTTTCTCCCATAAAGTGCTTCAAATGGTGCAACATTTATGCTTGTGTGATAACTATTGTTATAGGAAAATTCAACCAATGGTAGTTGAATATCCCATGCATCTCCAAAGTCTATCACGCATGCTATGAGCATATCTTCTAAGGTTTTTATGGTCTTCTCGCTTTGACCATCTGTCTACGGGTGATAAGCGGTACTCATATTGAGTTGGGTTCCTAATGCTTGCTCCATTGATTGCCAGAACTGGGACGTAAATCAGTTGCCTCTGTATGAAATTATCGATATAGTTACACCGTATAACCGGACAATTTCCTTAACATAAGTCATGTCTAACTTCTCCATTTTATCCATTTCCTTAATGGGTAGGAAATGGATGGACTTTGTCAAGCGATCGATTGCTACCCAAATTGTGACATAACCGCTAGGCGTCTTGGGTATTTTTGTGATGAAGTCCATGACAACTTGTTCCCATTTCCATTCGGTAATTTCAGGTTGTTAGAGTAGACCCGATGGTTTTTGGTATTCGGCTTTGACCTTATAGCAGGTGAAGCACATTCTCACATAGGTGGAGTTCTCTGCCTTTAAGTTCAGCCACCAGTACCTTTTCTTTAGGTAAAGATACATCTTACTAGATCCTGGGTGAAATAAGTATCTTGAACTTTGCGCTTCGCCCAATACGAGACTCCTGAAGTCCCCAAATTTTGGTACCGATATTCGGTCCATGAAACACAAGGTTCCATTTTCTCTGGACTCGAATTACTTCTCCATGTGTGACAACTGGAAAATTTTAGGACAAACGAGGCCTAAACTTTAACCATGTACAAGTGAATTCGCAATCCTAACTTTGAATCAATAGAACTTGGAATGCTAAGAAGACATGTTTATATACATACACACACACACACAGATATATATATATATATATATATATATATATATATATATATATATATATATATATATATATATATGTATATATATATAATACTTTGGAAAACCATGTTAGGATGAACCTTTGAAGTCTTTACAAGTTAACAGAACATTAAGGAGTCAAAGGAGTCAACACAAGTCAATATGATAAGTCTAAAATCATGAAATTGTAAAGTACTTAAGGGATTTCTGTTTTGAGAATCTCGGAAAACTTTAGGACTGAAATCAAGTTCTTTTTGGAAGGCTAATACCAAACTCAAGTGCTTTTTGGGAGGCTAGGACCGAAATCACCTTTCTCAGGTGATACCGAGACCGAAAACTCAAAGCTAGGACCCAAATCTACTTGTGTTTGGTGCCTAGGCCGAAAACCCTTTTGGGTGTGGGTTAGTTTTGGCTGAAACATCTTAAAAGTGGCCAAGTGGTGCCACTTGATTGAATATTTATTTTTCCAATGTGATATAATACACATACTAATGTAAACTTCCCATCACCCTATCTTATTACCCTCCTTTATAAGCAACGATTTTAAGAACCATTCAACCCCATTTCTCAGTAAACATTCTTCCCATTTCTCTCAAAAACTCAAACCCATCTCCTTCATTTCTCAAGGTTCAAAGACTCCAGGAAGCATTATTCAAAAATAGTTATAAGTTTTGGTAAGTAATCTTCATATAAACTAGTGTTTATACAACAATTTCATTTCTAGTTTCATATGTTCACACTTTAATATGTGTTTAAACAATTAGGATATAACTAGCTTCCCGTGTTGTAGCTCGAAGTCACCGTTTTTATCTCGTTACCTAACTACAATCACGCTCGAGGTGAGTTCATACCCCCTATATTTTCAAGACTTTTTCTATGTTTTTAGGGGGGGAATACAAGTAACACACAATAATATTTTCGTTATAACGCGAACATTTTGAATACGTTACTATACTATTTTATGAAAAGCGTTAAAAACACGAAATGGTTTTACTATCAATCGCGTGTGATTTCACGAACAACATTTTTATAATCATTACATTAATCATACAAATATATATATATATATATATATATATATATATATATATATATATATATATATATATATATATATATATAACCATATATATTTCAAATACAAAACGTTCATTTTATCGAAACTTTACGAATATAGTTTACGAAACTTTATCCCTTTGTAGCCCGTTGAGCAAATGGTAAGAACAATATAAAGTACATATATCGTTGTTTTACGACACTTTCTACGTTATCCTGGAAATATGGGATAACGTCAGTTACAAAAGTTTTCATTTCAAAAAAACGTACAGTCGTTGAATGAATTTGTGAGACACTGTCTTCATCGTACCTAACTGAGGTCTACAGAAAGTCTTGTATTTATAACCAGAATCTCCGATATGATAGCATGATACTTGTGTATATATCTGTAAGGGACTGATGATCCTACACTGGTTGTTAGCTACAGCCAGACCTGCAGGTTATGGGTGACAAATGTCGTAAATATCTCGGCGCCTGAAGAATGACGAGACAGGCACCACATCTTAAAAGCACGGCTATTAAAACTCACATAGTGAAACAACGATAATTTTATTTTACACGAAAACACACTTCTTCAAACGGTTTTATATGCGAATAAAACTACATGTTACTACATTAATGTATGGAAAACACTAGTACATTTCGGTTTTGGAACTTTTACAGCTTACATCTCATTCATTAGAAACTATCGAATTTTCTGGAATAAACATTATCATTTTACAAAGTAAACGGCTTACATCTCATTCTCTAGAAAATATTGGATTTTCTGGAATAAACACCCTTATTTTACAAACGAATGGCTTACGTTTCATTTATTAGATAATATCAGGTTTTCTGGAAACAAACACGATATCTTTTCACGAATACTTTCTATTGTTCATAACTAACTCTTATGCACTCATCAACTTAATTGTTGACACTTTTTCAAACAACTTGTATTCTCAGGAAATCAGTAAAATAGGTAAAACACCCGCTTTTGAGGATGGGGAGCTAAGGCGTCAAACAAGTTTTCTTGTCATCATATTGTAATTGACTTTTGAAACATGTAAAACTTACAATGATGTAACTTTTTAATTTCTATATGATGGTCATGTTTTCTTTCTTTACTATTATTCAACTTTTATGATACAATACATGAAAGTCATCCACTGTCACACCCCCAAACCGGAGCGGCGGAAACGTCCGGGAGTGGATGACTTCATGTTAAGTATCACAACACATGCATCATAGTAATCAAAGTACAACAACCATTGCATTAATAATGTATAAGTTTTACATAATATTCAAGTCATCGTATATGTGACATCAAAAGTTATATAACAAAAGATAGAAGACATGACTCTATACTCATCCGTCTTCTCAAAATACCGAGGATGTACCTGTCTACTGGTTCCCTGGGAATACAAGTGTTTTGAAAAAGAGAGTATCAACATTTAAGTTGGTGAGTACATAAGTATTTATGTTTAAAAGCTTGTTTTCTGTTCCTTGAAATAGTGAGTATGTTTACTGTTCCAGAAAATCTAATATTTTCTATTTTAACTGAAAAATAGTTTTAATACCATAAAACCTTTCTCTATAAGTGTTGTTGTACAATAAAATAGTGTAACATAGTTTTAGTTCACAATAAAAATATAAAAAGAATGTTTTATCTATTGTTTATGTTTTCCAAGTTTTGTAATTGTACTCTTTGACAACCCTGTAAAAGTGAGTATGCCTGGCTCCACCAGATGTAATTGTAAATTGTAATGTAATACTGTAAATCATATTAATGTAAAACCAGTACTCTGTATTCATACTCTTTGGTTTAAGTATTTATACACTAATCGTATTTGTTCATATATTTTTATGAGTTATTATAACCATGCTAAGACTAGTAGGCCTGATATGGCGCTTTGTAGGCACCGTAACTATAACGACATTTGTCACTCACAGGCATACCAGCCTAACAGTAGCGAACAGTCTGAGTGTGGGATTGTCCATCCCGTATAGATCTATACACATTTGTCTCCCTCTCTGTCGGGAGATTCTGGTTATAACATCAGGACTTTAATAGTATTTCCTAAATGAATAAGCAACTCAACATTGTCTCACAAAAACCATATTGACGATTACGTATGTAATAATGTTGAAAAGTCATTTTGAAATAAATGAACTGATAGTATGATATTTTTCTAGTATACTTGAATGTAAAGTATTTGTACGAGAGTATACTGTTAAACTTTGTATAACCTATTATAATTTATATTTATTTTCTGTTTGATATGTAATTATTCATGAAAGTACCCCCTTTGCTCGACATGTTACAAAGAGAATATGAATCTGATTGAAATAGCATATATATATATATATATATATATATATATATATATATATATATATATATATATATATACACACACATGATTTTGGCAAAATATTAGTTAAAATAATAGTTTATAAAACATTTAAAGTCATTTAAAAATATTTAGAAATCATTTATTTGTAAACACAATATTCTTGTGTTAGACTTGTATCTCCCCCCCCCCCCTCTTCGCCCGCCTAAAACAGTGAAAAATAGTAAAAATGCAGGGGTATGAACTCACCTTTTTGTGAGTTTCAGGTTGAAGATACGGTGTTGTAGAGCTAAATCAACAAGTTAGAACTTGTGATAAAAACTGAATTCTAATTTATATTAACATTAATTTAAATGTAAATTAGATAATATAGTAATTTTTAAAGTGTTAAACAACACTTAATTATTGTAAAAAGACTTACAATAATTCTTAGAATAGTGTGTTCGTGTTCTTCACGTTCTTCATGTTCTTCGTGTGTTTTTGATGAAAACTAGCTAAATTGGGTGATTTCGGCCCAATTTATGAAGATTGAAAGGTGCTTTTGGGATGATAACAATATCAATGGATGATACTTGCAAGATCTTCAAGAAGAATCAATGGTTTTTCACATGGAAATGAAAGAAATGAGAGGTTTCGCATGTTCTTGAGAGGAGAGGGAAGACTTCAGTTGATGATCCTTGAGAGAAAAGGAGAGTTTTCGGTTGAATCTTGTAAGAATGAGGTAGAGTGTGTGTGTGTATGTGTGGGTTTTCGGTTGTAAACACAAACCGAGGCAAGAGTTTGTTGTCCGAAGTGATAGGATTGCGAGGTTTGCGGCTATAGACCGTATGTCGGCTTCGCATTTTCGGTCCAAAGAGGAAACCTTCCGGAGTGATTTTCTATTGCGAGCAGTTCTCGGCCTCGCACGTTTGCGGTCCGAGGTTCTCGGCTGCAAACGGTTTGTTGCCCTTTGGTTTACGGTCCGATGAAAGAAGAGAATTTGCGAGCCTTCTTGGTTTAATGTGTAATGCCCGTGTTTCTAGGCTAGGCATTAATATTGACATTATAGTCTAGGTTAACCTTTGTAACTCATTTTGAAGAAATGAAAAGGAATTATGTGAATTATGTGTTTTATGCTTAATTATTAGGGTTTACTTAATTAAGAATAAAAATGAGCATCAAAAATTAAATTTTAGATAAAGCCGATATCTATTAAGAAACTTGTAGTGGGCGTGACAAGGATTACGGATATATAAAGAATGCCGAAATCCGAGTTATAACGAAGAAGTTATGACCTGTCGAAGTTTCGCGACAAAACCGGCACGGGGCCGAATGTTGTAAAAAGTGAGTTTTCGATAAAATACTTTTTGGCCTTAGTGATCTAAACGAAACTCGTAGTGTTCGTTAAACCGAGAGTAGGTATAAAAAGAACACCCAAATCTGACTTCGTATGAAGAAGTTATGATTTTT
The DNA here is from genome assembly GCF_052849685.1 of Lactuca virosa. NCBI lineage: Eukaryota > Viridiplantae > Streptophyta > Magnoliopsida > Asterales > Asteraceae > Lactuca > Lactuca virosa. The sequence continues at coordinate 161,940,555 of NC_136433.1, forward strand.
CGAAGTTTCAGCTTAGCAGTAGACAGCTAAAAACTCGAATTTTAGATCGAGTGATTTTTAGCCGACACAACCTAAACGAGAATCGAAGGTCTCGTCATTAGTAGCACAACGGTAAAAAGTCTGACGAAAACGGACGTCGGATGAAGAAGTTATGAAATTTTAACGAATTTCCTGTCCCTGTCTGTTAAAAATAATAATATAAAAATTAAAGTCAAAACTAACCGAAGAAGTCTAAACAAAAGTTGTAGAGTGTAATTTTACCTACTCGTGCATATAAAGAACGTCAAAAACAGAGCTCGTATGCGAAAGTTATGGGTTTTAGAAGTTTTGGCATGAAAACCGAGATATTTCGCATAGGTGGCTTCGGCCACGTCACCTTCGCTTAGAGCATGCCACGTGTCCGAAAAAGGCTGAGTCATCCGAAATTCTGTTGAGGCATCCAAGGCCACCTGTCGACGTGTGTCACCTTCACCTCGGACCGAAGGCTCGGCCAATCAGGAGCTGCCTCATACCCTTCTATGACGCGTCCGAGCTTCGCAAATGGTGCCACGACTCCGAGCCTCGGACTAGACCGCGGTCCAATCAGAGGCCGACACCGAGCCCCTCGCACGTGCGAGCCATGTGATGCGCGCCTTCACCCTGCTGCCGCGTGTCCTCGCCTGATGACTCCCCCCTTCTAAGACCGACTTCGGACTCCTATAAATAGAAGGGTCATGCGAGCCTTCTCGGGTAGTTTTGGAGTTTTGCCACTTTTAACCCCCTTTTCCATATTTTCTTCATCTTAACATTCCCCAAAGCCCCTGTATCGATTATAACCCCCGGAATACGCCACGAAGAGCCTGAGAAGCCCGGAAAATTTATCTTTTCGGTTTCGAAGCCCGACCCTCGCAGAGCCCGGTTACTGAATAAAACTCCCGGTTTTATTAGAAACGAACGTTTTAGGAAACGAATTGCTGCCCGATTTTCATCAAAACATGTGAGTGTATAGTGACTTTCATTTTACACATAGATATGAAGTATTTACCTTATAATACGTGCTATGTGTAAATATATTAATTGTTTATTTGAGGTGACTGTTGAGTTGATGTTTTATATAAGGTTTAAACTGTATAAGTATTTTTATCTACAAATATGTTGGGTAGAACATGGGTGGATAGTGATGTGTGATAAAATAAAAGTAATGAGAGGCCTCGATGTGATTTGTGATTCATTTATCTAGCGGAGTTTGGATGACGACCACATACTTTCTAGACAGTCCAGTGGAAAACATTAGCAGGTCTGCAACCTGTAGGTGTTAATGAACTTGAGTATTCATTCTCTGTACTCCATCCCCCTCATGGTTGCCTTTAGGACATGTATAGCTGAGGAAACCCCTTAGCAGTAGTGTCCATCCCGATGATATTCTTTAGGCTAGGTCCCTTGTGAAAAGTGTTTAGGGACGTAAAGTGAGGATAACGGGAACGGGTAATCAAGGTTATTGTTGATTGGTGAACTTAATAAGTTTATTATTACTGTGGGTTGAAAACCCTATATGCTCACCAGGCTCCCAAGCCTGACCCACTCAGCTTTTTATGTTACAGGTAGTGTTCCCCGAGCATAGTCGGAGGATAACGTGAGATTTTTGGATTATAGGCCAGTAGTTGTAAATAACTGTTGAAAGGATTATAATGTGTTGTTTATGCTTTTGATCTGTATCAGAACATGACATCCCGAGGTTTTGATATGAAATGAAATTATATATTTCTTAAAGAAAGGTTTTGACAAACTTTTATTATATTTTGTATTGAGGACCAATTTCGCAACATCTTTTAAAAAGATTTCTCTGATTTTATTTTAAAAAGCATAAATTAAATCGGTCTTTTCTGGCCGAGAAATTAGGGGATGTCACAGTTGGTATCAGAGCATTAGTTTAAGCAAACTAAGAAATTGTAGGATTTCTAGACTTAAACTTAGAATGCTAAGTGTTGATTGTGAGATGAGTGTCTACCATATTTTAGACACGAGCACTAGTTTATTTTAGGAAAGATCCCTAAAATGCCCTTATGTGCTAAATGCTATGTGTTTGCCATGTGTGCCATTATTTGTTCGGATCTATGGTCTGTTGCCGACCGGATCTAGAAACCTTATGTGTGTAGGATTCTAAGCGTATGATTACAAGATTAGAACTAACATGTAAACATTTCGGAGTGATAAGGGAATTGAAATGTCTAACAAGGATAAAGACCTAAATTCACCTTATTCAGTATATAGATTGTAATGGAAAGAACTCGTAGTGGAGTTGCAAATGCAAACGGAAACAGGGATCAACAGCCTCAGCCTCAAGTAGTTGAGCAAGTACCTGTTGTAGGATCTGCACCTGAGCCAATGACGATGGCTGGGGTACAAGCAATGATGCAGATGATGTTAGATCGCCAAATGGAGGAGACCAGGCGATTACTACAACAACATAGGGAAGAGACTACGATACCTGTTGAACAGCCCGTATTGAATGAAGGGCAATCAGTAGGAGGGAACTACAGTGGGACTCTTGGTTAAGCCAACCCACCGATAGTTAGACAAAATAACCAGGATGGAGGAGTTGATGGACGCGGGTGCAAATACAAAGATTTCATGGCATCTAAACCGCCGTGTCTATCTGGAAGTCCGACACTGGTGGAATTCATGAATTAGATCTCCGAAATGGAGACGATGTTTGAAAGTTGTGAGTGCAACGACAAACAAAAGACCGCACTTGCAATTCCTCTGTTAAAGTCTGGTGTGTTGAACTGGTGGAAGTTACTAGCTAATTCGATGCCCAAGGGAGAAGCTAGTAGGATGTCTTGGGAAGATTTTGTGGTACAACTGAAATTGCAGTACTGCTCTGAGCAGGATCTTCTGGAAATTAATAATGAGTTCCAGAATTTAAAGAAGGGAAAGATGAGTGTTACTGAATACACTGCTAGTTATACGGAAAAGATGAAGGTCGTTCCTCATCTAGTTCCAATTGAACTCTCTAAGGTCAACAAGTTTGCCCTCGGATTACCAGCGGAATTTGGTCCGATGGTTAAGCAAGCAACCACTTTGAAAGCCGCCATCTGGGCTGCTAAGAATGTTGAGGTTCAGATCAGAGAGAAGGGTCTGTAGAGGGCAGAAGTTGGTGAAAAGAGAAAATTTGAAGGAACTTCAGGTTCCAATAAAAAGAACAAGTTCTCGAAGACTGGTTCGAGAAAATTCGGAGGAGGAGCTGAAGTGAAGTGGTGTGAGAAGTGCAAGAAAAAGCACTCTGGGAAATGTAGTGAGGGGGTGAGTTGCTTCAAATGTGGAAAGACTGGGCATTATGCGAACGTGTGTCTGTCCGACAAGAGGGTATGTTTTGAGTGCCATGAAGAAGGGCATGTTTTTAAAGACTGTCCGAAGAGGAAGGATGCAGCAAAGCCCAATCTACCACCAAAGCCGAAGGCGAGAGCCTTTCAGATGACACTTGAAGCTGCGAAAGAAGAAACCGATGTCGCTTCAGGTACCTTTCTCGTAAACGAATTGCCTGCCCAAATTTTGTTTGATTCTGGAGCCAATTACTCCTTTATATCGCATGAATTTGGTAGAAAACTAGCTTTGCCTGTAGATAGACTAGTTAATGCCTTATTAGTCGAGATTGCTAGTGGCAAGTTTGTACCTATTAGCCATCGTATGAAAAACATCCTCATTGACTTGGATGGGAATAATTTCCACGAAGAATTATTGCCTATCGAGGTAAATGGATTCGACATAGTTTTAGGAATGGATTGGCTTAGCGCCAATGACGCCGAAATATTATGTAGGAAGAAGATAGTAAAAGTAAACCTGCCAGGGAGAGAGTCGTTTATGGTGTATGGAGACAAACGCAGAGTAAACTCTGGAATCATTTCCCTAATGAAAGCCAGAAAGTGTTTGGCCAAGGGATGTACATCATATCTAGCGTTCGTGATCGATGCTAAGAAGGAGAAGAAGGAGGTGCAGAATATTCTGGTGGTGTGTGATTATCCGGAAGTCTTTCCCGAAGATCTTCCCTGATTGCCCCCTGATCGACAAGTAGAATTTCGTATCGACTTGTTACCAGGAACGACGTCGATAGCAAAATCACCATATCGATTAGCACCAACAGAGATGAAAGAACTTATGACACAACTTCAGGAGTTATTGGACAAAGGTTTCATTCGACCTAGTTCATCACCCTGGGGAGCCCCTGTGTTGTTTGTAAAGAAGAAAGACGGGAGCATGAGAATGTGCATCGATTACAGAGAGCTGAATAAAGCGACGATAAAGAACAAGTATCCGTTGCCGAGGATCGATGACCTGTTCGACCAATTGCAAGGTTCGAGCTATTTCTCGAAGATCGATCTTAGGTCGGGATACCATCAACTGAAGGTGAGAGAGCAGGATATCGAGAAGACTGCGTTCAGAACAAGATATGGACACTATGAATTTTTGGTTATGTCGTTCGGATTAACCAATGCCCCATCAACTTTCATGGATTTGATGAACAAGGTTTGTAAACCATACCTTGATAAATCCGTGATAGTATTCATAGACGATATCTTGATCTATTCGAAAAGCAAGCAGAAGCATGAAAAGCATCTGCGTGAGGTGCTAGAAGTCCTGAAAAAGGAGAAGTTGTATGCAAAGTTCTCCAAATGTGAATTTTGGATTCAAGAAGTCCAATTTTTAGGTCATGTGGTTAACCAAGAAGGAATAATGGTTGACCCAGCAAAGATTGAAGCTGTGATGAAGTGGGAACAACCAAAAAGTCCTACGGAGATTAGAAACTTTTTAGGATTAGCTGGATATTATCGAAGATTTATCCAAGGCTTTTCTTCGATTGCTACTCCATTAACAGCTTTGACCCACAAAGGAGCTACTTATGCTTGGAATGAGAAGCATAAGGAAGCCTTTGAGAAGTTGAAGAAGAGATTGTGTAAAGCATCGATTATTTCGTTACCTGAAGGAGTTGATGACTTCGCAGTCTATAGTGATGCCTCTGGATTTGGGTTAAGATGTGTTCTGACCCAAAGGGATAAGGTGATAACGTATGCATCGAGGCAATTGAAAGATCATGAAAAGAACTACCCCACTCATGATCTGGAGTTGGCAGCGGTAGTATTCGCCTTAAAGATATGGAGGCACTATCTTTATGGTACTAAATGCAAACTTTTCACTGATCATAAGAGTCTTCAATATCTCTTTAATAAGAAGGAATTGAACATGAGGCAACGGCTCTGGCTAGAGTTACTCAATGACTACGACTGTGAGATAGTTTACCACCCTGGTAAAGGAAATGTTGTTGCTGATGCTCTCAGTCGGAAGGTGAATCTTGAAAAGAAAAGGCCAAGAGCGTTGAGAATTGAAGTTGTCTCTACGATTGTGGAAAGTATAAAGAAAGCTCAGGAGGAAGCTTTAGAAAAGAATGACCAAATGGAGGAACGTTTGGGAAAAACGTTAGTGATTGATACAAACGGTCAGGGATTGAAGGTATTCAAAGATAGGATTTGGGTACCTAAGACAGGAGGAGTAAGAGGTCTTCTGATGGAAGAAGCTCACAAAACCATGTACTCGATTCATCCCGACAGTACGAAAATGTATAGGGACCTAAAACCCTATTACTGGTGGCCGACAATGAAGCTCGATGTTGCTAAGTATGTGGCCGAGTGTGTAACTTGTGCTAGGGTTAAGGCACAACATCAGAAACCGTACGGGAGTTTAGAACCTTTACCGGTACCCATGGGTAAATAGGAGGACATTACCATGGATTTTCTGAATAAACTGCCCATAACAAGGAACGGTCACGACATGATTTGGGTGGTCGTTGATCGCTTCACTAAGAGTGCGCATTTCATATCCGCTAACGAGAAATGGTCTATGGATAAACTTGCGAATTCTTACGTGAAGGAAATTGTGAGGCTACACGGTGTTCCGTTAACGATTGTATCCGATCGTGACAGCCGTTTTACCTCAAGGTTTTGGAGAAGTCTACAAGAGGATTTGGGTACCAAGTTGTGTTTGAGTACTACTTACCATCCTCAAACCGATGGCCAAAGCGAACGAACAATTCAAACATTGGAGGATATGCTGAGAGCATGTACCCTAGAATTCCAAGGTAGCTGGGATGGACACTTACCTCTAGTAGAATTTTCCTATAATAATAGTTTCCACTCGAGCATCAAGATGGCACCTTATCACGCTTTGTATGGGGAAAAGTGTCGAACGCCATCATGCTGGCTGGAAGCTGGGGAAAAGCAATTTATGGGACTTGAGATAGTCCATCAAACTGCTGAAAAGTTAAAAGTGATAAGGGAAAGGATGTTAGCCACTCAAGATCGACAAAAGAGTTATGCTGACAAGAAAAGACAACCGATATCCTTCGAAGTTGGAGATTCGATTTTACTTAAAGTCTTGCTGTGGAAGGGACTTATAAGATTTGGTAAAAGGGGAAAGTTGAGTCCAAGGTTTAATGGACCATTTAAAGTTCTTCAGAGGATCGGGAATCAAGCTTACAAGCTAGAATTACCGGAAGAACTGGAGGGTATCCATAACACATTTCATGTGTGTTATTTGAGAAAGTTCACGGGAGATGTGCCCGACATAATTCCGATTTCTGAGTTAAGGTTGGATGAAAACAAGAGGTTGATTGAAGAACCTGAGGCAATCGTTGACCGTAAGACTAAGAAGTTGCGACGCAAGATGGTCGATTTAGTGCTTGTGCGTTGGAAACATATGAATGCGCCAAATCTCACTTGGGAAACGGAGAGTGACATGATGAGTCGCTACCCGCATTTGTTTGCTGATGTGTGATTCCGGGGACGGAATCATCCTAAGGGGGAGATAATTGTAATGCCCGTGTTTCTAGGCTAGGCATTAATATTGACATTATAGTCTAGGTTAACCTTTGTAACTCATTTTGAAGAAATGAAAAGGAATTATGTGAATTATGTGTTTTATGCTTAATTATTAGGGTTTAATTAATTAAGAATAAAAATGAGCGTCAAAAATTAAACTTTAGATAAAGCCTATATCTATTAAGAAACTTGTAGTGGGCGTGACAAGGATTACGGATATATAAAGAATGCTGAAATCCGAGTTATAACGAAGAAGTTATGACCTGTCGAAGTTTCGCGACAAAACCGGCACGTGGCCGAATGTCGTAAAAAGTGAGTTTTCGATAAACTACTTTTTGGCCGTAGTGATCTAAACGAAACTCGTAGTGTTCGTTAAACCGAGAGTAAGTACAAAAAGAATACCCAAATCTGACTTCGTATGAAGAAGTTATGATTTTTCGAAGTTTCAGCTTAGTAGTAGACAGCTAAAAACTCGAATTTTAGATCGACTGATTTTTAGCCGACACAACCTAAATGAGAATCGAAGGTCTCATCATTAGTAGCACAACGGTAAAAAATCTGACGAAAACGGACGTCGGATGAAGAAGTTATGATTTTTTAACGGATTTCCTGTCCCGGTCTGTTAAAAATAATAATATAAAAATTAAATTCAAAATTAGCCGACGAAGTCTAAACAAAAGTTGTAGAGCGTAATTTTACCTACGCGTGCATATAAAGAACATCAAAAACGGAGCTCGTATGCGAAAGTTATGGATTTTAGAAGTTTTGGCGCGAAAACCGAGATATTTCGCATAGGTGGCTTCGGCCACGTGACCTTCGCTTAGAGCATGCCACGTGTCCGAAAAAAGGCTGAGTCATCCGAAATTCCGCTGAGTCATCCGAGGCCACCTGTCGACGCGTGCCACCTTCTCCTCGGACCGAAGGCTCGGCCAATCAGGAGCTGCCTCGTACCCTTCTATGACGCGTCCGAGCTTCGCAAATGTTGCCACGACTCCGAGCCTCGGACTAGACCGCGGTCCAATCAGAGGCCGACACCGAGCCCCTCGCACGTGCGAGCCATGTGCTGCGCGCCTTCGCCCTGCTGCCGCGTGTCCTCGCCTGATGACTCCCCCCTTCTAAGACCGACTTCGGACTCCTATAAATAGAAGGGTCATGCGAGCCTTCTCGGGTAGTTTTGGAGTTTTGCCACTTTTAACCCCTTTTTCCATATTTTCTTCATCTTAACATTCCCCAAAGCCCCAGTATCGATTATAACCCCCGGAATATGCCACGAAAAGCCCGAGAAGCCCGGAAAATTTATCTTTCCGGTTTCGAAGCCCGACCCTCGTAAAGCCCGGTTTCTGAATAAAACTTCCGGTTTTATTAGAAACGAACGTTTTAGGAAACGAATTGCTGCCCGATTTTCATCAAAACATGTGAGTGTATAGTCACTTTCATTTTACATATAGATATGAAGTATTTACCTTATAATACGTGCTATGTGTAAATATATTAATTGTTTATTTGAGGTGACTGTTGAGTTGATGTTTCATACAAGTTTTAAACTGTATAAGTATTTTTATCTACAAATATGTTGGGTAGAACATGGGTAGATAGTGATGTGTGATAAAATAAAAGTAATGAGAGGCCTCGATGTGATTTGTGATTCAGTCATCTAGCGGAGTTTGTATGACAACCACGGACTTTCTAGACAGTCCAGTGGGAAACATTAGCAGGTCCGCAACCTGTAGGTGTTAATGAACTAGAGTGTTCATTCGCTGTACTCCATCCCCCTCCTGGTTGCCTTTAGGACATGTATGGCTGAGGAAACCCCTTAGCAGTAGTGTCCATCCCGATGATATTCTTTAGGCTAGGTCCCTTGTGAAAAGTGTTTAGGGACGTAAAGTGAGGATAACGGGAACGGGTAATCAGGGTTATTGTTGATTGGTGAACTTAATAAGTTTATTATTACTGTGGGTTGAAAACCCTATATGCTCACCAGCTTTCGATGTTACAGGTAGTGGACCCCGAGCATAGTCGCAGGATGACGTGAGATTTTTGGATTATAGGCCAGTAGTTGTAAATAACTGTTGAAAGGATTATAATGTCTTGTTTATGCTTTTGATCTGTATCGGAACATGACATCCCGAGGTTTTGATATGAAATGAAATTATATATTTCTTAAAGAAAGTTTTTGACAAACTTTTATTATATTTTGTATTGAGGACCAATTCTGCAACATCTTTTAAAACGATTTCTCTGATTTTATTTTAAAAAACATAAATTAAATCGGTCTTTTCTGGCCGAGAAATTAGGGGATGTCACATAATGCATTTCACTTCTAATTTTTGTAATACTTTTACTAAAGAGTTTTTGCACACCAATATTATTAATTTAACTTAACTAAATTAAAAAAATAAAAAATTTGACTTTTATTTGGCATGTTTGACTTTGGTTGACTTTTACAAGATAGAAAATAACGGTTTGTCACATTATCCCCTCGTTAAAGGGAATTTTGTCCAGAAATTTAAGACTATTGAGATACAATAAAACTAAGGAAAGAGATTTGGGTATTTTTGTTTCATTTCATCCTCCCGCTCCCAAGTGAATTCAGGTCCCCGCTTTGCATTCCAGCGAACCTTCACTATCGGGATACGACTTTATTTAGTTCTCTTTACTTCCCTATCTTGGATTTCTATTGGTTCTTCCAAGAAGTTGTGGCTCTCCTTTATCTTGATTTCATCGAGTGGGATAACAAGAGTCTCGTCGGATAAGCACTTCTTTAGGTTAGACACATGAAAGGTAGGATGTATGTTACTGAGTTCTTAAGGTAGTTTGAGTTTGTAAGCTACTAGACTAATTCTAGCAATGATCTTGAAAGGCCCAATGTACCTTGGATTCAGTTTTCCATGCTTTCCAAAGCATATCATCCCCTTCCAAGGTGAGACCTTCAACATGACATGGTCACCAACCTGGAATTCCAAGGCTTTTCTCCTTTTGTCTACGTAGCTTTTCTGTCTGTCTCTGGAGGCTTTAAGTTGTTCTCGAATTTGTACTATCTTCTTAGTAGTTTCTCGAATGATCTCTGGACCAGTGAGAGCGTTGTCAAGAATTTGACCTCTAGCCAGTTGCGTGTCACCCACTTCACCCATCACAAAGGTGATCTGCACTTGTGACGGTAGAGAGCTTCGAATGGAGCAACCTTAATGCTAGTATGGTAACTGTTATTGTACGAGAAATTGACTAATGGTAAATGGGTATCCCATGCTTTACCAAAGTTGATCACACATACTCTCAGCATGCCTTCTAATGTTTGAATCGTTCTCTCACTCTGTCCGTCAGTTTGTGGATGGTAGGCTGTACTCATGCCCAACCTAGTTCCCAGAGATTTCTGTAGTGACTGCCAAAATCGTGAAGTGAATCTACTATCTCGGTCAGAGATAATAGATATCGGTACACCGTGCAGTCTAACTATCTGTCTGATGTATGTTCTAGTTAGCTTCCCCATCTTGTTTGTTTCCTTTATTGGTAAGAAGTGTGCGGATTTGGTTAATCTATCAACGATTACCCAAACGGTATCATGACCACCCGTTGTCTTGGGTAACTTAGTTATGAAATCCATTGTAATCCGCTCCCACTTCCATTCGAGAATTTTCGGTTGTTGTAGTAGACCTTAAGGCTTTTGGTACTCTACCTTGACTTTGGCACAAGTAAGACACTTGCCCATAAAGGTAGCAATCTCAGCCTTCATGTTTGGCCACCCTGAATGGAGTATTGCGTCATATGTGCTTCGTTCATGACAACCTCTCTATAACCACTGAACTTTGGTGTCCAGATCCGGTTCATGAGGTATCGGGCTCCATCATCGTTGATGTTTAAGTTTTTGTCTATTCCTCTTAAAGTTTCACCTGCCAGATTCTCGGGTTTCAAGGCCTCAAGTTGAGCCTCTTCGATCTGTGTGGACAGGTGTGAATGGATACTCATGGTCAACGACTTTACTCGATGTCCCGAGTATTATTTTCTAGCTGAGGGCATCAAATCTTACATTGGCATTACCAAGATGATAATGAATTTTGAATTCGTAATCGTTTAGTAGCTCCACCCAACGTCATTGTATGGTCCGTGAATATTGTGCATTTCGTGCCATATAGGTAGTGTCTCCAGATCTTCAGAGCAAATATCACTGCTCCCAGTTCAAGGTCGTGAGTTGTATAGTTGACCTCGAGTGTCTTAACCTGTCTCGAGGCATAGGATATGACCTTTCCTCGCTGCATAAGAACACAACCTAGCCCTTTGTTAGACGCATCGCAGTATACTACGAAGTCTTCGGTCCCTTCTGGAAGAGACAAGATAGGTGCACTACATAGGGCTCGTTTCAGTGATTGGAACGCGGTTTCTTGTTTCTCTCCCCAGCTAAAAGTTACACCCTTTTGTATCAGGGTGGTAAGTGGCTTAGTAATTCGGGAGAAGTTCTGAATGAATCTGCGATAGTAGCTAGCAAGGCCTAAGAATTGACAGATTTCTATAGGCATTTTGGGTGCTGACCAGTTCTCGATTGCCTTTATTTTGGAAGGGTCCACATGTATTCCCTCTTCACTAACCACGTGACCTACAGAATCTACTTTCCTAATCCAAAATTCTCATTTTGAGAACTTCGCATATAGCTTCTCCGCTCTCAATGTTTGGAAGACTTGTCGGAGATGTTGGCCATGCTCCTCCTTACTTCATGAGTAGATATGGATATCGTCTATGAAGACTATTACGAATTTGTCCAGGTACGGATGACACACACTGTTCATCATGTCCATGAACACTACAGGTGCATTCGTTAATCCGAAAGGAATCACTACAAACTTGTAATGACCATATTGAGTTCGGAAGGCTGTTTTAGGAATATCTTCCTCTATAACTCGTAACTGGTGATACCTGGATCTTAAGTCAATATTTGAAATGTAGCTTGCTCCTTGAAGTTGGTCGAACAAGTCCTCTATTCGTGGTAGAGGGTATCAATTCTTAATCGTCAGTTTATTTAGCTCGCGGTAGTCTATGCACATGCGGAATGATCCATCCTTCTTCTTCATGAACAAGACCGGTGCTCCCTAGAGTGAGAATATTGGTCTAATGAATCCTTTGCTAAGAAGTTCGTTCAGCTGGCTGGATAGTTCCTGCATTTCTGCCTGTGCAAGACGATAAGGTGATTTGGCTACGGGGGTAGCTCCTGCATTCAGGGTGAGAATATTGGTCTAATTAAGTCGATTCTGAATTCGACTTTTCTTTCAAGAGGGACTCCAGGAAGATCATTGGGGAAAATGTCGGGAAAATTACAGACTTCAGGAATGCTCTCGAAGTCCTTCACCTCTTGTTTCTTCTCTACCACGTGAGCTAGAAAAGCACAGTACTCCTTGCGAAGTTACTTTTGCGCCTTGATACAGGAAATGATTTGTAGGTTAGTTCCGGGTTTGTCGTCATAAATGATAATGGTTTCATTACTTGGCAGATTAAGGTGAATGGCTTTCTCGTAACATAGGATGTCGACACGATTAGGACTTAACAAATCCATACCAATGATGATCTCGAAACTTTTTATGGAGACCGGCATCAGGTCGATTGGGAAGGAAAAGTTATTTAGAGTAAGGGTATATCCTATGTACATATTGTTAGTGCACTCGGTTTTCCCGTTGGCCATTTATAAAGTGAAGGTATCTTTTAGTGGTTGGGAATTTTGTTTAAGTAGGTTTTCGAATTTATGGCTCACAAAGCTTTCCTCTGCACCACTATCAAATAGAATGCATGTGTATGAATTGTTGAGAAGAAATGTATCCGTGACCACAATAGGATCTGCAACAGCTTCCTCATGACCAATAGCAAGTATTCTTCTCACACCACCAGCATTCTTCACCTTTGGGCAATCCTTTTTGAAGTGTCCAGTTTCACCGCACTTATGACATGTCCGAGTTACTCCAATGCCAGGAACTTGAGTGATCGGTTGTGGAGGTGATCTACAGAATTGGGCAATGTGCCCTTTTTTGTTGCAGTTCCTACATTGCATCTCACAGAAATTTCCATTGTGATGGAAATTACACTTGTTGCACTTCGGTAATTTACTAGCATACTGCTTTGCTAGTGTAGGAGTAGCAGGAACGGCAGCAGGAGTGGTAGCAGCATGAATTGCCACTATCTGTTGCTTCTTGGAAGGCTCTTGGGAAGATTGACCCTTCCTTTTGTTCCAGGACTTTTTCCTGTTGTTGTTGTTGTTGTTGTTGTTGTTGCTGTTTTTTTTGGGTCGCTCTGGAGCAGCAGTCATGAAGCCTTGACGCACTCCATGATCTACTAGTGACTATGCCAGTTGTTTGGCACTATCCAATGTAACATGAATTGAAGCTAACACACTCCCTTGGATCTGAGGTGATAGTCCCGAGATATACGTTTCGATTTTCTTGCTCTCCAGAGCAACCATTCCAGGACATAGGATTGCTAGATCATTGAATCTATTCATGTAAGTTGTTATGTCTGTACCTGTTATGGTAAGACCCCAAAGCTCTTGCTCGAGCTTTAGTACTTCACCCCTAGGGAAGTACTCTTGCATCATTAATGATTTCAGATTTTCCCGGCTCATGGAATTACCCACTATAAGAGTTAGTGACTTTACATGGCCGTTCCACTAGTGTATATACGTAGACTTAAACTATATTCAAAACAGTGAGTAGAGTATGCTCTACTCACGAGGAGTGTTGTTTGGATTCCTACTAGTTTCAGCCTTGGATTTAGCCAGCTGACGTTATGTTACAAACAAACGCCTTTTTAGTGTCGCTTGACGTTCTCAAAGTTTTCTACCTTCAGTTCCACTTGCAGCCAGTTCCCTTTGCAAGGCTTCGGTGTGATTTCTAGTTAACTCTTGGTCTTCGCTCAAGTGGCGGAGGCGAACTGTGTTGATTACTGAGGTAGCACCTACCTCCACAACTCGATAGATGGCTGCCCTTTCTTGCTCGTTGTTACAATCAACTTGACGTACTATCACAGGGACTACGCTGTCTGCTGAGCCTCCCTCATCATGACTGTTGAACATTCGGTCTCCATTGTAAGGACGGTTCTAACCTTGCTCATGACTCCACCTATCTAAGTTCACTGCCTACTGTGGTGTCGGACCTTGTAAGTTCTGTCGGGGATTAAGATTTTGGGCAATTTGAGGTGGATTATAGACTTCTGCTTCTGAGTCCGAATTTTCTGGAATATCTTCTTTGAAGTTCACTGCCCACCGTGGTGTCGGACCTTGTAAGTTCTGTCGGGGATTAAGATTTTGGGCAATTTGAGGTGGATTATAGACTTCTGGTTCTGAGTCCGAATTTTTTGGAATATCTTCTTCGAAGTCTTCTTCTATTGGAACTACAGGGTCATCTTCAATCCAACCACCGTTTCCTTGATTAGGAAAGTACGAGTCTCCCAGTAGATGAAATACAGCCATGTTATCTATGCGAGAATAGGGGTGTAAGAGACATCTAATAGACTTATTAAAGGCAAGTAAACAATTTCAAGTTTCTATATATGAAACTTATAGTCAATCAGTTAATTTATTTTGTATGGTATGACTCATACTGGGTCCTTCTATAACCATAAAGTATATACCAATTAGATATAATACTTGGGTCGAATAGACCTTCGAATAAATGATCCAACTCTACATCCACATCCAATAAGGAAAAGGAAGTAAGGCTAAACCACACATTCTAAGTCTATAAAATCTTAATTATATATAACCGTAATAAATACACTTAGTACTTATAGATCTATCAGTAAGGGTCCTTTGTTTTCACATAGTTGGTTATTAGTATTATAGTGCCTAAAATACTCCTATAGCATTTTAAACTTTATGTTCTTGTAACGCCCCGATTTTTTTTCCAGGTATTGATTAAATAAGATTTTTGGGTTAAGCTCTACTCGATGAGTTGGTTGACCTACTCGTCGAGTAGCAGCGGGGTGGGATCGCGTGTTAAGTGACCAACTCGACGAGTCCATATTGGGACTCGGCGAGTAGGAGCTGGCAGAAGAAACCCTAAATCCTGGGGTTTGCACCCCTATTTAAAGGAACCTCAGCCTCTTTTGGCCTCTTTACAGTCTTTGAGAGCCCCTTAAAACCCTAATACGTGTGTGTGTGTGCCCATTGTGTGTTTGAAGCTTGAAGAGAGGATCTTTGGAGGGAGAAGGCTTAGAGGAGAAGGAGATTGGAGCAAGTAGAGTGTGGGAATCAACTCTTATCTCAGTTCTCATCTTCTGGAGGTAACCAAATCACCTTTTTCTTGTGAATCTCTTCTATTGGTCGAGTTTTAGGGTTTTTGGTGAGACATTAAGTTGGAAAGATGAACTATGGGCTAGATCTGAGATTGTAACTTCAGATCTGGACCCTCCTTGGATTCTATAAGCATAAAGTTACAGTCTTGGTCATGATTGAGGTCCCTTTTGAGCATAAAGTTCCATTAAGAACTTAAAATAGGCATTTAGAGCATTTATAGCCATCCATGCACGTAAAGTTTGCAACTTTACGTGATAAGCATGACCTAGAAGCCTGGATCTGTGATTTGGAGCCGCTGCATGGCTCAAAACAAGTCTGTATGGAAAAGGGACTGAATGGACTCGGCGAGTCGCAAGGTTGACTCGGCGAGTCACAAGAAGATGGCCGTGGTCTCGACGAGTTGGATGAACAACTCGGCGAGTCCGATGAAGATTACCATAAGACTCGACGAGTTGAAGAACAACTCGGCAAGTCGGATGAGTTTTCCCTAGGATATGTATGCGTGTGTATCCGTCGAGTTGCAAGGAGGGAACTCGACGGGTGGCCTTAAAGTTTGAACGAGAATCGAAGGAACTCGACGAGTCACCCCGATGACTCGGCGAGTGGGATGTGCTTCGAGGAACTCGGCGAGTAGCCGAGGGTACTCGGCGAGTTGGGGTCAACATGGACTATTGACCTTGATTGAGGACTTTGACTTTGATCAGGGGTTGACTAGTGAGTTATGGAGTACCTTATAAGGTTAAGGACTTGTGAGTATAATGAACTATGATTATAGATGGTGGAGCCTGTGTCAGGTGATCCGAGATTTGGGGTTTACCTTTCGAGTCGACATCTGCGAGGTGAGTTATCCTCACTATATCGATAGGGTCTACGGCACCAAGGCCGGCCCTTTAGTTGTTATTGTTATGGTATGCTACATATGGATTTGATATGCTAGATCGGAATCAGGGTAGACAGTATGTTATGCTTTTATGATCCGTAAGGATTGGTATGTTAGTGACCTGCTAGGTCGGTACTCTAGTTACGAGAGGATTCTATGGTTGATGATCAGTGTGACATATATGTTTGATGTTTGTATATGTCAGTATGTGATAGTTATGCGAACATGGTTATTTACTTGTTGGTTGGGTTGAGGCGGTCCTGCTTTGTGCTGAAGGACAACATACCCTATGAGCGGTTCGGGGAGGATGCAGGCCCACGAGGCGGACTAGTCATGCCGAAGGCTCGCGATAGATTCAGATAGACTGTAGGCCCAGTAGGGCGGTGCAGTCAGGCCGATGGCCCAGTATGCATATTGATTGATTGATTGGTTGACTGATTGTTACTGACATGGTATTGTCAGTGTAGTATTGGTATTTTGGGGGTAGCTCACTAAGCCCTCGGGCTTACAGTTTCCAGTTTATTGTTTCAGGTACTTCAGGAGATTGTGGCAAGGAGAAGGCGTGACCGTACCGCTCCTCATCCTTATGTTATGTCTGTTTATGGGACACTCTGATGATTATTGATTTGAAAACATTTTTGTAAACAATACTATCTAACTTTAATTTATGGTTGAAAAAGTTTAAATTTGGCGTAAAATTTTTAGATGTTACAAGTTGGTATCAGAGCCTTGGTTTGAGTGAATTGGAGGAACACTCGTGTGAATCCAGTCTCAAATCAAGGGGATTTTCAGAAGGAAAGTTTCAAAAATGGTTTTCAAAATAAAGGATGGAGGATGCAGAGGGTACGATCAGCCGGAGCCTGTAAGTAAACCCCAAAATACCATACAATTATTTGATATTCTTGATGGGTTTTTGAGCATTCTAACACTTCCTAAGTGTACATGCAAAACCCTAATAACCTTGAATCTATGTTTTCTCTATATTCATGCAAATTTCTTTTTCAAGGTTATTTCCTAACTAGCATGGCATGGGGATTACATAAAACATAAAAACTAGTAGAAATACATACCTTGTTGTTGCTTGGATTCCTTCAAGACTTTGTGAGCCTAGCACCCCAAATGTTGTGCCTCAAATGCTTCACACAACACCACAAGACTTGGAATAACTTGAGAGAATACTACTAGCACTCAAAATCGGTTATGCCCTCTCTAGTAACACTAGGTCATGATTTTGCTAGCCATAGGGTTTCTTTTATAGTGTTGTCACAATTAGGGTTTACACATGAATGCCCTTAATTGTCATGACTCTTGATTTCCCATGACCCATGGGTTTGTAACTCCCATGGACTATCCATGGAGCTCCATATGGTTATAACCAAACCCATAAACCATGGATCATTAATCCACCATAAAAGAATTGATGATTGTCATAATCAACCCTATATATTTAATTAGTCTCACTTTGATCACCAAATTAATACTAGATTAATACTTGATCAATACTAATTAAATAATACTATTATTAATATATTAGAACTTATAATATATTAATAATCATAAGTGCCTTATTCTCTCATCTAGTCTATCCAAGTATTGCAATGCCATGCAACCCAAATGGACCATGCCGGGTCGGGTCAAGTACATACCAAATAAAGTTATGGACTTAGACACTATATCCAACAGTCTCCCACTTGGATAAGTCTAATAACTATATTTGCAAATATGACTTCAAAATCCGACTAGCAATCGTAGCTCTTTCAAAGTCTCTCGGAACTGAGATGATGATGATATGCCATTTAAGATAAGTGATCATATAATCCTCTGTTCTCATGATATCAGCCGGACAAATACATGGAACATGGTCTTACTTATTGTCCAGCATTTGTTTCTCGATCTCTGATTTGTTTCGACATAGAACTAAATTGAACACATCAATTAGGTTCTGACCGGGCCAGGTACATAGGTCAAAACCAAATCATCGAGGGGCCCAGATATCGCTTCTATTTCTAGAAGGAACAGATAAACTTCGACTAATATGCTTGTACTAACTACTCGTTAAATTATTCACAAAGGCACGTTTTATGACATCGAGTTACCAATGCGTTTTCGTGCAATCAATGAATAACCAACTCATAGTCAACAACTCATATCTCTAGGTTTGAAGATTTATATGATATTACCGTCTCACGATCACTCGAGATAAATTGCATGAAGTGATGCAAGTGAGCGTGGGTTGGATCCAATACTCAGCCCTTATGAGTACTCATGAATGTTGTAGCAACCATTGCATTGTCCAAAGCACTTTCAGACAAATCATACAAGCCAAATTCATGACAGTCTTAAATCAATACTTACTTCCAAAGTTTGACTGACTGTGGATGGTTTGAATAATAACATAATTATTCTGGAAGTAAAAACATGCAAAATTGAAACATAGTAAACAATCAACACAAGATAGCAACACCTTACTCATAAATAAATAACAACTTTTATTTATCATCAAATGTCAATTACATTTTACAAGTTTCAGGAATCTAATTATTGAAACTAATATCATCCTTCAGCCCAATGCGCCTCGCATGCTGTAAATGCTTAACCCTGCTCAGTCCCTTCGTGAGGGGATCTGCCGGGTTCTCATCTGATGATACCCTCTTAGCCACGAGGAGTCCTTCTTCTATTCGATGTCTGATGAAATGGTATTTTCTGTCAATGTGCCTAGATCTCCCGTGATCTCTCGGTTCCTTAGCCAAAGCAACCGCACTTTCATTGTCACAAAAAATTTCCATTGGCTCCTTTATAGCTGGTACAACTCCAAGGTCTCCGATGAAGTTCTTTAGCCATATCGCCTCCTTAGCTGCTTCACTTGCTGCTATGTACTCTGATTCACAAGTAGAATCAGCTACTGTCTCCTGCTTGGAACTTTTCCAAGTAATTGCCCCTCCATTTAGGATAAAGACCCAGCCCGACTGAGAGCGGAAATTATCCCTATCAGTCTGGAAGCTAGCATCGCTATATCCTTCCACTCTCAAGTCATCACCGCCTCCGAGGGTAAGGACCCAATCCTTAGTCCTCCGCAGATACTTGAGAATGTTCTTTACCGCTGTCCAGTGTGCCTTGCCAGGGTTCCCTTGATATCTACTGACCATGCTCAAAGCAAAGCCCACATCAGGGCGAGTACAAGTCATAGCATACATGATCGAGCCCACAGCGGAAGCATATGGTATTTGACTCATTTCAGCTATCTCAGCCTCTGTACTCGGACTCTGAGTCTTACTCAGCTTGGCATTACTCTGGATTGGTAATTCTCTTTTCTTGGATTCTTGCATACTGAACCTCTTCAGTACCTTATCCAAGTAAGTACTTTGACTAAGTCCAATTAGTCTCTTACTCCTATCTCTCAATATCCTTATCCCTAGGATATAGGCAGCTTCCCCAAGGTCCTTCATAGCGAAACACTTCCCAAGCCAGGATTTAACCTCCTGCAAGGTTGGGACATTGTTTCCTATGAGAAGTATGTCATCCACATACAACACCAAGAAGCTAACTATGCTCCCACTAGCCCTGACATACACACAAGACTCATCCTCACTCCTAGAAAAGCCAAACTCTTTGACTTTCTCATCAAAGCAAAGATTCCATCTGCGAGATGCTTGTTTTAATCCATAAATGGATTTATCAATCTTACACACTCTATTAGGGTATCTTGTATCGACAAAACCCTCTGGTTGAGCCATGTAAACATCATCAGCCAACTTTCCATTAAGGAAAGCGGTTTTGACATCCATTTGCCATATTTCATAATCATGAAATGCAGCTATGGCTAACAATACTCTAATAGACTTAATCTTAGCTACTGGTGAGAAGGTCTCATCATAGTCAACTCCCGGAGTTTGAGTAAAGCCCTTCGCAACCAGTCGCGCTTTGTAAGTATGTACCGTTCCATCCATGTCGGTCTTCTTCTTGAAGATCTATTTGCACCCAACTGCCTTACGACCTGGTACATTGTCAACCAAGTTCCAAACTTGATTGTCATACATGGACTGAATCTCGCTGTCCATAGCCTCCTTCCATTTAGCAGTCTCAGGGCCTGCCATGGCTTCCCTGTAATTATTAGGATCATCAAAATCTATTAGTGTACTATCACTAATAAATGTATCACCTTCAGTGGTGATGTGATAACCATAATAAAAATCAGGTGTGTTCCTCACCCTAGTGGAACGTCTTGGAGGTACAGACTCATCTATCGGATCAACAGAAGTTTCCTCCTCAGGTTGTTCGATAGCATTTGAGGTTCCTTCACCACTTGACTCTTGAAGCTCTTCAAGGTCAATTTTCCTCCCACTGTCCCCTTGGCTTATGAATACTCTCTCACGAAAGACTCCTCTTCTCGCTACAAAAACCACATTATCACTGGGTCTGTAGAAGAGGTAACCAAAGGATCTCTGTGGATAGCCGATGAAAATACACCTCTCACTTCGAGGTTCAAGCTTATCATGAGTCTCACGCCTCACGAAAGTTTCACAACCCCAAATCTTGATGTGGTCCAAATTGGGAACTTTCCCAGTCCACATCTCGTGAGGTGTTTTGGCAACCTTTTTAGTAGGGACTAGATTAAGGATATGGGCGGCAGTCTCTAAGGCATACCCCCAGAAAGAGATTGGTAACGAAGCTCGAATCATCATGGAACGAACCATATCCAACAAGGTTCGATTGCGCCTCTCAGCTACACCATTCAACTGTGGTGTTCTGGGAGGTGTCAATTGTGAGACAATCCCACATTCCTTAAGATAGTCAAGGAACTCAATGCTAAGATACTCTCCTCCCCGATCGGATCGGAGCATCTTGATATTCCTGCCTAATTGATTCTCCACTTCCAGCTTAAACTCTTTGAACTTTTCAAAGGTTTCTGACTTATGCTTGATTAAGTAAATATATCCATATCTACTGTAATCATCAGTGAAAGTCACATAATAGCGATTAGCATCCCTTGTAGCAACTCTGAAGGGCCCACACACATTCGTGTGTACAAGTTCCAACAAACCTTCACCCCTATCACAAGTACCTGTGAAGGGTGACTTTGTCATTTTTCCAAGTAAACAAGAATCGCAACTATGATCTGACTTGAGGTCAAATGATTCCAAGACTCCAGCCTTTTAGAGTTGGCCTATGCGCTTCTTGTTAACATGTCCAAGACGACAATGCCACAAGGATGCTTTATCCAAGCTATCTGAAGAATCAATATACAACACATTATTTCCTAGATTGTCTACAACATTCACGGCTTCATATACACCATCACAAGGTAATGCTTTAAAGTAAAATACATCATTGTAATAAACATTAATAGCACCATTTTTATTATCAAATGAAAATGAAAAACCATGTTTGTACAAGCCATGAAAAGAAATAATATTTCTCGCCATTTCGGGCGAGTAACAACACTTATTCAAATCTAACATTAACCCATTATTAAGCAATAAAGAATAAACTCCTATCTTGGTAACAGGTGATGCTTTCCTGTTGCCCATGACTAAGTTTATCTTCCCGTGCTCCACTTGCTCATTTCTTCTTAGTGCCTGTAAATCAGTACAAATGTGAATACCACAACCTGTATCAAGCACCCAAGAATTAGCATTAGATGAGTTATTAGACAATATTGTGTAAATACCTGCATGGGTGGGTTTAACCTTCCCATCCTTTACATCTTGCAGATATTTAGGGCAGCTTCGCTTGAAGTGTCCCTTATCCTGGCAATAGAAGCACTGTGCTTCCTTTGGGTTTGAAGAAGGAGTAATGGGACCTTTCTTTGTCCCACTTGAAGAGGAACCATCAAGAGTCTTACCCTTGGTACCCTTCGAAGGGCTTTTCCTCTTCTTACCCTTTCCCTGCCCAATAGCCAGAATAGGGGCGGTTGAAGGAGTAGAAGTAGCAACCGCTTTACCCTTAAGGCCATTTTCAGCTGTCCTTAAGAGTCCTTGAAGTTTGCTAAGTGTGACTTCCTCCTTGTTCATATGATAAGTCATATGAAACTGATCATAACTTGGAGGTAAGGAATGGAGAATGATGTCAATCGCCATTTCCTCAGGAAAGTCAACATTTAGCTTCAGCAACCGGTCAACGAACCTTTGCATCTTCTGCAAGTGACCGGTGATGGGTTCACCATCCTTCATCCTTGCGGTTATCATGGAGGAGATGATTTCATACCTCTCCTGACGCGCGCTCTGATGGTACCTTTCCATCAGATCCAGGTGCATCTCATAGGGGTAGAAATCTTCATAGGATTTTTGAAGTTCAGGAGTCATGGTGGCCATCATGATGCATGCTACTTTAGTAGCATCCTTTTCATGTGCAACAAACTCCGGAAACTCTTCAGGTGTAGCAGTGGCTTCACTCACAACCTTAAGCTCCCTATCGAGGACATATTCTTTGTCCTCATAGCGGGTAATCATTCTGATGTTTCTGATCCACTCATTGAAATTGGATCCATCAAAGATGACCTTACCACACAAGTTCATAAGGGAAAAGGAGCCTGTTGGGTTTGAGCCAGAAGCATTGTTGGAAGACATCTGAAAGGAAAGAAAGACAAGTTTCATTAGATTAGGAATCCTTAATAATTCACCCAAATGAAATATTAAGGCTAGGATCCAACAAACTATTTATAGTTGGAAGAGGGATGCCGTAATCCATACTATAAAATATTTGAAGGTAGGTAAATGACGATTTACCAATTTCCACCATAAGAACGAAATATTTTATTATTAGGTTTTATTGGTTTTGAAACTCCTAGATCTTTTGAGATACATTGAACTTTTCAATGGCATGTTTGAATCTCGATTGTGCCCTCTCAAGTTTGTGACTGGGATGCCGAGGATCACAAACAAGGTGTGAATAACCATACAAATTGACTTGGTACCCTCAACAATATTACCTAATCGATGTGCCGGTTAACCACACACGCTCCACCGATCTATAATAAAGTCAAGTTACCCTTTGCCACTCTTACTAGTCCATGTTAGTGTGCCGGTTAACCACACACGCTCCACTAACGACTTGGTAAGGTACAAAGTGTAATTTTATGGGCTAGCACCAATTTCACATTTTCCTAAAGTAACTAAGATTGGGAATTTATAATGTATAGTTACTTTATAATTCATTATACTTTTAACAAGTATTTAAAGTCGTATCCTACCCGTTCGGCTAACGACCCTCCACCGATCAAGGAAGCGGTGGGTGAGAGTGGACACCCATTAAGTCACCATT
Source organism: Lactuca virosa (assembly GCF_052849685.1). Classification (NCBI taxonomy): domain Eukaryota; kingdom Viridiplantae; phylum Streptophyta; class Magnoliopsida; order Asterales; family Asteraceae; genus Lactuca; species Lactuca virosa. The sequence continues at coordinate 161,963,809 of NC_136433.1, forward strand.
TTATAGGAAACAACCTTATACCCCCCTTATAGACCGGCTTCGTGAATGAGGCCTACTAACGGTAAGAATGACATATTCTTATACATATCTATATAATAAAATTATAATAATAGTATAAGTGTTGATTTTTAAACTTTTTAAAAATCTAAGGTTTAATTTGGAATTAAAGTATTAGAGTGTAAGACTTTTCAAATTCCAAAACTTGAGGGCAAGAATTGAAACTATTCCAAGTCTCTTCAATTTGTAACTTATGAGTTTTAATGGTTCATAAAATGAAGACTCTTCATTTTATGAAACTTCTTTAGTTCTTTAATCACAATTTAAAGAAGTGACTTTTGGTTATCCATAACTTGAGGACAAGTTATGGACACCATCATTGCCATTAAGATCATGAATTAAACATACATGGAGGTTACATATAATTCCTATGATCTTCTAAAAACTCATAAGAACACAAATTCATGTCAAGCAATTTCAAGAAATCATATAACTATATACAATACTTGAAAATTGATAAAAGCCATGTAAAATGGGTTAACATAATCATTATCATTTTGAAAAACAGATTTTACAAGTCCAAAACAGATTGGGATAATGATATTAATCCATTTCCAGCAACAAAACTCGAAAAAACTGCCCAACACGCTCCTACTCGCCGAGTGCATTATTCTACTCGGCGAGTAGAATGAATTTGTTCATGGACTCGGCGAGTCCTCCCCATGGACTCGGCGAGTCCAGTCGTCAGAATGCAGAATTTTCGATTTTTAAGCAGTTTTGCATCAAGTATACAGAAAACAATCCTAGGCTCTGATACCACTGATGGGTTTTTGAGCATTCTAACACTTCCTAAGTGTACATACAACCCTAATAACCTTGAATCTATGTTTTCTCTATATACATGCAAATTTCTTTTTCAAGGTTATTTCCTAACTAGCATGGCATGGGGATTACATAAAACATAAAAACTAGTAGAAATACATACCTTGTTGTTGCTTGGATTCCTTCAAGACTTTGTGAGCCTAGCACCCCAAATGTTGTGCCTCAAATGCTTCACACAACACCACAAGACTTGGAATAACTTGAGAGAATACTACTAGCACTCAAAATCGGTTATGCCCTCTCTAGTAACACTAGGTCACGATTTTGCTAGCCATAGGGTTTCTTTTATAGTGTTGTCACAATTAGGGTTTACACATGAATGCCCTTAATTGTCATGACTCTTGATTTCCCATGACCCATGGGTTTGTAACTCCCATGGACTATCCATGGAGCTCCATATGGTTATAACCAAACCCATAAACCATGGATCATTAATCCACCATAAAAGAATTGATGATTGTCATAATCAACCCTATATATTTAATTAGTCTCACTTTGATCACCAAATTAATACTAGATTAATACTTGATCAATACTAATTAAATAATACTATTATTAATATATTAGAACTTATAATATATTAATAATCATAAGTGCCTTATTCTCTCATCTAGTCTATCCAAGTATTGCAATGCCATGCAACCCAAATGGACCATGCCGGGTCGGGTCAAGTACATACCAAATAAAGTTATGGACTTAGACACTATATCCAATAATTCTGATATGTTAGAACAACATGCTAGTGCTAGGCTAGGGATCTCCAGGAATCGAATGATAGATTTGCTTGGTTATATGATACCTATTAGCCTAGGGTTTCCTGTATATGGAATTGACATCATAACTGTAGATGTTTAGTATATGCATCACGGCTGTGTATAGTCAAGATCTTATAGCCTGAGAATGTTTGATTCGACCTTAGGGTAGGATTGGATATTCGGAAGTCTATCGGGTCCAGCGTTATGTGCGGCTAGCATACACTAGCGCTGCAGGGGCTGATGGAAGTTCCATGGAGGTGTAAGTTGTGCAGAGCTGTGGGATCAGTTGTGAGATAGGCGATGTCCCCTAGTAGTGAGGGTTGAACGCACATTATGTTGAGTATAGTATTAGGGCGTTGTGGTGATACTTGGGACAAATATGGGTAGGTGTGGAAGGTAGTATGGGCCCGTACTACTGGAAGCACATGACCCATACGCGTAGCAAGGAAGTCACAACCCCTAGGATTTGTGGGTTTTGGTCTCCCGATATTATGTTGTTTATCTGATGTCTTGAATGTACCTTTCAGTATGGTGGTGACGAGACGTTTTGCTGCTGGGTCTGGATCGGGATCCGGATCAGGGTCAGGATCGGGGGACGGAGGGCCAGAGGTGCCGGTAGCACCTGAGCCCGTGGTGCAGATGGGGACTGAGGATCTGGATGCCAGGATCCGGGAGATTCTGCACGATGAGGTCGCTGCGGCTTTCCGAGCGCAGCTACCAGAGATGTTTGGGTCGATCACGACCGCGATGGTCGAGTACTTTGATGAGCGATATGCAGCTCTGGCAGAGACAACAGCCGCTGCAACCACTTCGGCTGTAACTGCAGCAGGGGTTGGAGGAGGAGCCGGCAGGGCTTTCCAGTACCGCGACTTCGATAATACGAAGCCCCCGACATTTGATGGTACTCAGGATGCGATCAGAGCTATGCGGTGGTTGTTTGACGTGGAGGGCTGTTTCTTCACGTGCTCATGTCCTGCTGACCAGAAGGTCAGGTGTGCTCTGAACCTGCTTAGGCTCGGGGCAAAGGACTGGTGGAGATTGACGACAGGTTCATATTCTGATGATCAGCGGGCTGCTGTTACTTGGGAGCAATTCCGGGATATGTTTCACACCCGCTACGTTCCGCGTGTGGAACGGGAGCGGCTTGCTCAAGAGTTCTTGACATTGAGGCAGGATGGGGAGTCTGTGATGGAGATTACCCGGATGTTCACTGAGAGGGCTATGTTTTGCCCCGAGTTCGCGTCAGAGCAGTCTCAGATGACTCGTTATCTGAGTATGCTCAAGACGGATATACGGTAGTTTGTGGCTACACAGCATTGTGATACCCTCTTGGATCTACAGGAAGCCGCGAGGCGGCGTGAGTTGGAGATAGAGCTGCAACTAAAGGAGCAGCATCAGGCACCGACACAGTCTCAGCCGGCGCCTAAGCGGTCTAAGACCGCTGATGCACGGTCTGGGGGTCAGCAGAGCCGCACTTGTGGAAAGTGTGGCAGGGTTCATTCGGGAGTTTGTAGAGCAGGAGGTGGGTGCCACAAATGTGGCAAGGAGGGGCACTATGCCAGGGACTGCCGTCAGTCCGCCCCTCCAGCAGATATGAGGATTTGTTACCATTGTCATCAGGTTGGTAATGTGAAGACCAACTGTCCGCAGCTCGCCGCCAAGTCGGCGTAGGGTCCCGCGCCAGCTACTGTGAGGATTGGAGATGGGAGGCCAGTCAAGGTGGAGCCTCCGAAGGCTCAGGGTCGCGCCTTCCAGCTCACGGCCGAGGAGGCCAAGGCAGCACCGGATGTGGTTGCTGGTACGTTTCTATTCTCTCTCTCTGGGTTATTGTATTGGTGTTATGCTTATTGATTGTACCTGTGGTTAGGTACGTTTTTAGTGAATTCTTTGCCCGCTTTGGTATTATTTGACTCGGGGGCGAGTCGGTCGTTTGTATCTCAGACCTTCTCTGGAAGGTTCAGTGTGCCGATAGATGATCTTGAGTGTCCGTTGCGAGTTTCGATCGCCAACGAGCACGAGGTTTCTGCTTCTTCGGTCTACCGGGGATGCGTGTTGGAGATTTTCGGGGTGTCCTTCCCAATAGATTTGATTCCTATCCCCATCAGGGATGTATGCGTGATTGTAGGGATGGATTGGCTTATCCGTTTCGGCGCTATGATCGACTGTGAGGGACAGCGGGTGGTGGTTCGAACCCCAAGTGGGGGAGAACTGGTAGTATATGGTGAGGGCACCAGGTTGGGATTAGGGTTTTGTTCGACAGCCAGGGCTCGACAGTATTTCAGCACGGGTGTTCCGGTTATTTGGCGTATGTGGTAGATACGCGAGTTAGGGATCAGCCCTCGGTTTCGGAGGTCCCAGTAGTTAGAGAGTTTGCTGACGTGTTTCCGGAGGAGTTGCCCGGAGTGCCTCCGGAGAGGCAGGTCGAGTTTAGGATTGATCTAGTGCCGGGTGCGGCTCCTATCGCTAAGGCGTTGTACCGCCTGGCACCGCCAGAGATGCAGGAGTTGTCATCTCAGTTGCAGGAGCTGCTGGGTAAGCAGTTTATTCGTCCGAGTAGTTCACCCTGGGGAGCACCGATCCTTTTCGTCAGGAAGAAGGACGGTTCGCACAGGATGTTCATGGACTATAGGGAGCTGAACAAGTTAACGGTGAAGAACCGTTATCCGCTTCCAAGGATAGACGATCTTTTCGATCAGCTGCATGGTGCATCTTGGTTTTCCAAGATTGATTTAAGATCAGGATACCACCAGGTCAGGGTGAGGGAGGAAGACGTGGAGAAGACCACGTTTCGGACTTGTTATGGTCATTACGAGTTCGTGGTGATGCCGTTTGGGATCACCAACGCGCCAGCAGTGTTCATGGATCTGATGAACCGAGTCTGCAGACCGATGCTCGATCGCTCGGTCATTGTGTTCATAGATGATATCTTGGTATATTCCAAGACCCGAGAGCAGCACGAGGAGCACCTCAGGGAGCTGGTGGAGGTACTGCGACGAGAACGACTGTATGCAAAGTTCTCGTAGTGCGAGTTTTGGTTGCTAGAGGTTCAGTTCCTCGGACATCTCGTTAACCAGGTGGGGATTTTGGTCGATCCGGCCAAGGTGGAGGCGGTTATGCAGTGGGAGACTCCGAGATCTCCCACAGACATCAGGAGTTTCTTGGGTTTAGCTGGGTATTATCGGAGATTCATTCGTGATTTCTGCAAGATTGCCGTACCCGTCACTCGTCTAACGAGGAAGGGGGTGGATTTCCGGTGGGGCCCGGAGCAGCAGAGGGCGTTTCAGACCCTCCGACAGTGTTTATACGAGGCACCGGTGTTGACACTCCCCGAGGGAGTGGAAGATTTTGTGGTATTTTGTGATGCGTCCATCACAAGCTTAGGGGCAGTCCTCATGTAGAGGAGACGAGTGATAGCTTATGCATCGCGGCAGCGAAAGCCGCATTAGACAAGATACCCCACGCACGATCTTGAGTTTGGAGCGGTGGTCTTCTCTCTCAAGATTTGGAGGCACTATCTGTACGGGGTCCGTTGTACCATATACACTGATCACAAGAGTTTGAGACACATTATGGATCATCCAAACCTGAATATGAGGCAGCGCAGGTGGCTGGATGTAGTCAAGGACTATGATTGTGGGATCCTTTACCATCCTGGTAAAGCGAACGTGGTTGCGGATGCTCTGAGCAGCAAGTCAGCTGTGTCCTCGACCCCAACCAGGTGTATGAGGATAGTGGTGGATTCCCCGCTGGTGGGTTTGGTCAGGGATGCTCAGATTGAGGGTATGAGACCGGAAAAATGGAAGTTGGAGAAGATTAAGGGCGAAAGCGCCCGGTTTGTTCAGGATAGTCGCGGATTGTTGACCCGTCATGGTTGGGTTTGGGTTCCAATGTACGGAGGGGTCCGGCAGACAGTGATGGAGGAGGCTCACAAGTCTCGTTTTTCTATTCACCCGGGAGCCACCAAGATGTACCGTGATTTGAGCTCGAGTTATTGGTGGCCTGGCATGAAGCGAGATATCGCTTGGTTTGTTGAGAGGTGCTTGACCTGTAGGATGGTCAAGGCCGAGCACCAGAGGCCGCATGGTAAGTTGCAGCCTCTGGAGATTCCCATGTGGAAATGGGAACGGATCGCGATGGATTTCATCACGATGTTGCCAAAGACGGCAAAGGGGTTCGATGCTATATGGGTCATCATGGATCGATTGACCAAGAGTGCCCATTTCCTAGCCATATGGGAGAGTTCGTCGGCAGAGAAGTTGGCCGACTTGTACGTTCACGAGATTGTCTCTCGCCATGGGGTTCCAGTTTCTATTGTTTCCGATCGGGATGTCCGATTTACTTCCCGTTTTTGGCAGAAGTTCCACGAGGAACTGGGTACGAGACTGCATTTTAGTACATCGTTCCATCCACAGACTGATGGGCAGAGTGAGCGGACCATCCAAACCCTCAAGGATATGTTGAGGGCGTGCGTCATTGATTTCGGTGGGAGTTGGGATTCCCACCTACCGCTTGTAGAGTTCGCCTACAACAACAACTATCATTCCAGTATTGGCGCCCCGCCTTTCGAGCTATTGTATGGGTGGAAGTGTAGAACCCCAGTCTGTTGGGGCGAGGTTGGGCACAGGGTGATGGGTCGGACAGAGGTAGTTCTGCAAACTACCGAGATGATACAACAGATTAGACAGCGACTGTAGACCGCTCAGAGTCGGCAGAAAAGTTATGCCGACCGACGTCGATTTGAGCTGGAATTTCATGTGGGTGACATGGTTCTCCTGAAGGTCTCACCCTGGAAGGGAGTGATCCGCTTCAGTAAGAGGGGAAAATTGGGTCCCCGTTACATTGGGCCGTTCAGGGTTATTGCCAAGGTTGGCAGGGTGGCTTATAGGCTAGAGCTTCCGGAGGAGCTTAGCCGGATCCACAGCACATTTCATGTTTTGCAATTGTGTAAATGCATTATGGACTAGGAGGTAGTGGTATCGTTGGATGACATTCAGGTCGATGAGCGCCTGAACTATGTAGAGAGGCCTGTGGCTATTCTGGAAAGGAAGAAGAAAATTCTACGGAACAAGGAAATACCTTTAGTAAAGGTACAGTGGGCACATCGAAGGGGATCCGAGTGGACATGGGAGCCGGAGGCGGAGATGCGCGAGCATTACCCGACATTGTTATTCCAACGGACTTCGAGGACGAAGTCTAGTTTAAGTGGGGGAGAGTTGTAACGCCCCGATTTTTTTCCAAGTATTGTTTAAATAAGATTTTTGGGTTAAGCTCTACTCGACGAGTTGGTTGACCTACTCGTCAAGTAGCAGCGGGGTGGGATCGCGTGTTAAATGACCTACTCGACGAGTCCATATTGGGACTCGGCAAGTAGGAGCTGGTAGAAGAAACCCTAAATCCCGGGGTTTGCACCCCTATTTAAAGGAACCTCAGCCTCCTTTGGCCTCTTTATAGTCTTTGAGAGCCCCTTAAAACCCTAATACGTGTGTGTGTGTGTGTGCCCATTGTGTGTTTGAAGCTTGAAGAGAGGATCTTTGGAGGGAGAAGGCTTAGAGGAGAAGGAGATTGGAGCAAGTAGAGTGTGGGAATCAACTCTTATCTCAGTTATCATCTTCTGGAGGTAACCAAATCACCTTTTTCTTATGAATCTCTTCTATTGGTTGAGTTTTAGGGTTTTTGGTGAGACATTAAGTTGGAAAGATGAACTATGGGCTAGATCTGAGATTGTAACTTCAGATCTGGACCCTCCTTGGATTCTATAAGCATAAAGTTACAGTCTTGGTCATGATTGAGGTCCCTTTTGAGCATAAAGTTCCATTAAGAACTTAAAATAGGCATTTAGAGCATTTATAGCCATTCATGCACGTAAAGTTTGCAACTTTACGTGATAAGCATGACCTAGAAGCCTGGATCTGTGATTTGGAGCCGCTGCATGGCTCAAAACAAGTCTGTATGGAGAAGGGACTGAATGGACTCGGCGAGTCGCAAGGTTGACTCGGCGAGTCACAAGAAGATGGCCGTGGACTCGACGAGTTGGATGAACAACTCGGCGAGTCCGATGAAGATTACCATAAGACTCGACGAGTTGAAGAACAACTCGACGAGTTGGATGAGTTTTCCCTAGGATATGTATGCGTGTGTATCCATCGAGTTGTAAGGAGGGAACTCGACTGGTGGCCATAAAGTTTGAACAAGAATCGAAGGAACTCGACGAGTCACCCCGATGACTCGGCGAGTGGGATGTGCTTCGAGGAACTCGGCGAGTAGCCGAGGGTACTCGGCGAGTTGGGGTCAACATGGACTATTGACCTTGACTGAGGACTTTGACTTTCATCAGGGGTTGACTAGTGAGTTATGGAGTACCTTATAAGGTTAAGGACTTGTGAGTATAATGAACTATGATTATAGATGGTGGAGCCTGTGTCAGGTGATCCGAGAGTTGGAGTTTACCTTTCGAGTCGACATCTGCGAGGTGAGTTATCCTCACTATATCGATAGGGTCTACGGCACCAAGGCCGACCCTTTAGTTGTTATTGTTATGGTATGCTACATATGGATTTGATCTGCTAGATCGGAATCAGGGTAGACAGTATGTTATGCTTTTATGATCCGTAAGGATTGGTATGTTAGTGACCTGCTAGGTCGGTACTCTAGTTACGAGAGGATTCTATGGTTGATGATCAGTGTGACAGATATGTTTGATGTTTGTATATGCCAGTATGTGATAGTTATGTGAACATGGTTATTTACTTGTTGGTTGGGTTGAGGCGGTCCTGCTTTGTGCTGAAGGCCAACATACCCTATGAGCGGTCCGGGGAGGCTGCAGGCCCACGAGGCGAACTAGTCATCCCGAAGGCTCGGGATAGATTCAGATAGACTGTAGGCCCAGTAGGGCGGTCCAGTCAGGCCGATGGCCCAGTATGCATGTTGATTGATTGATTGGTTGACTGATTGTTACTGACATGGTATTGTCAGTGTAGTATTGGTATTTTGGGGGTAGCTCACTAAGCCCTCGGGCTTACAGTTTCCAGTTTATTGTTTCAGGTACTTCAGGAGATCGTGGCAAGGCGAAGGCGTGACCGTACCGCTCCTCATCCTTATGTTATGATCTGTTTATGGGACACTCTGATGGATATTGATTTGAAAACATTTTTGTAAACAATACTATCTAATTTTCATTTATGGTTGAAAAAGTTTAAATTTGGCGTAAAATTTTTGGATGTTACAGTTCTGTTCTAGAGTTCTTTTGTATATGTAGAGTTGGTAAGTTTTAGACTTGTTGCAATACTACCATCACTCCCAAACACATGTTAGTCGTATCTCAAAGAAATATAGTTGATCACGCTATATTTATCCTAGATATGATTACATAACTGTCCAGGTTTATCTGTAGTGTCCAACATCCAAATACTTTTATATTTTTATGACTCTGATTTTGTTCTTGTATGTATGAGTGTTAGTATACATCCTATAAAAAACTTATATTTTAAAAGTATACTTGTAGTCAGAGCTCTTTACCGCAATGTATTTATAGTTGTATATCTTTTATGAATTGATATACTGAGTTCACTATAAACAATGCTCTGATACCAGTCTGTCAAACCCCCAAACCGGAGCGTCGGAAACGTCCGGGGGTGGAAGACTTCATGTTAAGTATCACAACACATGCATCACAGTAATCAAAGTAACACAACCATGGCATTAATAATGTATAAGTTTTACATAGTATTCAAGTCATTGTATATATGACATCAAAAGTTATATAACAAAAGATAGAAGACATGACACTATACCAAGTCGTTATGGCAACCGCTGCAACGGTCGTCGTGACAGCCGCCATGACACAACTGAATGCTAACAAGACGAACAGAAATAAGAACGGTGCCGACAATTCCAATCGTGGAAATCACCAAGGACACCATCAAGTGTGCTCCTGCAAGGACTCCCCAAATTATGAACCTGAGGAATCCCACGAAAGTAAAGGAGTACTAAAGAAAAGAAAGTCCTGGAAAAAGATAAAGGGGCGTCCAACTCAAGGACCCGCCAAAAGACAAACAAATGGTGGCAGCCTACCCTGTCACTGTCCTGGCCACTCCAGTACCAGCAAAGCCATATGCTGGAACCCTACCCAAATGAAACAAGTGCAACTATCATCACCATGGAGCCTTTCGAGTGAGGCATTGTGAGTATTGCAACAAAAATTGGGATACCACCCGTTTCTGTAGGACACCGAGCGCACAAACCACTCAAACCACAAATGCCGGAGTATGCCGAATTTGCTATGGATATGGTGAAGCAGGGCATTTCAGAGGGAGTTTCTAAAAGCAAGGAATGACAGAAATGTGGGAAAAGTTCTAACAATGAAGCACGAGGAGACCGTGAATGATCCGATCATGGTGACCGGTACGTTCTCCTCAGTCACTCATATGCATATTTTGCATTAGCAGTATGAAGAGGAATTCGCGAATCATCAATTTAAAAACATATTTAGATAAAAGCTACAAACACTCAATGAAACATTCATAGTAGAATTAGCAAATAACAAAACAGAAAGCACTTCAGATATATACGTAGTATGCACTCTAACACGAAAACAACCAGTTCTTTCAAATAGACCTAATGCCAGCTACAGTAGGAAACTTCGACGTGATCACCGGTATATTTTAAGTTAATCTTCGCCATGCTAACATCGTGTGTTACGAAAAAGTCGTTGGACCTAATATGCCAAATAGTGAAACCCTCGTCAATTATGGCAACAAACCCGACACAACCCTTCAAATCATCTCTTATGTTAAGGCTAAAAACAATCTACGCAAGAAGTACCATGCCTTCCTAGCCTACGTAGTAAATGAGAAACAAGAACCGTAAAACATCAAGGATGTTCCAGAAGTCCGTAAAATTCCTAATATATTCCCAGCAGACCTCCCAAGAATACCATTCATACAACAAGTTCAAGAATCGTCCTAAAACGCAGTAGCTATGGAAAAGTAGTTGTAATTACCTTCTCACTGAAACTAATCGCATCACTTATGTAGAAACTAAGGATACATACTGGTTGTTTATCCCTACTAGGTGCATACATAAGGGTGGTATATAATTAAGATTCTACAGACTTAGAATGTGTGATTCCACCTTCAATCATGTTCCTTCTTTGGTTGTGGGCTTAGGACAGAATCATTTATCCGACTCTCCTTCGAATGTTAATTATATACGACTTGTATACACAAAGAAATGATAGATGAACCAGGTATGATTCATACCACGAATCCCAAGACAAAAATTGCTCGAGAGTACGTGTGGAAACGCTAACATTTGAGTTATGAACCAAACTCATACACCTCCTACTGATCAAAACAACAGATAGAGTAGAAAAGCTGACAGGAACATACCACAAGGAAGAAGTGAGACTGCACAACATACCGCTATCAGTTATTACGGATAAGGGACAATAGATTCGCCTCGCACTTTTGACAGTCATTACAGAAGTCTTTGAAAATCCAACTCATCTCGAGTATAACTTACCCTTCCTAAATGAACAGTCAGAACGAGTGAAACATTCGAACATTAGAAGGTATGCTTCGTGTCTGTATGATAGACTTTTGCAAAGCATGGAACACGCACCTACCACTGGTTGAGTCCTCTTACAAACAGTAACTACCCTCCACGGAACCAATGTCGCTTCGATTGAAGCATTATACGGACACAAGCGCAAATCACCATTAGGTTGTATTGAAGTTAGGAACTCTCAACGGGCAAAGGAGCCAAGTGACCAAAAACACCCTCACCAACTGTAACACCCACAGATTCGGGCTAGTCAATTAAGATATAATAAACGTTAAAAATGATTTTTTTAGAATATTATCTAGGATAAATAATCTTAACCAAAGTAATAGTTAGGGTTAACAATTGTAACCTATTTGATGTAATAAAGAATAATTATTTGAATATTATATGTTTCATGATTATTATAATATAATAAAATAGGAAAAATCAGTCGAATCGACCGTAAATCGTAAAAATAAGTGCGCCAAAACATATATATTATTATATATTTAGGAAGTACACGTCGTCCCAATCCCGAAAATATAAATTTCGTCGAAATCTGAATCCGTATGAATTAGATATGATTTTTATAAGATATAAAAGTCAGCCGTGCACAACGAATGTATAACGTAAAAAGCTACAAAGAGAATGGTTGAGTTTTAGCTAATGCGACCAAAAAAAAATCGTAGTACTCCTTAAAATAGGAATTTTGAGAAAAAGAATGCCAAAAACGGAGTCCGTACAAGAGAGTTATGATTTTAGCAAAATTATTTAATTTTATAAATACATGGACAAAAATATAAATTCAAAATTAGCCGACGGAATCTTAACGAAAATTGTAGATCTTGTCGATAGCTACGCGTGGATATAAAGAACGTCAAAAAAAGAGTTCGTATGAATGAGTTATAATTTTTAATAGCACATTTACGTATTAAAATAAAGTGTAAATCATATATACGTATACATATATATACATATTTATATATCATTAGAAAGGTATCGACGATGCGGTCGTTATAAGACTAGTGTTGAGTAAATATATTTAAAATAGTATTATAAAGGGGTGTTTAGTTATTTAAGTAAATATAGAGGGTGGTTTTTGAAAATTCAATTACTATAAATAAGAGCATCTAGGTTCTCATATTTCTTGCACCATTCTCTTGATTCAAGATTCTTTCTCTTCTTATCCCCCGAGAATTTCGGTCACTCATGATTCGACTTCTCTTTCTGTAGTTTTTAGTATAGTAAGGTGAGCGCTGAATTGCTATAACAGTTTTTCTTAGAAAGATTCGGCGACGAAGTTCTGCCCCTGCAGAGCCCGGCTCCTAGCTAAGTAAGTTATGCTACCCTACTTTAAATATAGCTTATAATATCGTTATCATGAACCTATAAATAAAATTTATCAGTGATTCAAAGTCGTTATACTGATTGATCTACTTACGGGGATGATGTCTAGGCTGTGATTTAGTGAGGTGTTTAAAGTGGGATTTCCAAACAGTATACTTCGTATACCAAATGGTCCCTACCTCCGATATGATCCTACATGGTTGTTCCTTACTTGATAGATCATGAAGTAGACTCTGAGTTATTGATAAATCTAGACTAATAATTAGTCCTAATAAATATTAGACTAAAATTTAGTTGCAATAATACTAGGTTTCGTCGAAGGATATCATATTGTTAAGAAGCGAAGCGCTGCTCGAATTTCGAGTCGTCACTTCACAAGCGAGTGCATAGTTATTTTCATCTTACACATAGATATGAAGTATTTAATATAAATTACGTGCTATGTGTGCATGTTATTTGTGTTCTTGATATCTATGTTGGATGAAAAAAAATATACATGTTTTATTCATCTTAAACTGTATATGTATTTTATACGTATAATTATGATGGGTAAAAGATGGGTAGATTAAAGATGAGATAAATGATGAGCTATGGAATATGAGATAAATGATGAGCGATGATATATAAGTGGTAAAATATGGTGAGAATCGATGAGCCAAGTGATGACCCAAGCGATGAGCCAAGCGATGACCCAACCGATGAGCCAAGCGATGGCCCCGTCATCTAGCAGAGTATTGATGACAACCACTGACTATTCTAGACAGTCCAGTGGAACACTAGCAGGCTCGCAAAGTGTAGGTGTTGTGAACGATATGTTCACCCGGTGTACTCTAAAAACGTCATTGACATGTATTGCGGGTGAACTCTTGAAAATAATATTGTCGATAAATGAGATAAACCCTGGCAGCTATGGTCTTAGTGCCTGTTGGATGAACCCTAGAAACTATGGACTTAGTGCCTGTTATATAAACCATGGCAACGATGGACTTCGTGCCTATTCCTTAGGACAATCCTTAGGAATAAATAATGACTGATAGACGATTCATTGAGCATATACTTAAGAATAAAGAAGATAATGGGGATGGGTAAATGGGTTAATTGTTTGATGATGAAACATAATAATTATATTATTGTGGGTTGAAAACCCTATGTACTCACCAGCTTTCCCAACCTGACCCACTCAGTTTATTTGTATCACAGGTGTCGATATAAATCTACACTACATCGAGAGATTAAAGAGATGTAGATCACGAGTGTAAATGAATGTAAGTTTTGTTTATGCTTATATTTCTGTATTGACGATGACATCCCAAAGTTTTAAAATGAATAAAATATATTTCTTCGGAAATGCTTTGATAACATATTTATCATGTTTTTCTGGGAACAAATTCCGCAAAACTTTTCTTTAAAAGTTTACTCTGATTTTAAAATAAGCATAAATAAAATTTTTAAATAACCGTGAATTTGGGGATGTCATAGTTGATATCAGAGCATTAGTTTAAGCGAACTAGGAATATTAGTATAATTTCTAGACTTAAACTTAGAATGTTAAGCGATGATTGTGAAATGAGTGTCTGCTATATTTAGGATGTATGTGTAAATAGACACTAGCGCTAGCTAATTTTAGGAAAGTTGCCTAAAGTGCTTTTACGTGCTAAATGATTTATGTTATAGCCTTACATGCTTTATGATGCTATTATTTGATCAGATCCATGGTCTATTGCCGACTGGATCTGTAAATTTTATGTGTTCAGATTTCTAAACATTTAATTATGATATTAGAACTGGCATGTAACTTTTCGGAGTAATAAGGGGATTTACACGTCGATCGTAAATAAAATCTTTCCTATCTTAATTCTCATCGTTACACACCGAACATATGATTTGGTGTATAGATCAAAATGGAAAGAACCTGAAGCGGAGTTGGAAACACGAATGGAAACAGGAATTAGCAGCCTCAACCCCAAGTGATTCAGCAAGTACCAGTGGTAGCAGCTGCACCTGAGCCAATCACAATGGCAGGAATGCAAGCAATGATCCAGATGATGTTGGATCGTCAAATGGAGGAAAAAAGGCGGTTACTTCAATAGAATCCGGATGAACCTACGATGCCTGTTGAACAGGCCGAACTGAATGACGGACAGTCGGAAGAAGGGAACTACAGTAGGATCGTTGGTCAATATTAACCGCTAATGGTTAGAAGGAATAACCAAGATGGAGGAAATGACGGACGTGGATGAAAATACAAGGATTACATGGCATCCAAACCATCGTGTCTTTCTGGAAGCCCAAAACCGGTGGAAGTCATGGATTGGATCTCCGAGATGGAGACAATGTTTGAGAGTTGCGACTGTAGCAACAGACAAAAAACCTCTCTCGCGGTTCCCCTGTAAAAGTCTGGAGTACTGAGCTGGTGGAAGCTACTAGCTGATACGATGCCCAAGGGTGAAGCAAGCAAGATGTCTTGGGAAGATTTCCTTGTGTAACTAAAAATGTAGTACTTCTCTGAGCAGGATCTTCTGGAGATCAACAATGAGTTCCAGAACCTGAAGAAGGGAAGGATGAGTGTCACCGAGTATGCTGCAAGTTTTACGGAGAAGATGAAGCTTGTTCAATACCTAGTTCCAACTGAACTCTCCAAGGTCAACAAGTTTGCCAATAGATTACCAGCATACTTTGGTCCAATGGTTAAACAAGCAACCACTTTGAAAGCCATCGTCTGGGCTGCCAGAAATATTGATACCCAGATAAGGGAAAAGGGTCTGGAGAGTGCTGAAGTTGGTGAGAAGAGAAAGTTTGAAGGATCTTCAAAGTCCAACAAGGAGAGAAATTTCTCAAAGTCTGCAGGAGGAGGAGGAGGTGAAGCAAGATTGGTGCGATAAGTGCAAGAAGAAACACTTGGGAAAATGTGGGCAAGAGGTGACATGTTTCAAGTGTGGAAAGTTTGGGCATTACGCCAATGAGTGTACATTCAAGAAGAAGGTATGTTTTGGATGTAACAAAGAAGGGCATATTTCTAGAGACTGTTGTGACAACCCAGAACTTTTATCTTGTACACTTAGTCAATTCAATCAATGTTAAGCTTGTTCTGTTGACTTCTTGTACTGTTTAAGGGTTCATTTAAGTGTTCTAAGCTTGAATATGACCAAGGTTGAGGTTAGGAATGAGTCAGCGAGTCACATAGTGAGAAAACCGGGCCATAGACACCTCTAGGAGGAGTGTACGGCCGCACACATGGGTGTGCGGCAGCACACCCACCTCTTGGCCACACACTCACTTTTTGGGCAACACTCTTACCCCTATATAAAGGGTAGACCCCCTTTCCTTTCATTCATTTAACACCTTGGCAGCACTCAACACCATTTCTCTCAAGTTTCTCCAACCTTGAACCCTCCAAAGCTTCAAGAACGTGAGTAATTCATCCTCTAACTTGCAAAGCATGAAAGACCACTCTATCTAAGCCTTAAGTGTGCAAAATTCGACATATTCTTCGTGTTTGGAAGTGAGTGTGGCCGCACACCCCCATAAGGTGGCCGCACACTCTTATAATACCCTCCAAAGTGAGAGTTTGACTTCCATATTCGAGTTGGACATGACCCTAGCCTTACTACTGTTGGGTTATGAGTATTCTAACACTCCTAAGTGTACATGCAACCCTAAGTACCTTGGATCTATGTTTTCTCTATTATACATACAATTATGAACATCCAAGGTATTATCCTAATCTAGCATACAAAATAATAAATATAACAAGATAGAATACGTACCTCTTTGATGTAGAATGTCTTCATGAAGCTTAAGTGCCTAGTGCCCCAAGTGTGACACCTCAAATGGTTCATACAACACCAAAATACACTTGGAATAACTTGAGAGAAACTTGAACACTCCTTGAAATCGTCTAGCCCTCACACTCACACATTAGTCCACGATTTCTTGAGCCATGGGATTCTTTTATATGGTGGCTATTAGGGTTACACCATGTAACTCATAACTTTACCCATTCCTTATGCTCCATTGATTTTAACCTCCATGGAGTATCCATGGGTCACCCCATGGACTTAGTCCAACATAAGGAATCTTGGATCACAAGCCCACATATATAAGAATGAATGATCTACACAATCAACCCATATGTTTAATTAGTCTCCTTTGGATCACTTAATTAATTCCAAATTAATTCTTGATCAATACTAATTAAATAACCTTATTCATATATTAGAACTTATAATATATTAACCAACCTTAAGTGTTATTTCTCTCATTATAGTCTATCCAAATGCATGATGCCATTCAACCCAAATGGACCATGTCGGGTCGGGTCAAGTCTTACCAATTATAGTTATGGACTTAGACATTAATCCAACAGTCTCCCACTTGGATAAGTCTAAAACTATTATTGTGTATGACTTCAGGAACCGATCAGCAATCGTAGCTCTCAAAAGCTTCTGTCGAACTCTAACCTTGTCGATGAACTCTGACCTTTGTTAATGACTTGTCCCTTAGATAAGGGATCACATATTCCTCCATTCTAGATATCATATGGACTGAGACATGGATTATCCATCATTCTCTCTGTCCATTTGTTGTTTCCCGATTTCCGATTCATGATGACTGACTGATTGAACAAATCAAATCAGTCCTGGCTTGGCCAAGCACTCACATGTATCATCTTTAAATCATCGAGGGGCCCACAAATATCGCTTTTATCCCGAGGGTAAAAGGAATGGATAAACTTCGACTCATATGGCTTGTTCTACTACTTGTTGAATCATACACAAAGGCACATTTTATAACATCGAGTTACCAATGCGTTTTCGTGCAATCAATGTATAACCAACTCATAGTAACAACTCATATCTCTAGGTTTGAAGAATATAATATATTATCGTCTCATGATCACTCGTGATAAAATCCATGAAGTGATTCAAATGAGCGCGGGTTGAATCCAATACTCAGAACTTATGAGCACTCATGAGTGTTGTAGCACCACTTTGTCCACCAACTTGGACCTCTACAAACCAACCCCTGACAGTCTTGATTCATATCTACTTCCAACATATGACCGATTGTGGATGGTTTGAATAACTTAATCATTCAGGAAGAGCGACTTAGTTATTCTGGAAGTCAAAACATGCAAAGTGAAACACAACAATAAATGAATCAAATATTGTATCAAACCCTATGAATATAAATAAACACTTTTATTTATCACCATACTGATTACTCATTATTCATTGTTTCGGTTTTATCAACTTTATACTTGAATTTAAAACAATAGTTGTCCCATGCTGCAAGCATGTACACTATGTTTTCTAAACACTAGTCATGCCATACACCAAGTATGCATACTATGTTTGTCTATGATCTTTACTTTGTAAAATAGATTAATTGAACATCACTCCAATGATCCTCTTTTCACAGTCCCAAATCCTTACTGCAAATGCAAGAATTCCAAATTCATGCCATTTACTGAAATCTGTTAGATTCTAAACTTATATGCATTGATCCTCTTAATGATTATGCACGAAGTCATAAAGACTTGACAACAATCATTACATAGCATTCCAAAGGAGATCAACTCCTTGGAAACATCCTTCTTTCATTAAGTTTCCTAATCTTACACAGATTGAATAATTTCTAACTTTGAAACATTTCCATATTCCATTTTGACTATCACTTCTGAACAAGAGTTGCCTCCTTATAGATTATGTCAATATGGTCCTTCCAGAATTAACATTATACTTCCAACTGTCCTTGAGCAACCAATCTTTGGTAAACCTTAGATTGTCCTCGACAATTGCTTAATCATTTTAGTCATATCCAATTCTAGACCTTTTTCCCTTCATAATGCCCCAGGCATTTGGAAAATTTTAGAAAGGATGAATATAGCACATGTAATCGATCCTACATCCGAAGCATATGGGACACGATTCATGATGTCTCACATAAAGACTAAACCAGTCTTTTGCTATAATATTTCTATTTCAATTTGCCAAGTTCTCAAAATTCAGATTATGAAAAGGGATGCCGTAATCATAATCGAATTTTAGAATGCAAATAATGGACCCGTATATAGAATTTCCTTATGTTGAGCCATTCCAACATGAAATTCATATATATATCCTTGATTAAATACGATTAAAATCTCAATCTAAGCTTTTAGAATTGAAATGAAGTATAATTTCCTCTCCCTTAATTATAGCAAAACAACTTTTTCAACCCCTGCAACCTCACGAATTGAAACTTTTGTTTTCTATAATTAACATTGCTAACTTGCAACCTTTGTCATAATTATCATGCTCCCAATAACATGATGATTATTAGCATAACACTTATGCTCCCACTAGCTTTGACATGTACTCAGAAATCAGCTGACTTTCTTACCAAAGTTCAGATTTCTGATACTAGATTGTTTTGATAAAACTTTATCGAAATCATACACCTCTCTTAGATAGCTCACATGTGTGTCTAAACAATTTTAGAACTATGAAAAGGGATGCCGTAATCATAGTCTCAATTGTTTAGACCTTTGCCACTTCTCACAAGTCCATGTTAGTGTGCCGGTAAACCACACACGCTCCACTAATGACTTTGGGAATGCAAATATCACAATTGCTATCTAGCTAAAATCTACTTAGTGAAAGTGTTTCCTCACCATCATTTTCATGAATCGGAGAGAAACCTTATGACACTTAGATTTAATAGTGTATGTGTTCTTATCCATGTGGATTTGTCAAAACCATAATCACAAGACAAGGTTAGTGACAAATCCAAACTCATATTGATTAAACTTGTGCAATCTTAAATTCTTGCCATTTGGCAGCTCAGTTGCCTGCCATTGCTTCCAAGTAGTTGTGCAACCAATTGAGAACTCTCAGAACTCCTATGCAAAGCCAACTTGAATAGGCACAAAAATTTCAACACGATAGGTTATAAACCTCAAGTCGTGTGCTAGTGAAGGACTTTAGGTTTTATTCTTGATTAAGTCTTGAAACTTTCAAGAGCTTTAAGACTCCCACTGTCCTCTTGACATATAAGACTCCCTTGTCAAATATTCAAGAGATAGTGCGGATTCTTTATCAAGACTAACACTTTACACAATTGGCCTATGTTGATCTCTGTTTTATCCAAAACATCACAACTTACCAATTTCAAATGTACAAGAGTAGATAACCTTTTACTCATACATTTGACTAGTGCTAACAAACCCTCTTTAAGATATGTCATTCAACTTACAATCTTGGAGTATGACTATAAGAATTGTTTTGGAACGAAGTATGACTCATCTTTTTGATTTAACCATTTCAACAATTCATGACTCCTCTTCTTAGTCATAAGAATGCACTAAGATGACTTTAAAGGACCAATTGTGATATGGTATCTTAATCATTAAGATGATCATAAACATGATACTAAAGTACTCTCCCATCTTTTCAGATTTGAGAAACTTTTATCTTTCTACCATTCTTTGATTCTTCTTATTCGTTCTATCTCACATTGAAACTTCTCCAATGCTACAGACTTATACTTAAACTTATAAGTATAACCATATTTACTGAACTTAAGTAAATCATGACGAATAGTCTTCTTGATCTTTTGTGGTGGACTTGACCAGTGCACAAGAATGTGTACTCGATCCCTTAGTCCTTTCCTTATTCACATAAGGAATTAGTCTTAATTTTCCAAGCTGAAAGTTCTCATTCATCATACTATACAACTTGCATGATTCCAAGTTTCGGTCCAATTGAACCTTGGGTGATGAGAATCTTTCCTTATTTGGTAATATTAGACACTACCACAACCGAAAGAATCAAATCCATTTTTCCAATATTGCTATCAATGGAATCTTATAAGCAACAACTTTTCACAAATGTCATTGTAAGGATACTTAAAATAAATAAAATCAAAACCTTTTTTTCTTTTATTTTAAAACTTTGCGTAAAAACTTATCCTTACAATCCATATGAAAACCTTGTTGTTATCTATTCCTAAGCAATATAAATATCATAACTCTTAAGTAATAGCCCAAAATTCTGATCACCGAACCATACGATTGAAATCCATCTTCGCGATCAGAATCAGCATGTACTTAATAGAGTTAGACAATGGACTTTACCTGAAGTAGAGCCAAACTTATTGACTTTAACATCCTTAGGTAAATTTGGCAGCTTCGTAACCAATGCCCCTTCCTTTGGCAATAGTTACCTATGGACCCTTGATAATGGGACTATCTCAGACTTCGCCTCTCTCTTTACCATTGAGTCAACCGAGTTGACTATGGCCGATCCCTTTCCATTGGGAAGAGAGAGCTTTACTCGATATCCAATGTCATCATTGTCAATGTCCATAGCGTTTTAGGAAGTTGATCTTAGCAAATAGATAAGATCATTAAGGGTCTTTTCTTAGTCTGTTTCATAGGATTCCCAAAAGAACTCACTATGTGACTTAGAAAGTAGTTGAGCCACCAACTTTCTCAAGACTTTGACACCCAACTCTCCCGGCTTGTCAATATGTGACTACATCTCCAAGATGTGATCACACCTAGACCTTGCCTTGCCAATAGGGCTTGAGTGACCTTAAACTTTTTAGGAACTTGTGGGTTAGGGAGAATAATTGGAGGAGGTGAAAGAAGTATGATATCCATGGAACATCATCTTCATTTAGGAAAGCTTGTTTCAAGAGATTTGGGAAGATCATAAATGTCTAGACCAGACATCTTTTTGGGAGATATTCAAGATAGTTTATTTAAAGTCCTTAATATGACACCCAATATGAAATATTAAGGCTAGGACCCAACAAACTATTTTATAACTTAGAAGAGGGATGCCGTAATCCAAGCTATAAAATATTTCAAGGTAGGTGAATGACGATTCACCAATTTCCACCATGAAAAACGAAATAATTTATTAGGTTTTAATTGGATTTGAAAGTCCTAGATCTTTGAGATTCATTGAACTGTTCAAAGGCATGTTTCAATCTCGAGTGTGCCCTTCAGGTTTTGTGACTGAGATGCCGAGGATCACAAAACAAGGTGTGAATAACCATGCAAATATACTTGGTACCCTTAATATTTACCCCTTAATCAGTGTGCCGGTTAACCACACACGCTCCACCGATACTATGATAAATATTAAGTTACCCTTTGCCTACCTTGTTAAGTCCAGGTTAGTGTGCCGGTTAACCACACACGCTCCGCTAACGACTTAAGCAAAGTGCAAAGTGTAATTTCATGGGTTAGCACCAAATTCACATTTTCCTAAGTAACTAAGATTGGGTATTAATAAGAGTTTAGTTACTTAGTATTTATCATTAATACTTTTAATGAAAGGAGAATTATAGTCCTTGTCCTACCCGTTCGGCTAACGACCCTCCACCAGTCAAGGAAGCGGTGGGTGAGAGTGGACACTCATTAAACTGCCATTTTATAGGCAGTAACCTTATACCCCCCTTATAGACCGGCATCGTGAATGAGGCCTACTAACGGTAAGACTGACTTTACTCTTATACATATATATAAATATTATTAACTTATAATATTATAAAGTATAAGGGTTGAATTTTAACTTTTAAAATTCTAAGGGCTAACTTGGAATTAAAGTATTCATAAGTGAAAACTTTTCAAATTCCAAAACTTGAGGGCAAGTTTTGAAACTATTCAAAACTAATTAATTCCATAACTTATGAGTTTAAAGTAGTTTTAGTTAAAAAAAAAAAAAAAACTCTTCAAGTTCCATAACTTGAGGACAAGTTATGGAAGACTTTAAACTAATTAATAAAAAAAATAACTTTTTTTATTGTAACTTATGGAACTAATTAAGGTTACACTTTTTTTTAATTTAATGAAGAGACTCTTGAACCTCCATAACTTCAGGACAAGTTATGGAGTCATAAAACCATTTAATTAGAACTAGACTCTTCATTTTGTAACCTTTGCCAACTTTTATGAGTTTTATGATTCTTAAATGTGACTTTTCATATAACTTGAGGACAAGTTACAAAAACACACTTTGGAATCAACTCTTAGATTAAAATGGATTGAAAACAACTATTTCACACAACTTTTCTATTAATCTAAGAACCTCATAAGAACAAGATAATTCAAATCATCAATCTTCAAGAAATTAGCATGAACATACAAACTAATACAAATCTTGAAATTATGATAATTATCTTAGAAATTGGATTAGGATGAACATTACCACATCAAAAACAAGTTTATAAGTCCAAAAACATCTTAGGGTAATGTTCCTAGTCCAATTCCAGCCAAAATAATCGAATATATGCATCCAACTCGATTTTTCAGCTACTTTTGCAAGTATAACAAGAAAACAAGCCTAGGCTCTGATACCACTGTTGGGTTATGAGCATTCTAACACTCCTAAGTGTACATGCAACCCTAAATACCTTGGATCTATGTTTTCTCTATTATACATACAATTATGAACATCCAAGGTATTATCCTAATCTAGCATACAAAATAATAAATATAACAAGATAGAATACATACCTCTTTGATGTAGAATGTCTTCATGAAGCTTGAGTGCCTAGTGCCCCAAGTGTGACACCTCAAATGGTTCACACAACACCAAAATACACTTGGAATAACTTGAGAGAAACTTGAACACTCCTTGAAATCGTCTAGCCCTCACACTCACACATTAGTCCACGATTTCTTGAGCCATGGGATTCTTTTATATGGTGGCTATTAGGGTTACACCATGTAACTCATAACTTTACCCATTCCTTATGCTCCATGGATTTTAACCTCCATGGAGTATCCATGGGTCACCCCATGGACTTAGTCCAACATAAGGAATCTTGGATCACAAGCCCACATATATAAGAATGAATGATTTACACAATCAACCCATATATTTAATTAGTCTCCTTTTGATCACTTAATTAATTACAAATTAATTCTTGATCAATACTAATTAAATAACCTTATTAATATATTAGAACTTATAATATATTAACCAACCTTAAGTGTTATTTCTCTCATTATAGTCTATCCAAAGGCATGATGCCATGCAACCCAAATGGACCATGCCGGGTCGGGTCAAGTTTTACCAATTATAGTTATGGACTTAGACATTAATCCAACAACTACACCTTAGAATTGGCATTTTGGACATCAACATGTAGGGTGTACAACCGCACAAACGTGTGTACGGCCGCACACACCCTTGTGCGGTAGCACACTCCTTGTGTGTGGCAGCACACTCCCGTGTGCGACCACATACTCATCATAGGGCCGCAAACCCACTTCTAGGACCCTTAACTTGCACTACAATTGAGTATAGACCAAGAACACTTCATGGATGCAAGTATGGGCCTTGAAAACACTTCAATGACACCTTCCATCATGGGTGTACGGCCGTACACCCATTGGGCCGCACACCCATGGCCGCACACACCTTAAAGGTGGCCATACACTCCCTTGCTCAATCCTGCAAGGTTCTAACACTTAGTGCAAGTAGTTCCAAGTCCGTAGATTGATTCTCTATCGTATCTAGTAGTGAAATACCTTAGTTTGACTCCTATATGTGTGTCATTACATGTTATTAGGATCAAATTGAGTTCGAGGTTTCACTTGTCACTCAGCATCTCGTACCGATCTTTCATACAAACCACTCGCTCAAGGTGAGTTCATACCCCTACGATTTTATTGGTTTTTAAAACGTTTTCAGGGAGGAATAAAAGCCAAACATAAATGCTTTTGTGAACTAATACAAAGAGCTTTTAACAAGTATAAAACTCATGCCATTCTCATACATTAACCATTTTGTACTGTGTTGAGCATAAGGGACGTTATACAACTTATAACCATAATTGCATAGTTTTTCCGAACTCGATATTCAAACTATATATGCAAACAATAATAGGTATAGTTTGGGGATTTTTGAAACGTAACATGTACAGAGATTGTCACAACTAAACATATAAACTATAACATATTTAATTTATGGTATACATCACTACATGAACATGACATTTCATAACTATAATTCTCACTACTTACGACATACATACGGATTTCACTATGGTATAACACTACAACACTACATGTAAACTAGATTGTACGATATCATGAGGCACTACTTCAAAACTGTACCCTTAGGTGTACAGGGCTAAGTCCTATCATAGTATAACCAGAGTCTCCTGGAGGGAGAGCGTGAGATTTGTGAATAGATCTGTTCGGGACTGACAATCCCACACCCGTACTGCTAGCTACAGTTAGGCAGCCATGCCTAGGGTGACAAATGTCATTTAACTCAACGCCTGAAGAACGTTGGAAAGGTCTCTAGTCATATCAAGTATGGTTATACGACTCACAATATGTATAAATCACATTTGGTTTACAAACTGTCACTCTTCAACAGTTTTATTTTTTTTACTAAATAAAACTACTACACACTACAACTGGAGAATCCCATGGATTTCACTACATGGTTTTATTTTAAGTAATAAAACACACTATGTATATTGGATATAGCCAGGGTTTTCAAACAGAACCGATTATACAACGATCTTTCATACGGAATACCTACATATCATGACTAGCATTAGCTAGTCAGATGTGTTGGATTAATGTCTAAGTCCATAACTATAATTGGTAAGACTTGACCCGACCCGGCATGGTCCATTTGGGTTGCATGGCATCATGCATTTGGATAGACTATAATGAGAGAAATAACACTTAAGGTTGGTTAATATATTATAAGTTCTAATATATTAATAAGGTTATTTAATTAGTATTGATCAAGAATTAATTTGGAATTAATTAAGTGATCAAAAGGAGACTAACTAAATATATGGGTTGATTGTGTAAATCATTCATTCTTATATATGTGGGCTTGTGATCCAAGATTCCTTATGTTGGACTAAGTCCATGGGGTGACCTATGGATACTCCATGGAGGTTAAAATCCATGGAGCATAACGAATGGGTAAAGTTATGAGTTACATGGTGTAACCCTAATAGCCACCATATAAAAGAATCCCATGGCTCAAGAAATCGTGCACTAATGTGTGAGTGTGAGGGCTAGACGATTTCAAGGAGTGTTCAAGTTTCTCTCAAGTTATTCCAAGTGTATTTGGTGTTGTGTGAACCATTTGAGGTGTCACACTTGGGGCACTAGGCACTCAAGCTTCATGAAGACATTCTACATCAAAGAGGTATGTATTCTATCTTGTTATATTTATTATTTTGTATGCTAGATTAGGATAATACCTTGGATGTTCATAATTGTATGTATAATAGAGAAAACATAGATCCAAGGTATTTAGGGTTGCATGTACACTTAGGAGTGTTAGAATGCTCATAACCCAACAGTGGTATCAGAGCCTAGGCTTGTTTTCTTGTTATACTTGCAAAAGTAGCTGGAAAATCGAGTTGGATGCATATATTAGATTGTTTTGGCTGGAATTGGACTAGGAACATTACCCTAAGATGTTTTTGGACTTATAAACTTGTTTTTGATGTGGTAATGTTCATCCTAATCCAATTTCTAGATAATTGTCATAATTTCAAGATTTGTATTAGTTTGTATGTTCATGCTAATTTCTTGAAGATTGATGATTTGAATTATCTTGTTCTTATGAGGTTCTTAGATTAATAGAAAAGTTGTGTGAAATAGTTGTTTTCAATCCATTTTAATCTAAGAGTTGATTCCAAAGTGTGTTTTTGTAACTTGTCCTCAAGTTATATGAAAAGTCACATTTAAGAATCATAAAACTCATAAAAGTTGGCAAAGGTTACAAAATGAAGAGTCTCTTCATTAAATTAAAAAAAAAGTGTAACCTTAATTAGTTCCATAAGTTACAATAAAAAAAAGGGTTATTTTTTTATTAATTAGTTTAAAGTCTTCCATAACTTGTCCTCAAGTTATGGAACTTGAAGAGTTTTTTTTTTTTTTTTTAATTAAAAATACTTTAAACTCATAAGTTATGGAATTAATTAGTTTTGAATAGTTTCAAAACTTGCCCTCAAGTTTTGGAATTTGAAAAGTTTTCACTTATGAATACTTTAATTCCAAGTTAGCCCTTAGAATTTTAAAAGTTAAAATTCAACCCTTATACTTTATAATATTATAAGTTAATAATATTTATATATATGTATAAGAGTAAAGTGCGTTTTACCGTTAGTAGGCCTCATTCACGAAGCCGGTCTATAAGGGGGGTATAAGGTTATTGCCTATAAAATGGCAGTATAATGGGTGTCCACTCTCACCCACCGCTTCCTTGACTGGTGGAGGGTCGTTAGCCGAACGGGTAGGACAAGGACTATAATTCTCCTTTCATTAAAAGTATTAATGATAAATACTAAGTAACTAAACTCTTATTAATACCCAATCTTAGTTACTTAGGAAAATGTGAATTTGGTGCTAACCCATGAAATTACACTTTGCACTTTGCTTAAGTCGTTAGTGGAGCGTGTGTGGTTAACCGGCACACTAACCTGGACTTAACAAGGTAGGCAAAGGGTAACTTAATATTTATCATAGTATCGGTGGAGCGTGTGTGGTTAACCGGCACACTGATTAAGGGGTAAATATTAAGGGTACCAAGTATATTTGCATGGTTATTCACACCTTGTTTTATGATCCTCGGCATCCCAGTCACAAAACCTGAAGGGCACACTCGAGATTGAAACATGGCTTTGAACAGTTCAATGAATCTCAAAGATCTAGGACTTTTAAATCCAATTAAAACCTAATAAATTATTTCGTTTTTCACGGTGGAAATTGGTGAATCGTCATTCACCTACCTTCAAATATTTTATAGCTTGGATTACGGAATCCCTCTTCTAAGTTATAAAATAGTTTGTTGGGTCCTAGCCTTAATATTTCATATTGGGTGTCATATTAAGGACTTTAAATCAACTATCTTGAATATCTCCCAAAAAGATGTCTGGTCTAGACATTTATGATCTTCCCAAATCTCTTGAAACAAGCTTTCCTAAATGAAGATGATGTCTCATGGATATCATACTTCTTTCACCTCCTCCAATTATTTGCCCTAACCCACAAGTTCCTAAAAAGTTTAAGGTCACTCAAGCCCTATTGGCAAGGCAAGGTCTAGGTGTGATCACATCTTGGAGATGTAGTCACATATTGACAAGCCGGGAGAGTTGGGTGTCAAAGTCTTGAGAAAGTTGGTGGCTCAACTACTTTCTAAGTCACATAGTGAGTTCTTTTGGGAATCCTATGAAACAGACTAAGACAAGACCATTAATGATCTTATCTATTTGCTAAGATCAACTTCCTAAAACGCTATGGACATTGATAATGATGCCATTGGATATCCAGTAAAGCTCTCTCTTCCCAATGGAAAGGGATCGGCCATAGTCAACTCTGTTGACCCAATGGTAAAGAGAGAGGCGAAGTCTGAGATAGTCCCATTATCAAGGATCCATAGGTAACTATTGCCAAAGGAAGGGGCATTGGTTACGAAGCTGCCAAATTTACCTAAGGATGTTAAAGTCAATAAGTTTGGCTCTACTTCAGGTAAAGTCCATTGTCTAACTCTATTAAGTACATGTTGATTCTGATCGCGAAGATGGATTTCAATCGCATGGTTCGGTGATCAGAATTTTGGGCTATTACTTAAGAGTTATGATATTTATATTGCTTAGGAATAGATAACAACAAGGTTTTCATATGGATTGTAAGGATAAGTTTTTACGCAAAGTTTTAAAATAAAAGAAAAAAAGGTTTTGATTTTATTTATTTTAAGTATCCTTACAATGGCATTTGTGAAAAGTTGTTGCTTATAAGATTCCATTGATAGCAATATTGGAAAAATGGATTCGATTCTTTCGGTTGTGGTAGTGTCTAATATTACCAAATAAGGAAAGATTCTCATCACCCAAGGTTCAATTGGACCGAAACTTGGAATCATGCAAGTTGTATAGTATGATGAATGAGAACTTTCAGCTTGGAAAATTAAGACTAATTCCTTATGTGAATAAGGAAAGGACTAAGGGATCGAGTACACATTCTTGTGCACTGGTCAAGTCCACCACAAAAGATCAAGAAGACTATTCGTCATGATTTACTTAAGTTCAGTAAATATGGTTATACTTATAAGTTTAAGTATAAGTCTGTAGCATTGGAGAAGTTTCAATGTGAGATAGAACGAATAAGAAGAATCAAAGAATGGCAGATAGATAAAAGTTTCTCAAATCTGAAAAGATGGGAGAGTACTTTAGTATCATGTTTATGATCATCTTAACGATTAAGATACCATATCACAATTGGTCCTCTAAAGTCATCTTAGTGCATTCTTATGACTAAGAAGAGGAGTCATGAATTATTGAAATGGTTAAATCAAAAACATGAGTCATACTTCGTTCCAAAACAATTCTTAGAGTCATACTCCCAGATTGTAACTTGAGTGACATATCTTAAAGAGGGTTTGTTAACACTAGTCAAATGTAAGAGTAAAAGGTTATCTACTCTTGTACATTTGAAATTGGTAAGTTGTGATGTTTTGGATAAAACAAAGACCAACTTAGGCCAATTGTGTAAAGTGTTAGTCTTGATAAAGAATCCGCACTATCTCTTGAATATTTGACAAGGGAGTCTTATATGTCAATAGGACAGTGGGAGTCTTAAAGCTCTAGAAAGTTTCAAGACTTAATCAAGAATAAAACCTAAAGTCCTTCACTAGCACACGACTTGAGGTTTATAACCTATCGTGTTGAAATTTTTGTTCCTATTCAAGTTGGCTTTGCATAGGAGTTCTGAGAGTTCTCAATTGGTTGCACAACTACTTGGAAGCAATGGCAGGCACCTGAGCTGCCAAATGGCAAGAATTTAAGATTGCACAAGTTTAATAAATATGAGTTTGGATTTGTCACTAACCTTGTCTTGTGATTATGGTTTTGACAAATTCACATGGATAAGAACACATACACTATTAAATCTAAGTGTCATAAGGTTTCTCTCCGATTCATGAAAATGATGGTGAGGGAACACTTTCACTGAGTAGATTTTAGCTAGATAGCAATTGTGATATTTGCATTCTCAAAGTCGTTAGTGGAGCGTGTGTGGTTTACAGGCACACTAACATGGACTTGTGAGAAGTGGGAAAGGTCTAAACAATTGAGACTATGATTACGACATCCCTTTTCATAGTTCTAAAATTGTTTAGACACACATGTGAGCTATCTAAGAGAGGTGTATGATTTTGATAAAGTTTTATCAAAACAATCTAGTATCAGAAATCTGAACTTTGGTAAGAAAGTCAGCTGATTTCTGAGTACATGTCAAAGCTAGTGGGAGCATAAGTGTTATGCTAATAATCATCATGTTAGTGGGAGCATGATAATTATGACAAAGGTTGCAAGTTAGCAATGTTAATTATAGAAAACAAAGGTTTCAATTCGTGAGGTTGCAGGGGTTGAAAAAGTTGTTTTGCTATAATTAAGGGAGAGGAAATTATACTTCATTTCAATTCTAAAAAGCTTAGATTGAGATTTTAATCGTATTTAATCAAGGATATATATATATATATATATATATATATATATATATATATATATATATATATATATATATATATATATATATATATATATATGAATTTCATGTTGGAATGGCTCAACATAAGGAAATTCTATATATGGGTCCATTATTTGCGTTCTAAAATTCGATTATGATTACGGCATCCCTTTTCATAATCTGAATTTTGAGAACTTGGCAAATTGAAATGGAAATATTATAGCAAAAGACTGGTTTAGTCTTCATGTGAGACATCATGAATCGTGTCCCATATGCTTCGATATAGGATCTATTACATGTGCTATATTCATCCTTTCTAAAATTTTCCAAATGCCTGGGGCATTATGAAGGGAAAAGGTCTAGAATTGGATATCACTAAAATGATTAAGCAATTGTCGAGGACAATCTAAGGTTTACCAAAGATTGGTTGCTCAAGGACAGTTGGAAGTATAATGTTAATTCTGGAAGGACCATATTGACATAATCTGTAAGGAGGCAACTCTTGTTCAGAAGTGATAGTCAAAATGGAATATTGAAATGTTTCAAAGTTAGAAATTATTCAATCTGTGTAAGATTAGGAAACTTAATGAAAGAAGGATGTTTCCAAGGAGCTGATCTCCTTTGGATTGCTCTGTAATGATTGTTGTCAAGTCTTTCTGACTTCGTGCATAATCATTAAGAGGATCAATGCATATAAGTTTAGAATCTAACAGATTTCAGTAAATGGCATGAATTTGGAATTCTTGCATTTGCAGTAAGGATTTGGGACTGTGAAAAGAGGATCATTGGAGTGATGTTCAATTGATCTATTTTACAAAGTAAAGATCATAAACAAACATAGTATGCATACTTGGTGTATGGCATGACTAGTGTTTAGAAAACATAGTGTACATGCTTGGAGCATGGGACAACTATTGTTTTAAATTCAAGTATAAAGTTGATAAAACCGAAACAATGAATAATGAGTAATCAGTATGGTGATAAATAAAAGTGTTCATTTATATTCATAGGGTTTGATACCATATTTGATTCATTTATTCTTGTGTTTCACTTTTCATGTTTTGACTTCCAGAATAACTAAGTCGCTCTTCCTGAATGATTAAGTTATTCAAACCATCCACAGTCGGTCATATGTTGGAAGTAGATATGAATCAAGACTGTCATGGGTTGGTTTGTAGAGGTCCAAGTTGGTGGACAAAGTTGTGCTACAACACTCATGAGTGCTCATAAGTTCTGAGTATTGGATTCAACCCGCGCTCATTTGAATCACTTCATGGATTTTATCACGAGTGATCATGAGACGATAATATCTTATATTCTTCAAACCTAGAGATATGAGTTGTTACTATGAGTTGGTTATACATTGATTGCACGAAAACGCATTGGTAACTCGATGTTATAAAATGTGCCTTTGTGTATGATTCAACAAGTAGTAGAACAAGCCATATGGGCCCCTCGATGATTTAAAGATGATACATGTGAGTGCTTGGCCAAGCCAGGACTGATTTGATTTGTTCAATCAGTCAGTCATCATGAATCGGAAATCGGGAAACAACAAATGGACAGAGAGAATGATTGATAATCCATGTCTCAGTCCATATGATATCTAGAATAGAGGAATATATGATCCCTTATCTAATGGACAAGTCATTGACAAAGGTCAAAGTTCATCGACAAGGTCAGAGTTCGACAGAAGCTTTTGAGAGCTGCGATTGCTGATCGGTTCCTGAAGTCATACGCAATAATAGTTTTAGACTTATCCAAGTGGGAGACTGTTGGATTAATGTCTAAGTCCATAACTATAATTGGTAAGACTTGACCCGACCCGGCATGGTCCATTTGGGTTGCATGGCATCATGCATTTGGATAGACTATAATGAGAGAAATAACACTTAAGGTTGGTTAATATATTATAAGTTCTAATATATTAATAAGGTTATTTAATTAGTATTGATCAAGAATTAATTTAGAATTAATTAAGTGATCAAAAGGAGACTAATTAAATATATGGGTTGATTGTGTAAATCATTCATTCTTATATATGTGGGCTTGTGATCCAAGATTCCTTATGTTGGACTAAGTCCATGGGGTGACCCATGGATACTCCATGGAGGTTAAAATCCATGGAGCATAAGGAATGGGTAAAGTTATGAGTTACATGGTGTAACCCTAATAGTCACCATATAAAAGAATCCCATGGCTCAAGAAATTGTGCACTAATGTGTGAGTGTGAGGGCTAGACGATTTCAAGGAGTGTTCAAGTTTCTCTCAAGTTATTCCAAGTGTATTTGGTGTTGTGTGAACCATTTGAGGTGTCACACTTGGGGCACTAGGCACTCAAGCTTCATGAAGACATTCTACATCAAAGAGGTATGTATTCTATCTTGTTATATTTATTATTTTGTATGCTAGATTAGGATAATACCTTGGATGTTCATAATTGTATGTATAATAGAGAAAACGTAGATCCAAGGTATTTAGGGTTGCATGTACACTTAGGAGTGTTAGAATGCTCATAACCCAACAAGATGAAGTAATGTTCTCGCGTAACGCTACAGTTTTCAGAAATGAACATTCATGGTTTTACACAAAAATGATAACACTACACTCTCACTAAAGAAAATATCAGATTTTCTTGGAAGTATACAAGTATTCATGATTTTACACAGAATTGATCACATTAGACCCTCACTAAAGAAAATATCGGATTTTCTTGGAAACATTCGAACATTCTTACAAATCCATCAACAAGCTTTCATTACAAAATAGCGCTTATGAACTCACCAGCTTTATGCTGATATTCTTCCAAACTGTTTGTATTCTCAGGAAATCAGTAGACAGGTACCTGCTGGATTTTTGAGAAGCTGGAGCAATAAGAGTCTTATGTTTATATTTTACATACTATTTGATGTAATTAAAACAAGTTTCAAACTGATGTAAACATTTTTCATATATGTATTCATTGTAATGGTTGTGTTGCTATGATTGCTATTATACATTGGTTGTGATGCTATACATGACATCCTCCACCCCAGAACGTTTCCGCCATTTTGGTTTTGGGGTGTGACAGATTGGTATCAGAGCCCTTGTTTATAGCGAACTAAGTATACCGAACCTTACATGGTATACAACTATAAACATTAAGGGGCCTAAGTGCTCTACACTAAAAGTATATTTTCAAAATATAAGTATTTTGTAAAAAGTATACGAGCATGCATACATAATAGAATCTGTGTCATGAGTAGAACAAAAGAAAAAGTATTTGGATATTGGGACACTGCGGTTAAACCTCGGCAGTTATGTAATCATGTCTAGGGTGAATATAGCCTGATCAACTATATTCAGTCGAGACATGACCAACATGTGCTTGGGAATGACAGTGGTGTTACAGCAAGCCTAAAACTAACCAAGAACCAAAAGCATTCAACATAAAATACTATAGGAGTATTTTAGCTAGAGCCAAATTCCGTATATAGATTCATTCCAAGTGTTGCTACCTTTTCTTTCTTAAGTGATAACTTACTTGCATTAGTAACCTTTCTTTACTTATCACTTGGTAGAACACTTTATTATCAGGATGAGATATATCTTGTTTCACATATCTTGAGGACATACCATCCTCTTATTCCTGGTTGTTTCTAGAACAAGATGCCTCCCCACAGAAGGTCCAACAGAAGAGACGACGACACTTCGCCACCACCACCACCCCTTTAGTTCGACCCCGTCATGTTCCAGGCAGCAGTTACAGCCGCCGTGACTGCAACAATGGCTCAAGTGAACTCTGGTGGGACTGGAGGTGGAACCGACCCTCAAAGACAAGACGGAAGTCAGGGACAACAAAATGAGTGTTCCTACAAGGACTTCATAACTGCAAAGCCCAAGTCCTTCGACGGAAACGGAGGAGTCATCACTCTGAATCGATGGTTCGAGAAGATCGAATCCATCTTCGAAATTTGCGCCTATTCTGAAGCAAACATAGTGAAGTTCACCGCCCGCACCTTCACCGACCGAGCCTTGACCTGGTGGAATGGTCAAGTCAAATCCCTGACACTACCAGTGGCTAATGCCATGGGTTGGGAAAGACTAAAGGAACTCATGCTTGCTGAATACTGCCCGAGGGGCGAGGTGCAAAAGTTGGAGCATGAACTTTGGAATCTGAAGATGAAGGGTTCCGACATCGCTGCCTACACTACTAGATTCTGTGATCTGGCTCTCCTTTGTCCGGGAATGGTCACCCCGGAAAGCAAAAAGATCGAGAGGTACATCTGGGGACTGACGGCCCCAACCAAAGGGAACGTCTTGGCTACTAGACCAACTACATTTGATAGCGCCAAGTGCCTGGCGCAGACTCTGATCGATCACGGAGTCGATCTAGATGAGGTGACAGCTGTCTCTGAGCCACAAAAGGAAAGTGGTAGGAGAAGAAGAAATCTTGGAACAAGAGGAAGGGCCAGTCTTCGCAGGAGCCCTCCAAGAAACAACAAACAGTGGCAGTTCATGCTGCTACTACTTCTGCTGATGTTCCAACCACGCATGCTCCTACTAGTGCTTATTCTGGGAAGCTACCTCTGTGCAACAAGTGTAACTTTCATCATCACGGACCCTGCCGTGAGTTGAGTTGCAACAGCTGTGGAAAGAAGGGACACAGAGCCCGATACTGCAAGACACCAGCCCAACCAACCAACTAGGCTCCGGGAGCGGGTGCTGGTCAAGCTTGTTATGGATGTGGAGAGGTTAGGCACTTCAAGAGAAAATGCCCCAAGGCAACAACCGGTGGCAATACAGGAAGAGTGCTGGTGATGGGCCAGGAGGAAGCGGTCACTAATCCTACCGTTGTTACGGGTACGTTCCTCCTTGATAACTCTGATGCATGCATTCTTTTTGATTCTGGTGCGGAGAGGAGTTTTGTTAGTCATGCATTCAAACATCTAATCAAATGTAAATCCCAACCTTTAACCGAAACATTCACTGTCGAGATGGCTAACGGAAAGAAAGAGAACGCTAACGACATATTCATAAGCTGTACTCTTACCCTAGGTGGTCATTCTTTTCCCATCGACCTTATGCCTTTGTCCATTAAGAGTTTCGATGTCATTAACGGCATGGATTGGTTAAGCCCTAACCGTGCTGATATCCTTTGCTTCGAGAAAGTGATCCGTCTCAATCTTCCCTCCGGTGAAGCCCCTCATAGTTTACGGTGATAAACTCAGTTCGAACCTTCGTATCATTTCATGCATCAAAGCCCAGAAGTATCTGCGGAAGGAATGCCATGCATTTTTAGCTCATTTTGTTGATGAGACGCAAAAAGTTAAAGACCTCGAGAGTCTTCCCAAAGTCAACAACATTCCTGATGTCTTCCCCGAAGATCTCCCAGGAATTTCTCCCAAGCGTCAAGTCGAGTTTCGTATCGACTTAATCCCCAGAGCTACTCCCGTAGATAAATCCCCTTATCGTTTAGTGCCAACAGAAATACAAGAGTTATCCAGCCAGCTCAATGAGCTGATCATCAAAGGGTTCATAAGGCCGAGTTCCTCACCCTAGAGAGCTCCGATCTTATTCGTGAAAAAGAAAGATGGATCCTTTCGGATGTCCATTGACTACCGAGAGCTGAACAAGCTGACCATCAAAAACCGTTATCCCTTACCCAGAATCGACGATCTCTTCGACCAACTTCAGGGAGCCAGTTACTTTTCAAAGATAGATCTAAGATCAGGGTACCATCAGTTGTGGGTTCATAAGAATGATGTGCCCAAGACAGCATTCTGAACTCGCTATGGACACTCCGAGTTTGTAGTAATGCCCTTTGGTCTGACCAACGCACCGGCAATATTCATGGACCTAATGAATCGGGTGTGCCGCCCTTTCCTGGAAATGTTTGTGATTGTGTTCATTGACGATATACTTGTCTATTCTCGGAGTGAGAACGACCATAAACAGCACTTGAGGCAGGTGCTGGACACATTAAGGGCAGAGAAGCTTTATGCAAAATTTTCAAAGTGTGAGTTCTGGATTAGGAAGGTAACTTTCCTCGGTCACGTGGTTAGCGAGGAAGGCATACACGTGGACCCTTCCAAAATCAAAGCGATTGAGAATTGGTTTGCACCAAAGACACCCATAGAAATCCGGCAATTCTTGGGTCTCGCGGGCTAATATCGCAGGTTTATCCAGAACTTCTCCAGAATCGCTAAGCCTTTAACTACCCTGACACAGAAAGGTGTAACCTTTAGTTGGGGAGCCAAGCAAGACACTGCGTTTCAATCATTGAAGCATGCACTACGTGGCGCACCTATCTTGTCCCTTCCCGAAGGGATGGAAGACTTCATTGTCTATTGTGATGCATCCAATCAGGGCCTAGGCTGTGTGCTCATGCAACGAGGAAAGGTTATCACCTATGCCTTGAGGCAGTTGAAAACACACGAAGTCAATTACACAACTCACGATCTAGAGTTGGGATCAGTGGTCTTTGTGTTAAAGATCTGGAGACAGTATCTCTATGGAACCAAGTGCAGTATCTTCACCGACCATAAGAGCTTGCAACACATCTTTGAACAGAAGGAGTTAAACATGAGACAATGGCAATGGGTAGAGTTACTCAGTGACTACGAGTGCGAAATACGCTACCATCCCGGCAAGGCCAATATGGTAACAGATGCCCTCAGCCGGAAGGAATATTCAGGGCGTAAGGTGAAAGCGTTAACAATGACCATTCATTCCCATTTATCCGCGTAAATCAGAGAGGCTCAGCTGGAAGCCTTGAAACTAGAGAACGTGGCGGATGAAGCATTGCGGGGAATGGAAAATAACTTAGAGGAAAAGGGAGACAGAATGAAGCCCAAAGTACGGATCTGGACCCCAAAGTACGGCGGGTATAGGGAGGTTGTCATGAATGAAGCCGACAAGTCTAGATACTCCGTTCACCCAGGTTCAGATAAGATGTATCTGGATCTCAAACAACTCTACTGGTGGCCAAACATGAAAACAAAAATTGCTACCTTCGTGGGTAAGTGCTTGACTTGCGCCAAGGTGAAGATGGAATATCAAAAGCCCTCAGGTTTACTTCAGCAGCCAGAAATACCTGAGTGGAAGTGGGAAAGGATAATAATGGATTTTATCACCAAGTTACCCAGATCTCCGAATGGGCACGACGCCATCTGGGTAATTGTCGATCGGTTGACGAAGTCCGCCCACTTCCTTCCAATCAAAGAAAACTTCAAGATGGAGAGACTCGCACTGATCTACATTCGAGAGATAGTTCGCCTTAATGGGGTACCTGTATCCATTATCTCCGACCGAGATAGCAGGTTCACCTCAAGATTTTGGCAATCGGTACAGAAGGCTCTTGGAACTATATTAGATATGAGCACGGCTTATCATCCACATACAGATGGACAGAGTGAGAGAACAATTCAGACATTGGAAGATATGTTGAGAGCCTGTGTCATTGACTTCGGCACGTCATGGGACACTCATCTTCCTTTGGTCAAATTCTCCTACAACAACAGCTACCATACCAGCATCAAGGTTGCGCCTTTTGAAGCCCTCTATGGCCGTAATTGCAAATGCCCTCTGTGCTGGGCTGAGGTTGGTGCCATGCAGTTAGCCAGGGGTCAAGTCCTCGACAACACTCTCACTGGTCCTGAAATCATCCGAGAGACAACAGAGAAGATCGTACAAATCCGGGAACGACTGAAATCCTCACGAGATAGACAAAAGAGCTACGCCGATAAGAGACGAAAACCATTGGAATTCCAGGTTGGCGACCGAGTCCTTTTAAAGGTCTCACCCTGGAAAGGCATTATACATTTCGGAAAAAGTGGAAAGCTAAACCCAAGGTACGTTGGACCATTCGAAACCCTTGCTAGGATCGGTCCCGTAGCGTACAATCTCCAGTTACCACGAGAGTTCAACAACATCCATCCTTTCTTCCACGTGTCGAACCTAAAGAAGTGTCTGTCCGACAAGACACTTGTGATTCCTCTCGACGAGATCGAATTAGACAAAGGTCTACACTTTGTGGAAGAACCTGTTGAAATCATGGACCGGGAAGTCAAGCGTACGAAGCAGAGCCGCACCCCGATAGTGAAGGTTCGCTGGAATGCCAAGCGAGGTCCTGAATTCACTTGGGAGTGCGAGGATTCTATGAAACAGAAGTACCCTCACCTCTTTCCAAGTTCATGATTTGTACTCTGTTCTTGAAATTTCGGGACGAAATTCCCTCTAACGGGGGGATGATGTGACAATCCGAAACTTTTATCTTGTACACTTAGTCAATTCAATCAATGTTACGCTTGTTCTGTTGACTTCTTGTACTGTTTAAGGGTTCATTTAAGTGTTCTAAGCTTCAATATGACCAAGGTTGAGGTTAGGAATGAGTCAGCGAGTCATATAGTGAGAAAACCGGGCCATACACACCTCTAGGAGGAGTGTACGGCCGCACACGTGTGCGGCCGCACACCCACCTCTTGGCTATACACTCTCTTTTTGGGCAGCACTCTTACCCCTATATAAAGGGTAGACCCCGTTTCCTTTCGTTCTTTAACACCTTGGCAGCACACAACACCATTTCTCTCAAGTTTCTCCAACCTTGAACCCTCCAAAGCATCAAGAACATGAGTAATTCATCCTCTAACTTGCAAACCATGAGATACCACTCTATCTAAGCCTTAAGTGTGCAAAATTCGTCATATTCTTCGTGTTTGGAAGTGAGTGCGGCCGCACACCCCCATAAGGTGGCCGCACACTATTATAATACCCTCCAAAGTGAGAGTTTGACTTCCATATTCGAGTTGGACATGAACCTAGCCTTACTACACCTTGGAATTGGCATTTTGGACATCAACATGTAGGGTGTACGACCGCACACACCTATGTACGGCCGCACACACCCTTTTGTGTGTGGCAGCACACTCCCGTATGCGACCACACACTCATCATAGGGCCGCAAACCCACTTCTAGACCCTTAACTTGCACTACAATTGAGTATAGACCTAGAACACTTCATGGATGCAAGTATGAACCTTGAAAACACTTCAATAACACCTTCCATCATGGGTGTACGGCCGTACACCCATTGGGTCGCACACCCATGGCCGCACATACCTTAAAGGTGGCCATACACTCCCTTACTCAATCCTGCAAGGTTCTAACACTTAGTGCAAGTAGTTCCAAGTCCCTAGAGTGATTCTCTATCGTATCTAGTAGTGAAATACCTTAGTTTGACTCCTGTATGTGTGTCATTACATGTTATTAGGATCAAATTAAGTTCGAGGTTTCACTTGTCACTCATCATCTCGTACCGATCTTTCATACAAACCACTCGCTCAAGGTGAGTTCATACCCCTACGCTTTTACTGGTTTTTAAAACGTTTTCAGGGGGGAATACATGCCAAACATAAATGCTTTTGTGAACTAATACAAAGAGCTTTTAACAAGTATAAAACTCATGCAATTCTCATACTTTAACCCTTTTGTACTGTGTTGGGCATAAGGGACGTTATACAACTTATAACCAAAATTGCATAGTTTTTCCGAACTCGATATTCATACTATATATGCAAACTATAATAGGTATAGTTTGGGGATTTTAGAAACGTAACATGTACAGAGATTTTCACTACTAAACATATAAACTATAACAGATTTAGTTTATGGTATACATCACTACATGAACATGGTATTTCATAACTATTATTGTCACTACTTACGACATACATACGTATTTCACTACGGTATAACACTACATCAGTACATGTAAACTCGATTGTACGATATCGTGAGGCACTACTTCAAAACTGTACCCTTAGGTGTACAGGGCTAAATCCTATCATAGTATAACCAGAGTCTCCTGGAGGGAGAGCGTGAGATTTGTGAATAGATCTATTTGCGACTGACAATCCCACACCCGTACTGCTAGCTACAGTTAGGCAGGCATGCCTAGGGTGACAAATGTCATTTAACTCAACGCCTGAAGAACGTTGGAAAGGTCTCTAGTTATATCAAGTATGGTTATATGATTCACAATACGTATAAATCACCTTTGGTTTACAAACTGTCACTCTTCAATAATTTTAATTTTTTTACTAAATAAAACTACTACACAATACAACTGGAGAATCCCAGGGATTTCACTACATGGTTTTATTTTAGGTAATAAAACACACTACGTATACTGGCTATAGCCAGGGTTTTCAAACAGAACCGATTATACAACGATATTTCATACGGAATACCTACATATCATGACTAGCATTAGCTAGTCAGATGAAGTCATATTCTCGCATAACGCTACAGTTTTCAGAAATGAACATTCATGGTTTTACACATAAATGATAACACTACACTCTCCTTAAAGAAAATATCGGATTTTCTTGGAAGTATACAAGTATTCATGATTTTACACAGAATTGATCACATTACACCTTCACTAAAGAAAATATCGGATTTTCTTGGAAACATACGAACATTCTTACAAATCTATCAACAAGCTTTCATTACAAAATAGCGCTTATGAACTCACCAGCTTTATGCTG
Source organism: Lactuca virosa (assembly GCF_052849685.1). NCBI lineage: Eukaryota > Viridiplantae > Streptophyta > Magnoliopsida > Asterales > Asteraceae > Lactuca > Lactuca virosa. The sequence goes on from NC_136433.1 coordinate 162,004,366, forward strand.
ATATTCTTCCAAACTGTTTGTATTCTAAGGAAATCAGTAGACAGGTACCTGCTGGATTTTTGAGAAGCTGGAGCAATAAGAGTCTTATGTTTATATTTTACATACTATTTGATGTAATTCAAACAAGTTTCAAAATGATGTAAACATTTTTCATATATGTATTCATTGTAATGGTTGTGTTGCTATGATTTCTATTATACATTGGTTGTGATGCTATACCAGACGTCCTCCACCCCAGAACGTTTCTACAATTTCAGTTTTGGGGTGTGACAACTCCCAAAAAAAAATGAAGTAGCAAGGCGAAATGCACCGCCAAAGCCAAGGGAATTCCACATGATCCTTGACGAAGCAGATAACAGCGCAAGGAATCAGAAGTGAGGACTTTATATCCCAAGATCAATATATGAGGTAGCCATGCAGATAGTATCCGATGGTGTAGCCGATTGGAGGCATAGTATAGGTTAAACTTGAACATCTGTGTAATCGTTTCAAGAAGTAATATAAACCTTGGTTTTGTTATTTGGTGCGTTAATTTTTTATGTGATTTTCTTTTATGGTGAATTGGAAAACTGCGAGACAATACTTGGGACGAGTATGAGTAGGTTTGAATGGTAGTAGAGGCCTATACTACCGGAAGCACAGGACTCACGCTTGGATCATGGAAAGTCACAAGGTTACCAAGGCACTAATAATTGATTCTGTTTTGTTCATGTCTTCCGTTACCATCGTTTCGGTAATGAATAAGAAGATGATTGTTAATCTGACCCTAGTGGTCATATCAAATCGAGTCCGACTAAGATGAATATGTTACGTGGTTCAAAGTACCAAGATCGATGTAGCATCTGAATTAAGTCAGAAGATTGAAGTGAAAGATAATCGAAGCGATCAATAGAAGTATTGTAACCATTGTTAAGGTAAGAAGCTTGTAGCTAGAAGTGCTACATGCTAGAATATGATTATATCACGTTAGAACATGAAGGAAGGTATATTTCATTCTGGAATTAGACTCTCAAAGAGTTGAGTCTAAGCGTTGCATCATACGACGAGATCTCATTAGAACATGTTCCATCGATCTGTTACGGTAATCGAAGTAAAGAACTTATCTTAATTTAAGTATATTTAAGAAAGAGCAAGAGTCTCCAATAAGGACTGGGTTTGTAACTCGAAGGGTAAGATTGAAAGTCCAACATAGGATGGTGCAAGATTGCGCACCGCCAGCAGTCAAGGAGTCCTAGAGTTAGATACCAATTTGAAAGGACATAAGAGTTACGATTACTACCTATGATGGAAAGGAAATGAACGGAGTCATTATACAAGCCCTGTTTTCTTTATGATTCTGGGACGTAATCATCCTAAGGGGAGATAATTGTAACACCCGCAGATTTGGGTTAGTCAATTAAGATATAATAAGCGTTAAAAATGATTTTTTTATAGAATATTATCTAGGATAAATAATCTTAACCAAAGTAATAGTTAGGTTTAACAATTGTAACCTATTTGACGTAATAAAGAAGAAATATTTGAATATTATGTGTTTCATGATTATTATAATATAATAAAATAGGAAAAATCAGTCGAATTGTCCGTAAATCGTAAAAATAAGTGCGCCAAAACATATGTATATATATATTATTATATATTTAGGAAGTACACGTCGTCCCGATCCCGAAAATATAAATTTTGTCGAAATCCGAATCCGTATGAATTGGATATGATTTTTATAAGATATAAAAGTCAGCCGTGCACAACGAATATATGACGTAAAAAGCTACGAAGAGAATGATTGACTTTTAGCTAATGCGACAAAAAAGAAAATCGTATTATTCTTTAAAATAGGAATTTTGAGAAAAAGAATGCCAAAAACGGAGTCCTTACGAGAGAGTTATGATTTTAGTAGAATTATTTAATTTTATAAATATATGGACAAAAAAATAAATTCAAAATTAACCGACGGAGTCTAAACGAAAGTTGTAGATCTCGTCGATAGCTACGCGTGGATATAAAGAACGTCAAAAACGGATTTCGTATAAACGGATTATAATTTTTAATAGCACATTTATGTATTAAAATAAACTATAAATTATATATATATATATATATATATATATATATATATATATATATATATATATATATATATATATAGGGAAGGGTTAGTTGGAAAACAAAAAAACCCTAAAAATTATAAAAATGCATAAAAAAAATACCAAGACATCACAAACTTTTTTTTGAATTTTTTTATCAAAAAATCGCAGCATTTTATACAATTACGCTGAAAAAAAAATAAAAAATCAATTTTTTTTTTTTTGTAAAAAAAAAATTTTCAAAATTTTTTTTCATTGATTTTGACCTAAAAGTTATGATTTTTTGATAAAAAAATTCAAAAAAAAAGTTTTGTGATCTCTAAGTATTTTTTTATACATTTTAATGATTTTTAGGGTTTTTTGTTTTCCATAGAACCTAAACCTATATATATATATATATATATATATATATATATATATATATATATATATATATATATATATATATATATATATATATATATAAGTTCAGGTTCATTTGAGACCATGCTACTTTTGTGAGACCGTGAGACCAAATCTAAAAATAATTTTAAAATGCAAAATAAAAGGAAAAATCCAAAAAAAAAATTAATTATTATTTTCATCACTTTAATTACCTAAAAAAATAATAAATAAATAAATAAAAATTATCGTTTTTTGAAAAATACGTTAAATATTCTAATAAAATATTACACTGTAAATATTCTCATGTGATTTTTAGAAAATGTTAAAATATTCTACTATATTGTCAGATATGTAGAATATTCTAATATTCTTCTAGAATATCTAAAAAAATGTATTTTTCTTTAATTTTTTTTATTTTTTGGTTTTTTTTGTTTTTTTTTTTTGAAAATATAAATCCCGAAAATAATATTTGAAAAAAAAATTCAAAAATTTTTAATTATTTTGCATTTTAAAAATGTTTCTTTTATTTACCAAATGAGTGGCTAGGATTGCGTCTCACGGTGTCACAAAATTAGGCCGTCTCACATGAACCTAACCCTGTATATTGTGACATCGCGTTATTTTCTTCTTGAAAAGTCAACCCTAGTCAATCAAAGTCAAATTTGGGTCAACAAAAATCAACTTAAATCTTATTCTATTTTAAATGGATTAGATTAATGTTTTATAAATGTGTACACCTTGTATTCAAGGTGTTATATGTTTAAGAGGTCAAAACCTGAAGCCCGAGACCATTTCTTTCTCTTTGGACAGCAGCCTCGCAGCTGTGATCGCAACCGAGAACAATTGACTTCGGCCGTGAACGAGGGCTGCAAACCCTCGGACCGTGAACGCTTCTCGGCCACCACCGCCTTCGAACCGCAAACGAGGTTCACGGCCGTGAACCCTCACATATATATAGGGGTGTTGCCATTTTTCTTCACATTTTCACATCGTCCAGCCGTGAATCACCCCATTCTCTCTCAAGTATCATCCACCATGAACCCTCCTTTCTCCTCAAAAGTTTAAGAAACACATCCCTTTGCTTGTTGTTCTTGTGAAACCCTCTTATTCCATCCTTGATTCAACACTTCTTTTCATGATCTTCATGATCTTCAAGAGTTCACGGCCGTGAACCCCTTAAACTTGGTCGTGAACCCTTCGTATCTTCTTGGGCCGTGAACCATCCCACGGCCATGAACCCTTTTTTTTCTCTTGGCCGTGATCATCATTGAACTTCTTATTTTTAGTTCTAACACTTCATTGTAATTGTTCCCTACTTCGTAAGGTTGTTTCCTATACACTTTAGTTGTTATAAACACTAATTGTATACCTATATATATGTTATTATATGCTAAATAGGATCCGTTGGTGCTCGGGACTTCACTCGTGAAACTTATCACCCTATATCATATCCTCAATCGAATCACCAACATAAGGTGAGTTCATACCCGTATAATCTACCTTTTAAATGATTTTAAATGCTTTTTAGGGGGGGGGGGGGATACAAGTTGAACACAATCTAATTATGTTAGTAAATACATGTGATATCAATCACATAAAAGATTTCCTTATGCTTTGAATCTTTACTTTTACAATAAAGGATTACCCAATACTTCCATAATGACTTAAAGTCATGTAAACTTTTATCATAATCACATAAACTCTTTATTAATATCGATTATCTCCTTATAATGTATTTGTCAAAATCATGTTCATATACGTATAAGTATATAAATTTGACTTAAAGGGCTTAGGACTAATGAGTTTCCTTATTTCCTTTTCCTTGTTTGGATGTGGGCTTAAGGTGGGATTATTTGTTCGAAGGCCGTTTCCTTCATAACTATATACATTATACATATGGGAATAAAGAAGGTTACTTCAGTCGGTATCATTACCTTTGTATCATGCTGAGCAAAGGGGTACTTTCAGGAGAGATCATGCTAATCAGATAGAACGTATAAATTATAATACATATAATTTATGAAACAAACGAGAAATCTATTTTCTAGATAAGTATACAAGGTCTAAACAACTTTGTCAAGAAAAGGGTATAATTCGATCTTTACTCAAACTAAAACGTGATGGTACGTATTCAAGACATAGCAATACTTTCTATGTTACATTCTTGTAACGAGAGTCTCCTGGAGGGAGAGCGGACATTGTGTGTATAGATCTATACGGGACTGACAATCCAACATCCCGACTGTTAGCTACAGTCCAGCAGACCAGCCATGGGGTGACAAATGTCACATATTCAGTTTCGACACCAGTAGGTCGTCGTGTTCATTCTAGTCCAGCATGGTTACAACTTTATCACATTTTAAACCCCAATTAACCAAGTTAATATTAGGGTAGTTATTCTTCAGTAGTTTATTTTTAAGAATTACTACTCTATTAATTACTTTCCGCAAATAAAACGGAACAGTTTTATGAGGATTTAAAACTACTTTACGGAACGGTTTTATGGGGATTTAAAACTACTTTACAGAACGTTTTATGGGGATTTAAAACTACTTTAATAGAACAGTTTTATGGGAGTAAAACTACTTATCAGTTGTAAGGCAGAAAATATAGGATTTTCATGAACGTAATCAGTAACTTTCTCAAAACTAGTATAATATAAAGGACCTTTAATGGTTAATTCTATAATTCCTTAGTTTATACATCAGAGTTATATATAAGCAATATCCGATAGGCAGTGGAATGTGTGACTTCCGCCCTACTTCCTGTTCCTTGTTTGGTTGTGGGCTTAGGGCAGATTCACATATTTAAGTTTCCGTTCGATATTAGGTTATATATAACTAGTATAAACTAAGTAATTGTAGAGGGAACTATTGTGGTTATCATTTTATCACATCAAAAAATATAGGATTTTCTGGAGGAACCGGCGAACTTTTCCAAGAACGTAGAGTATAGTTCATATAACTAAAATACTTATGACCTCACCAACTTAAGTGTTGATCTACTCTTTCAAAATAACTTGTATTCTCAGGAAACCAGTAGACAGGCACACTCCCGGAGCTTTTGAGAAGACAGCCTAGTACCGTGTTGCGTCTTTTGTCTTTAACCATATCTTGTTTGATATTTGAATATGTAATGTTTAAAAACTTATGTAAAACTTATACTTATTAATGCAATGGTTGTTTTTACTTTGATTACTATAGTGCATGTGTTGTGATACTTACATGACGTCCTCCGCCCCCAAACGTTTCCGTCGTTCTGGTTTGGGGGTGTGACATATTGGTATAAGAGCATTGTTTATAGTGAACTTAGTATATCAGTCATAAAAGATATACAATTATAAACACATTGGGATTAAAACACTCTAACTAAGGTTTATACTTTAAAATATGACAATATTTTATAAAAGTATAAGTACATGCAGAATATATATATATATATATATATATATATATATATATATATACACATACTAGAACGAGTATTACAAGAAGAACAAAACAAAGGTATTTGTATGTTGGATATTGCAGTTAAACCTGGACAGTTATGTAATCATATCTGAGATCAATATAGCCTGATCAACTATATTCATTTGAGATATGACCAACATGTGTTTGGGAGTGATTGTAGTGTTGCAACAAGTCTAAAACTTACCTAGGTACCAGAAGAATACTAGAACCAAAAATAAAATTTAAAATACTATAGGAGTATTTTATGATGCTATAGTCACAAAACTGGAAACTTATCAACTTCTTATATCAAGAAGTTCTAGAATCAAATATATAATTAAAATACTATAAGAGTAATTTAGATACTATAAATAAGCTTTTGGGAAATTTTAAAAGATCTTTTCTGGTAAGTCTATAATTACTAAGTGGATACGTTAAGGTTATATATAGTTGAGATTTACTAGACTTAGAATATGTGATTTTCACTCTACTCCCTTTTCCTTGTTTGGTTGTGGTTTTAGAGTAGGATCATTTATTCGAATGTCTATTTGATCTGGATTATATATAATCGGTATACACTATGTAATTATAGAAAGACCAGAATGGAGCATTTTCACAAAAATGTATTTGTAACGAAAATGTTTTATTAATCTCATAGATTCTTTAGACATTCCCATCCTCGTATAAACCACGTAGATAGATGTAACCACTCCAACAACCACCAGAGGAATCCAAGAAGATCCAGAAGGGATTCGTTAGGAAAATACCGAGAAAGAAACAGTTGAGGAGTAGAAAAACTATAGAAACCACCAAGTGCCTTTACCTTGTTAAGGACTCTGATGAGAAGTTCGCATAAACTTCCACGATTTGAACACTCCATTATGAAGTAATGGGGATCAGTGTCAGAATCGGAAGTAAGAAGGACACCATATAGATACCAGGAGAGAAAAAAGCATTACTTCCGAGAATAGAACTTAGAACAGAGGAAAACCACTCGTGATTCATGCGAAGTGGTTGAGTACCTTTTGCGTCGCACTAATAACAAATAAATTAATACAACCTAGTGAGTTTGTGATTACAATACTCACATTAGGCATAAACTTATCGTCTTTTTCCCTTCACGACTGATGACAGTAAATCGGATCACGAAATCTCAATTGAGAGTGATTATTTCTACAAACTCATAACTCTATTTCATGTAGACACTGTTATGAATTGTTTTCAAATATTTTCGGAAGTTGGAACATGATGTCCACTAACCAAAGATAACTTAGTTCGGATGAAACTCGTCTAATAACTATTCTAGAAACTTACTTCTGCTCTTTACCAGGACTACATCATAGGGATGTAGGTCGAAACACTAAGAATCGAATAACAAAACGACAAATTTATATGTATATATAAATGATTGGAATACATCTAGAGACAACCATCGTTGCTCACGAACTCATTTTCTCCTCGTGTAACAGAATCATGCCTCCGAAGAAACGTAACTAACCCTCCGGTAAAACACCAATCCTTCAGATAGACTCGGCTACATTTCAAGCTTTAGTCACAACAGCCGTAGCAGCTGTTGTCACACCCCAGAACCGGGACGGCGGAAACGTCCTGGGGTGGAGGACGTCATGCGTAGTATCACAACTTTTGTATCAGAGCAAGCATAGTAAACACAACCATACATTGAATACATATAGGAAAAAGGTTTACATTGTTTAATACATAGTTTTGTTCATATCAAAAGTAAAATAGAAAGACGCGACTCTAACACTTCGACTTCTCTAAACTCCTGAAGGTTTCTGTCTACTAATTCCCTGAGAATACAAGCAGTTTGAAAGTCAGGATAAAGCTGGTGAGTTCATAAGCATTTAGTTTTGGAGAAAATATTCTTTGATCCTTTTGAAAGTGTTCCTCAAGAAAATCTGATATTTTCTTATGAAAAGCGTGTTTGAAAACCCGTTCCTTCCACGACTTCCAGATTCATACCGTTTATGTACAACCCATGGTGTCGTGGAATGAATGTGAATATCTGTGAGTTACATGTTAACAATTCGTTTTGAAAAGCCAAGTTATCCCGGGAAAATCCGATATCTTCCCAAAACGTTGATGGTTGGTTATCCGTTCAGAACTGTAGTGTACAAGTATCTACCATACTTATATCGATAAACGTAGTTTTCTTTTAAAAACCATGGTTACTCTCAGAGAGGTATATTACCCTTATTACATAAATAAAACTAAATAAAAGAAAACGTGATGAACTAAATCTTGAAGGTATTATTAATACCCTCTAGTAATTAAATCGGTTATTACTTTGAGATTAGTTCACTTGATTCATTATTACCAAGTAAATTCGTGTTATCTACGTTGCGAGGGTCATGACCATAACTGACTGGATATGGCACGTATCGGGGTCGGTATCCTTAATGACTTTGTCACCCGTAGACCTGCTGGTCCAACTGTAGCTAGCAGCGGGGTGCGGGATTGTCAGTCCCATATATATCTATACACAACAGTCACGCTCTCATTACAAGAGACTCTGGTCACGAGTACTATTCCTCCACTCTGTTTATCTGTGGTGAGTGTTACCGAGGACTTGTCTCCAACTAGGCTAACAAATTTACAAGTAATAATACCGAAAACCCTTTTTGTGAATAACATGAATCCTTTAAAAAATGATACATTTTCTTTACGATTCATAAGTTTATTGCCTTAGTTCTGAAAACTGTTTCTGTGATTTGATTTCATAACTGTTTGGTAAAACTGTTTTCCGTGTTCAAAGTATACTGAAAATATATTTATCTTGAACAAAATAATATATTTGAGCACAAGATTCCTTATGCTTTTGCTTGTATTCCCCCCTGAAAACATGAAAAACTCGGAAAAGCGTAGGGGTATGAACTCACCTCTGGTGGTTTGAATGAAGGATCGACACGAAATGCTGGATGTTCAACTGAAGCCTTGAACAAGATTTGATCCTAATTAACATGCAATGACACATAAAGGAGTCAAATGAAGGTATTTCACCACTAAATGTGATGGAGAACCACTCTAGGAACTTGGGACTACTTGCACTAAGTGTTAGAGCCCTAAAGGATCGCATGAGGTGAGTGTATGGCCACCTTTAAGGTGTGTGCGTCCATGGGTGTGCGGACCAAGGGGTGTGCGGCCATATACTCATGATGGAAGGAGTTCTTGGGGTGTTTCAAGGTCCATACTTGCAATCCATGAAGTGTCCTAGGTATATTCTCCATTGTAGTGCAAGTTAGGGGTCCTAGAAGTGTGTTTGTGGTCCTAAGATGAGTGTGTGGTCGCACACTAGGGTGTGTGGTCGCACACCTGGGTGTGTACGGCTGTACACAGGTGTGTGCGGTCGTACACCCCACAAGATGATGTCCAAAATATCTTTTTCAAGGTGCAACAAGGATAGGGTCGTCTATCTCGAGTATGGAAGTCAAACTCTCACTTTGGATGGTCTTTTAGGAGTGTGAGGCCACCACTAGGGGGTGTGCGGCCGCACTCCTTCAAAGAGATGAAGTAGTTCTTCAAGCACAATAAGCTAAAGGATGGATTACTCACGTTTTTGAAGCCTTGGAGGGTTTGTGGTTGAAGAAGCTTGAGAGAAATGGTGTTGTGTGCTGCCAAGGTGTTAAAGGAATGGGGTCTACCCTTTATATAGGAGTGAGTATGCTGTCTAGAGGTGAGTGTGCTGCCAGGAGGTGTGTGTGCGGCCGCACACCCATGTGTACGGCCGTACACTCCCTCTAAAGGTGTGTATGGCCTTGTTTTGATAGTATACGACTTGCTGACTCATTCCTATACTCAACCTTGGTCATACTCAAGCTTAGAATCACTTAAACGAACCCTCAAACAGTGCAAGAAGTCAACAAAACAAGTTTAACTTGGATTTATATGACTAAGTGCGTGATAGAAGTTTCGGGTTGTCCCATCATCCCCCCGTTAGAGGGAATTTCGTCCCAAAATTCAAGAAGAAGAATATAACTCATGGTCTTGGAAAAGTTGGAGGTACTTAAGGTTCATGGGACTCTCGTGCTCCCAAGTGAATCCAAGTTCCTGTTTGACTTTCCAGCGGACCTTTACTATCGGGATGTGACGTTATTTCGTTCGCTTGACTTCTCGATCCGTGAGCTCAGATGATTCTCACACAAAGTGTCGAATCTCGTCTCACTCGAGGTTGTCGAGGGGAAATCGTAGGTGTCTCATCGGACGGACACTCACTTTGGTTCGACACGAGGAAGACGGGATGAACGTTGCTAAGCACTCGAGGTATCTGGAGTTTGTATGCTACGGGACCGATCCTATCAAGGATCTTGGATGGCCCAACGTATCCTGATTCTTGCTTTCTACGCTTTCCAAAGCGTATTAGGCCTTTCCAGAGTGTGACCTGCGAAAGGACACGTCCACCAGTCTGGAATTCCAATGGTTTTTGACTCTCATCGGCGTAGCCCTCTCGTACGATCTCTTCAGTCGTTTCTTGGATGATTTCAGAATTCATGCGAGTGCTGTCGGGGACTTGACTCTTGACTATTTGCTTGTCGCCCTCCTCAGCCCAGCACAGAGGGGATATGTACCTACGACCGTAGAGGGCTTCGAACGGTGCAACCTTGATACTGGCAAGGTCACCGTTGCTGCAAGAAAGTTCAATTAAGGGTAAATGTGTGTCCCACGACGCATCTTCAATTGTCCGGATTGTTCCCCTACTTTGCCCTTCACTTTGTGGATGATACTCTTCGTATGAATACTTTCGGGTTTCGAAGAGAGATGAATTTTTCGAAGTTCGCATCTAGTTTGTCGTTACGAGTGACCAGAGTTTCGCGATCGAACGATTTAAGACAAACGGGTTTGATATGACATAAACTCAGTCGGACTAAACAGGATGACGTTATAGAATAGTGCGTTAAGTTAGTCCGGGAGGGTCGTTTGGTTAACACATTGGTGTCCCTAGATGAACGTCTCTGCTGTTTTCCAAAACTATGAATTCTCGGAGGAATGGTTCTTACTAGATTTTTCTATGATTGCTTGGTGCATACAAGTCATGTATAAACACAACTGATTCTAATGTATACACCAGGCTACCATAAATTTACTCGTTGGGCTTTAAATCTTTTAAGAACGTCGTGATTTAATTTGGACGAGAAAGGAATCACGATTATGAATAATTATTGAGGTTTTTGAAAACGTACCCAAAACACGGTAGGGTTCTTTGATGCTTCCCCTCGTCTGAGGTCAGACTCCTCCTGTCTCCTCATCGTTCTTCTCGGTCGGGCAGTCTCTTTTGAAATGTCCTTCATTACCACAGAGATAACAGGTTGGACTTGCCCCGCCATTGGTAGTCAGAGTGATGAACTTGACCATGGTCCTGCAGTTACGGGAGGTATGTCCTTTCCGGTTGCATCTAGTGCAATACAGCACCTGACAGACTTTATAATGACGGAAGTTGCATTTGCTGCAGAGCGGGAGGTTTCCCAAGTAGGGTGAGGTAGAGTTGACTGGGGTATTGACTGCCCCAATTCGTTGCCTTTCAATAGGTCTTTGGGTTGAACAACTTCCGTGGAACTTCCGTTTCAGTATGTTAGGTCAGAGATCAGAGGTGTCCTTTCTAGTAGGCACGGCTTGCTGAGATTGGTTGGCACCAAGGTTTGAATTACCATTAACATGTCCACCCCCACTTGTGTTGTTAGCGTTAAGAACGGCTAGGGCGGCTGCTACGGCTGCTGTGACAGTAGCTTGGAACGTAGTTGAGTCCATCTGGAGGATTGGTGTCTTACTGGTAGGTTGGTTACGTTTCTTCGGAGGCATGATATGTTATATGTCAAGAAAAGAAGTTTGTGAGCAACAAAAGTTGCCTCTGGATATATCCTAAATGTTTATCTATGCATTAAGACTGTCCGTTTTGCTATCTGACTCTCACCAATTCGAACCACATCCCCATGATGTGATCCTAGCAAAAGTAGAAGAGATTCGAGCATAGTAAAGTTCACATACGATAAACTCACTAGCTCTTTACGGCTCAGCTCATTGGGCTGGCTGAGTAACTCTCCCATTCTATCTGGCTCCAAACGATGTGGAGGGTTAGCTATAAGAGTAGCTCCAGGAATCAATTCTATTTCAGAATTCAACTTGATGCTCAGAAGGAATCCATGGGATGACATCAGGAAACTTGCAGACTTCGGAGGTGCTCTCGAGGTCCTTAACTTTTTGCGTCTCATTGACAACATGAGTCGGAATGCGTAGTATCCTTTTCGTAGATACTTTTGGGCTATGACGCAGGAAATGATACGAAGGTTCGAACAGTCTTATTATTGAATCTAGTGAGGGCCTTGTCAGAGGGAAGATTGAGACGAATCGCCTTCTCGAATCAAAGGACATCAACACGATTTGGGGGCTCAATCGTCCCATGCCGATTAAAACATTGAAGCTTTTCATGGAGATCGATATGAAAATCGATGGGGAAAAGGAATGATCGTTTGAGGTGAGGATACATCCTATGATATACGCTTTAAAGTCGAAACAATGATAGAACTTTGATAAGGTTGCTCCATTTGCATGTTACCGATCTAAGATATACCCTGACAACGATAATCTTTAACTGAAATATGATTGTTTCCACTATTGTTGATATTGAGATTACAAAGAGTTTGGAAAATTTGACCAAGGATTAGGTCTACAACATATCAACAGAGGAACAATCTGACAACATAAAGAACCAGTGAATCGGTACTTGGAAGATAAGAATGTCTACAGAGAAAGGAGCTACTTCGAACATAAATATGAAAGCTATTCTTTAAACCAAGAGTAAGGATGAGTAGAATATTTCCTACTGGCGATGGGCACTCCTCGGGCGGAACCTTAAGTTCGCCAGCTGGCGCTCCATGTCAAGCAGGCGGCTCTCGTATACTGATTGGCATGCTCGGAGCTCTACGACCTCAGCTCGAGCTGCAGCTAGCTCTCGCTGTTGGGCTTCACTGTCTCTCGTAATTCTACCATGAGCAACTTTGAGATTGTGAATATGGTTTGTGTTGTCATCCGAGTCTGCCTCAAGTTCCATAGTTCGTTGAATGGCCGCCACGTTTAGTTCGACATTGTGGGCCACTCGGCAGACTATGATTGGAAGGGCTCTATCTGCTGAGCCCCCTCCATCCACATTGTAGAAGTGGAGATCCCCATTGTACGTGCGGGGTTGGCCTTGTTCGTGACCCCACCTATCCAGGCTTCCGACCCACATAGGCGTTGGGCCTTCGAGTACAAGCTGAGGGTTGGGATTTGGTATTGGGGCCACTGGGGGTAAGTTCTCGACTTCTGGTTCCGAGTCAATCTCTTTAGGAAATGGTTCGGAAAAGCCATCGTCAAAAGCGATTTCATGGTTTCCTTCTGGCTCTAGTTCGATACATCCACCATCTCCTTGGTTGGGAAAGTACGGGTCGCTAGGAAGATGGAATCCAACCATGCTATCTATGCGAGGTGATGGTAAAGGAATAGTTAATAGGCATCGGATCTAATAATACTTCCAATGTATTATAGCTACATGATTGATTCTTGAAGAATTGATTCTTGGGTAAGTTTCAGGTTTGGTTGTTATAGCATCCTAAAATACTCCTATAGTATTTTAATCTTTATGTTTGGCTCTAGGACTCTCCTAGTATTTAGGTAAGTTTTAGGCTTGCTGTAACATCATAGCCACTCCCGAAAACATGTTGGTCATGTCTCGACTGAATATAGTTGATCAGGCTATATTCACCCTAGACATGATTACATAACTACCCAAGTTTAGCCGCAACGTCCCAACATCCAAATAGTTTTGTTTTGTTCTACTTACGACACGGATTCTGATACTCGGGTATACTTATATACTTTTATAAAAATACTTGTATTTTTGAAAGTATACTTTTAGTTTAGAGCACTTAGGCCAATTAGTATTTATCGTTGTATACCATGTAAGGTTCGGTATACTTAGTTCGCTATAAACCAGGGCTCTGATACCAATCTGTCACACCCCAGAACCGGGACGGCGGAAACGTCCTGGGGTGGAGGACGTCATGCGTAGTATCACAACTTTTGTATCATAGAAAGCATAGTAAACACAACCAGACATTGAATACATATAGGAAAAAGGTTTATATTGTTTAATACATAGTTTTGTTCATATCAAAAGTAAAATAGAAAGACGCGACTCTAATGCTTCGACTTCTCCAAACTCCTGAAGGTTTCTATCTACTAATTCCCTGAGAATATAAGTTGTTTGAAAGTCAGCATAAAGCTGGTGAGTTCATAAGCATTTAGTTTTGGAGAACATATTCCTTGATCCTTTTGAAAGTGTTCCTCAAGAAAATCCGATATTTTCTTATGAAAAGCGTGTTTGAAAACCCGTTCCTCCCACGACTTCGAGATTTATATAGTTTATGTACAACCCATGGTGTCATGGAATGAATGTGAATATCTGTGAGTTACATGTTAACAATTCGTGTTGAAAAGCCGAGTTATCCCGGGAAAATCCGATATCTTCCCAAAAAGTTGATGGTTGGTTAACCGTTCAGAACTGTAGTGTACAAGTATCTACCATACTTCTATCGATAAACGTAGTTTTCTTTTAAAAACCCTGGTTACTCTCAGAGAGGTATATTAGCCTTATTACATAAATTAAACTAAATAAAAGAAAACGTGATGAACTAAATCTTGAAGGTATTATTAATACCCTCTAGTAATTAAATTGGTTATTACTTTGAGATTAGTTCACTTGATTCATTATTACCAAGTAAATACGTGTTATCTATGTTGCGAGGGTCATGACCATAACTGACTGGATATGGCATGTATCGGGGTCGTTATCCTTAATGACTTTGTCACCCGTAGACCTTCTGGTCCAATTGTAGCTAGCAGCAGGGTGCGAGATTTTCAGTCCCGTATAGATCTATACATAACAGTCACGCTCTCCCTACAAGAGACTCTGGTCACGAGTACTATTCCTCCACTCTTTTTATCTGTGGTGAGTGTTACCTAGGACTTGTCTCCAACTAGGCTAACAAATTTACAAGTAATAATACTGAAAACACTTTTTCTGAATAACATGAATCCTTTACAAAATGATACATTTTCTTTACGATTCATAAGTTTATTGCCTTAGTTCTGAAAACTGTTTCTATGATTTGATTTCATAACTGTTTGGTAAAACTGTTTTCCGTGTTCACAGTATACTGAAAATATATTTATCTTGAACAAAATAATATATTTGAGCACAAGATTCCTTATGCTTTTTCTTGTATTCCCCCCCCCCTGAAAACATGAAAAACTCGAAAAAGCGTAGGGGTATGAACTCACCTCGGGTGATTTGAATGAAGGATCGACACGAAATGCTGGATGTTCAAGTGAAGCCTTGAACACGATTTTATCCTAATTAACATGCAATGACACATAAAGGAGTCAAATGAAGGTATTTCACCACTAAATGTGATGGACAACCACTCTAGGAACTTGGGACTACTTGCATTAAGTGTTAGAGCCTTAAAGGATTGCATGAGGTGAGTGTATGGCCACCTTTAAGGTGTGTGCGGCCATGGGTGTGCGGCCTAAGGGGTGTGCGTCCGTACACTCATGATGGAAGGTGTTCTTAGGGTGTTTCAAGGTCCATACTTGCAATCCATGAAGTGTCCTAGGTCTATTCTCCATTGTAGTGCAAGTTAGGGGTCCTAGAAGTGTGTTTGTGGTCCTAAGATGAGTGTGTGGTCGCACACTAGGGTGTGTGGCCGCACACTAGGGTTTTTGGTCGCACACTTGAGTTTGTTGTCGCACACTAGGGTGTGTGCATCCGTACACAGGTGTTTGCGGTCGTACAGCCCACAAGATGATGTCCAAAATGTCTTTTTGAAGGTGCAACAAGGCTAGGGTCGTCTATCTCCAGTATGGAAGTCAAACTCTGACTTTGGAGGGTCTTTTAGGAGTGTGAGGCCAGCACAAGGGGGTGTGCGGCCGCACTCCTTCAAAGAGATGAAGAACATGCCGGGACTTGATGATTCAAGGCTTAGATCAAAGAGTTCTTCAAGCACAATAAGCTAAAGGATGGATTACTCATGTTTTTGAAGCCTTGGAGGGTTTGTGGTTGAAGAAACGTGAGAGAAATGGTGTTGTGAGCTGCCAAGGTGTTAAAGGAATGAAAGGAATGGGGTCTACCCTTTATATAGGAGTGAGTATGTTGTCTAGAGGTGAGTGTGTTGCCAGGAGGTGTGTGTGCGGCCGCACACCCATGTGTACGGCCGTACACTCCCTCTAAAGGTATGTATGGCCTTGTTTTGATAGTATACGACTTGCTGACTCATTCCTATACTCAACCTTGGTCATACTCAAGCTTAGAATCACTTAAACGAACCCTCAAACAGTGCAAGAAGTCAACAAAACAAGTTTAACTTTGATTGAATTGACTAAGTGTGTGATAGAAGTTTCGGGTTGTCACAGCTGTCATGGCTCACCTTAATGCTAACAACGCAAATGTTAGTGGAAATGTAATCGGCAATCCCGAATCGTGGTGATAACCAATTTCAGCAAGAAGTGCCTACTTGTAAAGACACTTCGGAGATCAAACCTAATATCCAGAAACGAAAGTTCGAGAACGAGAAAGGGGGTTGTTGAACTCAAGGACCTACTGAAGGGCAACCATCTGGGACAGTCTATACCCCCATCAGCCCTGCTATCCCAACACCAATCACACCGTACTTTGGAAACCTCCCACACTGCAGCAAGTACAACTACCATCACTATGGTGTCTGTCGGGAACTGTACTTAGGAAACCTCCCATACTGCAGCAAGTGCAACTACCACACCGTACTTAGGAAACCTGCCACACTACAACAAGTTCAACTACCATCATTATGGAGTCTACCGGGAACTGTATTGCAATAGATGCACAGTGAAGGGGCATACCGCCCGTATCTGTAGGAACCTGGTCAAGTTTATCACTTCAACTATCAATGTTGGCACCAGTCCAATATGTCATCTTTGTGGTGAAATAGGACATTTTAAGAGGGATTGTCCAACAGAGAAGAACGACGAGGGAGCAGGAGGAGTTTGACCCCAGGGAATGGGAAAGCATCAACGAACCCTGCTATATTTTGGTACGCTTCCAAACCCCAATAATTAATTATAATTATAATTACTCTCTCCTTCGAACCAAATCACAACACTCATATAAAACTCGAAACCTAAACATGTAAGCTATGATGGCTTAGTGTATACATTAGGGTCATTTATAATTAAGGTTTGTAGAATTAGAGTGAGTGATCCAGTCTCATTTCTTGTTCCTTGTATGGTTGTGGATTTAGGGCAGGGTTGCTCAGTCAACTGTCTTACCAGTCTAAATTATACATGACTTGTCTAGACCAAGCGATTATAGAGAGACCTAGTAAGGATCATTTCATGAAAGTTCATTATTTCAAATTATCAGAACCCTCGTATTGTTAGTACCCGTCAATTTCTAATAAAAAAAGGGGGTTCGTAGCAATAATAACATAATAAAGCTGGAAGCACTGAAAATTTATGTACATTGGATAGTTCAACATCCTAGTAATCATTTCTTTCAGAATAACTTAATATCAAATTCGTCGAGAAGTTCCGACATCCTCATCCGACATGGTTTGGCTTGGTCCTTACCATGAAAAATTCTTATGTTGTGTAAAAGAACTTTTTCGTTAATCAACTGTCAGATGAAATTCTTCCAATCCATAACACGAACCCTTATATAATCTCTCACTTTAAAACTTCAGAAGTACCCATGCGAGGCGTACCACATCTTTTTAGCCTACCTAGTAGTCAATAGTCTTGAAGCGAAAAACACCAGAGAAGTCTCAGAATTCAGTAACCATCGAAGTATCCCCAATAGATCTCATAGGAAGATCATTCGTACCGCAGGTCAAGTTCAAGAATAGAGACTAAGAACTCATTAAGTTAATCTATCATTGCTAAGTGTATACGCAAGAGTGGTATATAATTTAGACTCAACAAGATTTAGGCTGTGTGATTCCGCCCTATCTCATGTTCCTTGTCTGGTTGTGGACCTGGGGCAGAGTCACCCATCTGAACGTTTTGTCAAATCTAAATTATATACGACTTGTATACACGAAGTGCTGGTTGATGTGCCAAGTATGAGTCTTATCATAAACTTCAGAGCAAAAGCCCGCAGGCTTACTACAACAACTGGAAATACCTGATTGGAAGTAGTAGCGGATTGCAATAGGGCTTCATAATCGAGATACCCAAGACAACGGGTGGACTTGATACCATTTTGCGTGATCGTCGACAGAGTAACCAAGTCCGCACACTTCCTGCAAATTGAAGAAAGCAGGAAAAATAGAGAAAACTACTAGAACGTGTGTCCGAGAGATTAATTAGATTGCACCGTACTCCAATATTTGTTATATCCGTTCGAGATAGTAGAATCATCTCCCAGTTCAGGCAGTCACTTCATAAATCTTTGGGAACTAGGCCAGTCATGATGCATCGCCTACCATCCTTAAACCATCAGACAGAATGAGATAAAGATTCAAGCATTAGAAGTTATGCTAAGAGAATATGTGATCGACTTTTGTAAAGCATGGATACCCATTATCAAGTAGTCGAGTCTTTTACAATACTAGTATCTAAAGTTATGCCATTCGAGACCTCCTATGGTCACAAGTGCAGGCCCTCTCTACATAGGACTAAAGTAGGTGACACACAACTAGCTAGAGACCTAATTTCCAGACATCACATTCGCTGGTTCGGATATCTTCTGAGAGACTACCAAGAAGAGAGTATAAATCCAGGAGCGACGTGAAGCTCCCAGAGTTAGACAGAAAAAGTACGTCCTCGATAAAAGAAAACCCTTGGAATTCCAGGTTGGTGACCTCGTCATGTGAAGGTCTCACCCGGAATGGCAGAATACGCTTTGGAAAGCGTGGAATACTAAATCCAAGGTACATAAGACCATTCGATATTCTTACTAGATTTGATCCAGTAGTGTATAGACCCCGACTACCTCGAGAATTCAATAGCATACACCCTACCTTCCACATCCTTATCTTTCAACCTGTTTGCCCGAAGAGACTCTTGTTATCCCACTCGATTAAATCGAGGTAAGTGAGAGCCTCAACTTCGTGGAAGAATCCATAGAAATCCTAGACACCAAAGTCATTAGGACTAATCAGATCCTTACCCCATTAGTTAAGGTCCGCTGAGATGCATAGCGAGGACCTGATTTCACTTAATAACTGGAAGATCAAATGGAACATGAGTATCTGTACCTTTCACCTTCGTCCATGTATTTTCTTTAGACTTAATTTCGGGACGAAATTCCCATTAACGGGGGGATGATGTGACAACCCGTTATTTTCTTCTTGAAAAGTCAACCCTAGTCAATCAAAGTCAAATTTGGGTCAACAAAAATTAACTTAAATCTTATTCTATTTTAAATGGATTAGATTAATGTTATACAAATGTGTACACCTTGTATTCAAGGTGGTATATGTTTATGTGACAACCCGAAATTTCTATCTTGTATAACTCTTAAACTCAATCAAAGTTAGACTCGTTTTTGCTATTTTCTAGCCTTGTTTTGAGTCATTTGGGTGTTCTAAACCTAGTAGTTGCAAGTTAGAAGTTTGGAATTGTGTTCCGTAAGTTCACCATACGCAAAAAGTGGCCAAACACTCCCACATTAGGAGTGTACAGTCGCACACTTGGGTGTGCGGCCGCACATACCCTCCTGGCAGCACACACTCGGGTACAAGGTTAAGACTTAGTTTTTCCTTTGACACTTTTTACACACCTAAGCCAAAAACACATTTCACTCTCAACTATCATTCGAATTTCCTTATAGATCTTCAAGTTGTAAGTGTTTCTCCTTATGATTATTTTATTCAATACACTTCCTAGTAACAATACATGATTTCATCCATGAAATTACTCCTTTTGTTTAGATCTTCAAGTGTTCTTCAAAAACACCAAGAACACCAAGAACACCTACTAAGTTCTTGGACTCCAAACACCCCTATACACTTCTACATTGTAAGTACCCTACACCTACATGTGTTTAGCTATATTTGAGCCTTGTTAAAAGTCCAGAACTCGATCTTCAAGGAGTGTGCGGCCGCACACATTCATGTGGCCATACACCCCTTATATTTAGTGCTTTAAGGCTTGAAACTCAACTAGTATGCTAGCAATCGATCAAACACACTTGAGGGAAACAAGATATGACCTTGGAAACCTATTTTTGACCATTTTCCCTAGGAGTGTGCGACCGCACACTCCCTGACCACACACACCTGGCCGCACACCCAATGGGCAGCACACCATGTGGCCGCACACGACCCTGTACGGTCGTACACCCACTTCAGAAGACTTTTGATGCTTCTAACACTTAAATATAAGTGTTTTTTAAGTCCTAGGGTGTTATCCTTTGATGATTAGTGGTAAATAGACTAATTATATTCGTATATGTGCCAATATATGCTCATTAGGATCTGTTGTGCTCAAGTCAGCACTTAGCACTTAGCATCCTGCAACCCGATCTTTCATTCGAACCACTCACTGCAGGTGAGTTCATACCCCTTTAACTTACCTTTTAAATGATTTTAAATGCTTTTATAGGGGGAATACAAGTAGAACATTATAGTTATTATATCAATCACATGTGATTAATAACTATCAAACATTGGATTTCTTACACTTCAAACTGTACTTTAAATCAAAATGCTTCAAATTGTTTTACAAACTCTTTTAAACTTATACTTGTTCACAAGCGTATCTATATATATATATATATATATATATATATATATATATATATATATATATATATATATATATATATATATATATATATATATATATATATATATATATATATATATATAGTTGTATAAGTAGGATTGAAAGGACTTAGGACTGATAACTCGCCTTACTTCCTGCTCCTTGTTTGGTTGTGGACTTAGGGTATCGGTTGTTTGTCTGAAGGTCGTTTGAATCTTAGTTATACATTATGTGTAAGTGTATAGATATGAAAGTTCTTCTTTCAATTCAATACCTTTGGGTAGCAAAGGTGTACAAACTTGTTCATACATACAAACAACATTGCTAGTAAACTATAATAGGTATAGTTTAGGAAGTTACTAATGTTATTACTAGAACAATGAAACATACAAAGAGTCAGTTCATACATGAGTCAATGCATACTATTATGGGAGACAATACTTACTATAAAAAGAAACAGATAGAGAATACTATTATGAGAGACAATACTCATTATACAGAGAAACAAATAGAGAGAACACTATAACGAGAAACAATACATACTACGCACTATACACTAGAGAACATACTACATACTAGACAGAGAGAACAGTACATAGTATACAAATTAATGAATACTAAAACATTAGTGTGAGATACTACTTCATGGCTCGGCATATACTGTTGTGTCACGTTTTGTACCCAGAGTCTCCTGAAGGGAGAGCGTGAATTTGTGTATAGATCTATACGGGACTGACCCTCCCACACCTTGCTGCTAGCTATAGTGGGACCTGCAGGTCTACGGGTGACGAATGTCATATCATTTCGACGTCTCGAACGTCGTGTTTTACTGGTCAATCGAGTATGGTTACAATCATATCACATTTTACCTTAATTAACTAACAAGTTTAAAAGGTAGTTAGTACATTAGTAGTTACCTAGATAAAACTACTAGTACATCCCTAGTTTCCTATATTCATTCAAATTGTGATCTTCTCACATAAACGGTAATGAAAAACTATATTTTGTTAATGATAGTTATACTTTGGGAAAACGCACACCTTTACAAAAGAACAAACATAGAGAATAGTTGAGTCTTGGTAGAAGGCTACACCCGTAGAAAATATAGGATTTTCTAGGAAGTTTACAAAAAATTTCATCAAACTCTTACAAACTTTTAAATCAAACATTTACAAGTACATTCTTCAAATTCATTCAAACAATGACACTAAAATATTTATGAACTCACCAGCTTAAATGCTGATCTACGCTATCAAAATAACTTGTATTCTCAGGTCGCCAGTAGACAGGTACCGATGACCAGGTTTTGAGAAGATGGAGCACATTCAAGACTCATCTTTTATTTTGATTATTCATTTTGGTGTCTTATAAACTTCAGAACACACTTGTATTAAAATTATTAGTATTAATGCAACGGATGATGTTGTTGCTTGTTTACTATTATGCATTGTTGTGATACTGTACATGACGTCCTCCACCCCCGAACGTTTCCGCCGTTCCGGTTTTGGGGTGTGACTGTTTAAGAGGTGAAAACCTGAAGCCCGAGACCATTTTCTTTCCCTTTGGAAGACAGCCTCGCAGCCGTGATCGCAACCGAGAACAATTGACTTCGGCCGTGAACGAGGGCCGCAAACCCTCAGACCGTGAACGCTTCTTGGCCACCACCGCCTTCGAACCGCAAACGAGGTTCACGGCTGTGAACCCTCACATATATATAGAGGTGTTGCCATTTTTCTCCTCATTTTCACAATTTCCAGCCGTGAATCACCCCATTCTCTCTCAAGTATCATCAACCATGAACCCTCATTTCTCCTCAAAAGTGTAAGAAACACATCCCTTTAATTGTTGTTCTTGTGAAACCCTCTTATTCCATCCTTGATTCAACACTTCTTTTCATTATCTTCATGATCTTCAAGAGTTCACGGCCATGAACCCTTCAAACTTTGCCGTGAACCCTAATTATGTTATTGGGTCGTGAACCATCCCAAGGCCATGAACCCTTCACTCTATGCTGTAATCATTATTGAACTTCTTATTTTTAGTTCTAACAGTTCATTGTAAGTGTTCCCTACTTCCTAAGGTTGTTTCCTATACACTTTAGTTGTTATAAACACTAATTGTATACCTATATATGTTATTATATGCTAAATAGGATCCGTTGGTGCTCGGGACTTCACTCGTGAAACTTATCATCCTATATCATATCCTCAATCGAATTACTAACATAAGGTGAGTTCATCCTCGTATAAACCACGTAGATAGATGTAGCCAATCCAACAACCACCGGAGGAATCCACGAAGATCTAGAAGGTATTTGTTAGGAAAATACCGAGAAAGAAACAGTTGAGGAGTAGAAAAACTATAGAAACCACCAAGTGCCTTTAGCTTATTAAGGACACTGATGAGAAGTTCGCATAAACTTTCGGGACTCGAACACTCCATTATGAAGTAATGGGGATCAGTGGCAGAATCGGAAGTAAGAAGGACACCATATAGATACCAGGAGAGAACAAATCATTACCGCCGAGAATAGAACTGAGAACAGAGGAAAACCACGCATGATTCATGCAAAGTGGTTGAGTACCTTTTGCGTCACACTAATAACTAATAAATTAATACAACCTAGTGAGTATGTGATTACAATACTCACATTAGGCATAAACTTATCGTCTTTTTCCCGTCACGACTGATAACAGTAAATCGGATCACGAAATCTCAATTGAGAGTGATTATTTCTACAAATTCATAAGTCTATTTCATGTAGACACTGTTATGAATTGTTTTCAAATATTTTCGGAAGTTGGAACATGATATCCACTAACCAAAGATAACTTAGTTCGGATGACACTCGTCTGATAACCAGTCTAGAAACTTACTTCAACTCTTTACCGGGACTGCATCAAAGGGATGTAGGTTGAAACACTGAGAACCGAATAACAAAACGACAAATTTATATGTATATATAAATGATTGGAATACATCTAGAGACAACCATCATTCCTAACGAACTCATTTTCTCCTCGTGTAACAGAATCATGCCTCCGAAGAAACGTAACCAACCCTCCGGTAAAACAACAATCCTTCAGATAGATTTGGCTACGTTTCAAGCTGTAGTCACAGCAGCCGTAGCAGTTGTCATGGCTCACCTTAATGCAAACAACGCAAATGTTAGTGGAAATGAAATCGGCAATCCCGATCGTGGTGATAACCAATTTCAGCAACAAGTGCCTACTTGTAAAGACACTTCGGACATCAAACCTTATATCTAGAAACGAAAGTTCGAGAACTAGAAACGGGGTTGTTCAACTCAAGGACCTACTGAAGGGCAACAATCTGGGGCAGTCAATACCCCCATCAGCCCTACTATCCCAACACCGACCACACCGTACTTAGCAAACCTCCCACACTGCAACAAGTGCAACTACCATCATTATGGAGTCTTCCGGGAACTATAATTAGGAAACGTCCCACATTGCAGCAAGTGCAACTACCACACCGTACTTAGAAAACCTCCCACACTACAGCAAGTACAACTACCATCATTATGGAGTCTGCCGGGAACTGTGTTGCAATAGATGCATCATGAAGGGGCATACCGCCAGCATCTATAGGACCCCGGTCGAGTTCATCACTTCAACTACCAATGTTGGGACCAGTCCAATATGTCATCTTTGTGGTGAAATAGGACATTTTAAGAGGGACTGTCCAACAGAGAAGAACGACGGGGGAGCAGGAGGAGTTTGACCCCAGGGAATGGGAAAGCATCAAAGAACCCTGCTATATTTTGGTACACTTCCAAACCCCAATAATTAATTATAATTATAATTACTCTCTCGTTCAAACCAAATCACAACACTCATATAAAACTCGAAACCCAAACATGTAAGCTATGATGGCTTAGTGTATATATTAGGGTCATTTATAATTAAGATTTGTAGACTTAGAGTGAGTGATACAGCCTCATTTCTTGTTCCTTGTTTGGTTGTGGATTTAGGGCAGGGTTGCTCAGTCAACTGTGTTACTAATTTTGATTATACATGACTTGTATACACCAAGAGATTATAGTGAGACCTAGTAAGGATCATTTCATGAAAGTTCATTATTTCAAATTATCAGAACCCTCGTATTGTTAGTACCCGCCAATTTCTAATAAAAAAGGGGGTTCGTAGCAATAATAACAGATTAAAACTGGAAGCGCTGAAAAGTTATGTACATTGGATAGTTCATCATCCTGGTAATCATTTCTTTCGGAACAACTTAATATAAAATTCATCGAGAAGTTCCGACATCCTCATCCGACATGGTTTGGCTTGGTCCTTACCATGAAAAATTCTTATGCTGTGTAAAAGAACTTTTTCCTTAACCAACTTTCGGATGAAATTCTTCCAATCCATAACGTGAACCCTTATATCATCTCTCACTTCAAAACTTCAGAAGTACCCATGCGAGGCGTACCACGTCTTTTTGGCCTACCTAGTAGTCAATAGCGTTGAAGCGAAAAACACCAGAGAAGTTTCAGAAATCAGTAACCATCGAAGTATCCCCAATAGATCTCATAGGAACATCATTCGTACCACAGGTCAAGTTCAAGAATAGAGACTAAGAACTCATTAGGTTAATCTATCGTTGCTAAGTGTATACACAAGAATTGTATATAATGTAGACTCAACAAGATTTACGATGTGTTATTCCGGCCTATCTCTTGTTCCTTGTCTGGTTGTGGACCTGGGGCAGAGTCACCCATACGAACGTTTTGTCAAATCTAAATTATATACGACTTGTATACACGAAGTGCTGGTTGATGTGCCAAGTATGAGTCTTATCATAAACTTCAGAACAAAAGCTCGCAGGCTTACTACAACAACTAAAAATACCTGATTGGAAGTGATAGCGGATTGCAATAGGGCTTCATAATCGAGTTACCCAAGACAACGGGTGGACTTGATACCATTTTGGGTGATCGTCGAAAGACTAACCAAGTCCGCACACTTCCTGCAAATTGAAGAAAGCAGGAAAAATAGAGAAAACTACTAGAACGTGTGTCCGAGAGATTAGTTAGATTGCACGGTACTCCAATATATGTTATCTCCCTTCAAGATAGTAGAATCATCTCCCAGTTCAGGCAGTCACTTCAGAAATCTTTGAGAACTACGCCAGTCATGATGCATAGCCTACCATCCTTAAACCATCAGACAGAATGAGAGAAAGATTCAAGCATTAGAAGTTATGCTAAGAGCATATGTGATCGACTTTTGTAAAGCATGGATACCCATTATCAAGTAGTCGAGTCTTTTACCGTACTAGTATCTAAAGTTGCGCCATTCGAAATCTCCTATGGTCACAAGTGCAGGCCCTCTCTGCACTGGACTAAAGTAGGTGACACACAACTAGCTAGAGACCTAATTTTCAAACATCACCTTCGCTGGTTCGGATATCTTCTGAGAGACTACCAAGAAGAGAGTACAAATCTAGGAGCGACGTGAAGCTCCTAGAGTTAGACAGAAAAACTATGTCCTCGATAAAAGAAAACCCTTCGAATTCCAAGTTTTTGACCTCGTCATGTGAAGGTCTCACCCGGAATGGCAGAATACGCTTTGGAAAGCGTGGAATACTAAATCCACGGTACATAAGACCATTCGGTATTCTTACTAGATTTGATCCAGTAGTGTATAGACCCCGACCACCTCGAGAATTCAATAGTATACACCCTACCTTCCACGTCCTTATCTTTCAACCTGTTTTTCCGAAGAGACTCTTGTTATCCCACTCGATGAAATCGAGGTAAGCGAGAGCCTCAACTTCGTGGAAGAATGCATAGAAATTCTAGACACCAAAGTTATTAGGACTAATCAGATCCTTACCCCATTAGTGAAGGTCCGCTGAGATGCATAGCGAGGACCTGATTTCACTTAATAACTGGAAGATCAAATGGAACATGAGTATCTGTACCTTTCACCTTCGTCCATGTATTTTCTTTAGACTTAAAGGGCTTAGGACTAATGAGTTGCCTTATTTCCTTTTCCTTGTTTGGATGTGGGCTTAAGGTGGGGTTATTTGTCCGAAGTCTGTTTCCTTCTTAATTACATACATTATACATATGGGAATATAAAAGGTTACTTCAGTCGGTATTATTGCCTTTGTATCATGCTGAGCAAAGGGGTAATTTCAGGAGAGATCATGCTAATCAGATAGAACGTATAAATTATAATAGGTATAATTTATGAAACAAACGAGAAATCTATTTTGTAGATAAGTATACGAGATCTAAACTACTTTGTCAAGAAAAGGGTATAATTTGATCTTTACTCAAACTAAAATGTGATGGTACGTATTCAGGACATAACAATACTTGCTATGTTGCATTCTTGTAACCAGAGTCTCCTGGAGGGAGAGCGGGCGTTGTGTGTATAGATCTATACGGGACTGACAATCCCACATCCCGACTGTTAGCTACAGTCCGGCAGACCAGCCATGGGGTGACAAATGTCACATATTCAGTTTTGACACCAGTAGGTCGTCGTGTTCATTCTAGTCCAGGATGGTTACAACTTTATAATATTTTAAACCCTGACTAACCATGTTAATATTAGGGTAGTTATTCTTCAGTAGTTTATTTTTAAGAAATACTACTCTATTAATTACTTTCCGCAAATAAAACAGAACGGTTTTGTGGGGATTTAAAACTACTTTACGGAACGGTTTTATGGAGATTTCAAACTACTTTAATAGAACGGTTTTAGGGGATTAAAACTACTTATCAGTTGTAAGGCAGAAAATATTGGATTTTCTGGAACGTAATCAGTTACTTTCTCAAAACTAGTATAATATAAAGGACCTTTAATGGTTAGTTCTATGATTCCTTAGTTTATACATCAGAGTTATATATAAGTAATATCCGATAGGCAGTTGAATGTGTGACTTCCGCCTTACTTGCTATTCCTTGTTTGGTTGTGGGCTTAGGGCAGATTCACACATTTAACTGTCCGTTCGATATTAGGTTATATATAACTAGTATAAACTAAGTAATT
Source organism: Lactuca virosa (assembly GCF_052849685.1). Classification (NCBI taxonomy): domain Eukaryota; kingdom Viridiplantae; phylum Streptophyta; class Magnoliopsida; order Asterales; family Asteraceae; genus Lactuca; species Lactuca virosa. The sequence continues at coordinate 162,032,101 of NC_136433.1, forward strand.
ATATAGGGAACTATTGTGGTTAGCATTTTATCACATCAGAAAATATAGGATTTTCTGGAGGAAACGACGAACTTTTCCAAGAACTTAGAGTATACTTAATATAACTAAAATACTTATGAACTCACCAGCTTAAATGCTGATCTAGTCTTTCAAAATAACTTGTATTCTCAGGAATCCAGTAGACAGGTACACTCCCGGAGCTTTTGAGAAGACAGCCTAGTACCGTGCTGCGTCTTTTCTCTTTTACCATATCTGCTTTGATGTTTGAATATGTAATGTTTAAACACTTATGTAAAACTTATACTTATTAATGCAACGTTTTATTGTACTTTGATTACTATAATGCATGTGTTGTGATACTTACATGACGTCCTCCGCCCCCGATCGTTTCCGCCGTTCTGGTTTGGGGGTGTGACAGATTGGTATCAGAGCATTGTTTATAGTGAACTCAGTATATCAGTCATAAAAGATATACAACTATAAAAATATTAGAATAAAAACACTCTGACTAAGAGTTATACTTTAAAATATAACAATATTTTATAAAAGTATAAGTACATGCAGAATATATATATATACTAGAACGAGTATCACAGGAAGAACAAAACAAAAGTATTTGGATGTTGGATACTGCACTTAAACCTGGAAAGTTATGTAATCTTATCTGGGATCAATATAGACTGATCAACTATATTCATTTGAGATATGACCAACATGTGTTTGGAAGTGATTGTAGTGTTGCAACAACTCTAAAACTTACCTAGGTACCAGAAGAATACTACTAGAACCAAACATAAAGTTTAAAATATTATAGGAGTATTTTATGATGCTATAGTCACAAAACTAGAAACTTATCAACTTCTTATATCAAGAAGTTCTAGAATCAAATATATAATTAAAATACTATAAGAGTATTTTGGATACTATAAATAGACTTTTGGGAAATTTTAAAAGATCTTTTCTGGTAAGTCTATAATTACTAAGTGGATACGTTAAGGTTATATATAGTAGAGATTTACTAGACTTAGAATATGTGATTTTCACTCTACTCCCTTTTCCTTGTTTGGATGTGGTTTTAGAGTATGATCACTTATTCGCAGGTCTATTTGATCTCATGTATTTGTAACAAAAATGTTTTACTAATCTCATAGATTCTTTTGACATTCCCATTCTTGTATAAACCACGTAGATAGATGTAACCACTCCAACAACCACCGGAGGAATCCACGAAGATCCAGAAGGGATTCGTTAGGAAAATACCGAGAAAGAAACAGAAGGGATTCGACTTCTCTTTCTGTAATTTTTAATATAGTAAGGTGAGCGCTGAAGCGGTATAAGAATCTTTCTTAGAAAGATTTAGCGACGAAGTTCTGCCCCTGTAGAGCCCGGCTCCTAGCTAAGTAAGTTATGCTACCCTACTTTAAATATAGCTTATAATATCGTTATTATGAACCCATAAATAAAATTTATCAGTGATTCAAAGTCGTTATACTGATTGATCTACTTACGGGGATGATGTATAGGTTGTGATTTAGTGAGGTGCTTAAAGTGGGATTTCCAAACAGTATACTTCGTATACCAAACAGACTCTGCCTCTGATATGATCCTACCTGCTTGTTCCTTACTTGATAGATCATGAAGTAGACTCTGAGTTAACGATAAATCTAGACTAATAATTAGTCGCAATAAATATTAGACTAAAATCTAGTGGTAATAATACTAGGTTTCGTCGAAGGATATCATATTGTTAAGAAGCGAAGCATTGCTCGAATTTCGAGTCGTCACTTTCACAAGTATGTGAATAGTTACTTTCATCTTACACATAGATATGAAGTATTTAATATAAATTACGAGCTATGTGTGCATATTATCTGTGTTCTTGATATCTATGATGGATGAACAAAAATATACATGTTTTATTTATCTTAAATTGTATATGTGTTTTATACCTATAATTATGATGGGTAAAAGATGGGTAGATTAAAGATGAAATAAATGATGAGCGATGAATGATGAGATGAATGATGAGCGAAGATATATGAGTGGTAAAATATGGTGAGAAGCGATGAGCCAATCGATGACCCAAGCGATGGCCCCGTCATCTAGCAGAGTATCGATGACAACCACGACCTATTCTAGACAGTCCAGTGGAACACTAGGAGGCTCGCAACCTGTAGGTGTTGTGAACGATATGTTCACCCGGTGTACTCTAAAAACCCATTGACATGTATTGCAGGTGGACTCCCGAAAATAATATTGTCGATAAATGAGATAAACCCTGGCAGCTATGGTCTTAGCGCCTGTTGGATAAACCGTAGCAACTTTGGACTTAGTTCCTATTATATAAACCTTTGCAACGATGGACTTTGTGGCTATTCCTGAGGACAATCCTTAGCAATAAATAATGATGGATAGATGATTCATAGAGGATACACTTAAGAATAAAGAAGATAATGGGGATGGGTAAATGGGTTAATTGTTTGATGATGAAACATAATAACTATATTATTGCGGGTTGAAAACCCTATGTACTCACCAGGTTTCCCAACCTGACCCACTCAATTTATTTGTATCACAGGTGTCGATATAATCCTACACTACACCGAGATATTTAAGAGATGTAGATCACTAGTGTAAATGAATGTAATTTTTGTTTATGCTTATGTTTCTGTATTGACGATGACATCCCAAAGTTCTAAAATGAATAAAATACATTTCTTCGGAAATGCTTTGATAACATATTTATCATGTTTTTCTGGGAACAAATTCCACAACACTTTTCTTTAAAAGTTTACCCTGATTTTATAATAAGCATAAATTAGATTTTTAAATGACCGTGAATTTGGCATGTCACACCAACCCAAAGATCATAAAAGAGGTAACAAAGATCATCGTTCAAATATGAGAGCAACTAGAGTCATTGTGGGATCGGCCAATTGACTTACAAACCCCAACTACCACAGGGACTAGGTATAATACATCCCATCTTCAACGTCCAATCTGAAACAGTATCTGTCCGACGAGACTCTAGTAATTCTACTCGATAAAGTCAAGGTAAATAAGAGTCTACACTTTGTAGAAGAACCAGTAGAAATCATGAATATGGACATCAAGAGAGTCTTTTCCCCAACTACCCACATCTTTTCCCCAACACTTGGAAACCCCACTCAAAGTTTAAATTTCGGGACGAAAATCTCTCTAACGGGGGGATGATGTGACAACTGGAAAAGTTTAGGACAAATAAGGCCTAAACTTTAACCATGTACAAGTGAATTCGCAATCGTAACTTTGATTCAATAGAACTTGGAATGCCTAGAGGACATGTTTATATAGGTTAACACACACACACACACACACACACACATATATATATATATATATATATATATATATATATATATATATATATATAATACTTTGGAAAGCCATGTTAGGATGAACCTTTGAAGTCTTTACAAGTTAACAAAACATTAAGGAGTCAAAGGAGTCAAGACAAGTCAATATGATAAGTCTAAAAGCATGAAACTGTAAAAGTACTTTAAGGGATTTTGGTTTTGAGAATCTTGGAACACTTTAGGACCGAAATCAAGTGCTTTTTGGAACGCTAAGACCGAAATCAAGTGCCTTTTGGGAGGCTAGGACCGAAATAACCTTTCTTAGGTGATACCAAGGCAGAAAAATCAAAGTTATGACCCAAATCTACTTGTGTTTGCTGCCTAGGCCAAAAACCCTTTTGGGTTTGGCTTAGTTTTGGCCGAAAACACCTTAAAAGTGACCAAGTGGTGCCACTTGATAAAATATTTATTTTCCCAATGTGATATAATACACATACCAATGTAACTATCTTATTACCCTCCTATATAAGTCCAGATTTTAAGAACCATTCAACCCCATTTCTCAGTAAACATTCTTCCCATTTCTTTCAAAAACTCAAACCCATCTCCTTCATTTCACAAGGTTCAAAGACTCCAGGAAGCATTCTTCAAAAATAGTTATAAGTTTTGGTAAGTGATCTTCACATAAACTAGTGTTTATGCAACAATTTCATTTCTAGTTTCATATGTTCACTCATTAATATGTGTTTAAACAATTAGGATACGACTAGCTTCCTGTATTCTAGATCGAAGTCACCATTTTTATCTCGTTACCTAACCACAATCACGCTCGAGGTGAGTTCATACCCTAATATTTTCAAGAGTTTTTCTATGTTTTTAGGGTGGGAATACAAGTAACACACAATAATATTTTCATTATAACGTGAACATTTTGAATACATTACTATACTATTTTACGAAAAGAGTTATAAACACGAAATGGTTTTGCTATCAATCGCGTGTGATTTCACGAACAACATTTTATTAGTCATTACATTATTCATACAAATATATGTATAACCATATATATTTCAAATACAAAACGTTCATTTTATCGAAACTTTACGAATATAGTTTACAAAACTTTACCCCTTTGTAACCCGCTGAGCAAAGGGTAAGAATGATATAAAGTACATATATCGTTGTTTTACGACACTTTCGACACTGTCTTCATCGTACCTAACTAAGGTATACAAAAATTCTTGTATTTATAACCAGAATCTTCGATACGAGAGCGTGATACTTGTGTATTGATATGTACGGTACTGATGATCCCACACCCTGGGTGTTAGCTACAGCCACACCGGCAGGTTATGGGTGATAAATGTCATAAATTTCTCGGCGCCTAAAGAACGACGAGGCAGGCACCACATCTTAAAAGCACGGTTATGAAAACTCACATAGTGAAACGACGATACGTTTATTTTACACAAAAACACACTTCTTCAAACGGTTTTATATATGAATAAAACTACATGTTACTACTTTAATGTATGGAAAACACTGGTACATTTCGGTTTTGGAACTTTTACAGCTTACATCTCATTCATTAGAAAATATCGGATTTTCTAGAATAAACATTATCATTTTACAAAGTAAACGGCTTACATCTCATTCTCTATAAAATATTGGCTTTTCTAGAACAAACACCCTTATTTTACAAGTGAACGGCTTACATTTCATTTATTAGAAAATATCGGATTTTATGGAAACAAACACGATATATTTTCACGGAAAGGCTTTCTATTGTTCATAACTAACTCTTATGAACTAACCAACTTAATTGTTGACACTTTGTCAAACAACTTGTATTCTTAGGAAATCAGTAAAATAGGTAAAACACCCGCTTTTGAGGATGGGGCGCTAAGGCGTCAAACAGGTCTTTTTGTCATCATAATGTAATTGACTTTTGAAACATGTAACACTTACAATGATGTAACTTTTTCAATTATATATATGATGATCATGTTTGCTTTCTTTACTATTATTCAACTGTCATGATACAATACATGAAAGTCATCCACCCCCGGACGTTTCTGCCATCCTAGTTTGGGGGTGTAACACCATGCCTCGTAGGCCTTGAGTGTCTCTACTTGGGCTTCTAGAATTTGGGTAGGAAGTTTTGACTGGATATTTAGTGTGAGTACTTTCACTCTGCAAGGTTTTACTCGTTCCTTCGTACTTAGGGCATCAGCTACTACGTTAGCTTTGCTCGGGTGGTATCGAATCTCACACTCGTAGTCATTCAGCAGATCAAACCATCTTTGTTGTCTCATGCTGAGTTCCTTTTGGTTGAAGATGTGTTGAAGACTCTTGTGGTCTGTGTATATGGCACACTTTGTGTCATACAAATAGTTTCGCGAGATCTTTATGGCGAAAACTATAACTCCCAATTCCAGGTTATGGGTGGTGTAATTATTCTCGTGAGTCATAATTTGGCGTTAGGCATAAGCGATCACTTTGTCTCTTTGCATGAGCACGCATCCCATGCCCTGATTTCATGCGTCACAATAGACAAAAAAATCTTCGCTTCCTTCCAGAAGTTAAAGAATTAGCCCACTACACAGCATGTGTTTCAACATCTGAAATGCGGATTCTTATTGTTCTTTCCATTCGAACTTGATATCCTTCTGTGTAAGTGTAGTGGGAGGCTTTGCTATTTTTGAGAAATTTTCTATAAATCTCCTATAATAGCATGCAATCCTAGAAATTAACCCACCTTTATCGCGTCGTGGGTGCTTCCTAATTCTTTATGATCTCAATCTTGGAAGGATCTATGTGAATGCCCTTATCACTGACCACTTGTCCTAGGAAATGTACTTCTCTGATCCAAAATTCATACTTCGAGAATTTTGCATATAATTTCTCTTTCCGTAACAACTCGAAAATGATTCCAAAGTGTTAACCGTGTTCTTCCTATGTTCGTGAGTATATCAATATGTCATCGATGAATACTATCACGAATTTGTCAAGGTAGGGTTTATAGACATGGTTTATTAGATCCATGAAGACTTCTGGGGCACTAGTTAAGCCAAAAGGCATAACTAGGAACTTATAGTAGCCATAACGAGTTCTGAATGTCGTCTTCAGAATGTCTTCATCTTGTACTCAAAGTTGATGGTACCTGGACCTGAAATCAATCTTCGAGTAGAAGTTGGATCCTTGAAGTTGATCGAATAGATCGTCAATATTGGGAGTGGATATCTATTCTTCATTGTCAACTTATTCAGTTCTCGGTAGTCGATGCACATTCCGAAGGTTCCATCCTTTTCTTTGACGAATAGAATCGGGGCTCCCCGTGGTGAGAAACTCGGTCTTATAAATCCTTTATCCAAAAGCTCCTGGATGTTATCAGATAACTCTTTCATTTCCGAGGGGCTAATCTATAGGGTGATTTTGCCACTGTGGTTGCCCATGGGACTAGGTCAATTCAAAATTCAACTACACAAATTGGCAGTAGTCCGGGAAAATCCTCTGAAAATACGCTAGGAAACTCACATACTTGGGATATGTCCTTAATTTCCTTCTTCTCGCCCCTATTATCTATATTATGGGCCAAGAAGGGTGGTACTTCTTGTAAAGGTACTTATGCACCTTCATGCAGGATATGATTCTAAGACCCTTGCTGGTCTTATCTCTGTAGATTATTAAAGATTCTTCTTTGGGTAAAGTTAGTCGAACAGCCTTGTTGTATCATAAGACTTCTTCTCGCTGCGATAACCAATGCATGCTGATTACAACATCGAAGCTACCAATGGTCATAGGCATGAGGTTGGCATGAAAGTAGTGGCTATTGAGAGTTAGAAGGAAGTTTTCTAGTATTTCCAAAGTACTATCGGATTCTCCGTTGGTGATTTCTACTACATAAAGCTCATCTAATATCCTAGATTTATTGCTTAAAAGTTTTCTAAATTTAGGTGTAATGAAACTTCTTTTAGGACCGGAATCAGAGAGTATAGATGCGTATAAACCGTTAACAGGAAATGTATCTATCACAACGTTGGGATCTTGAATGGCATCCTTCATGACAATCACGAACGCTCTTCCTCTAGCGTTACCTCCCTTGTTCCTCAGCTTTGGGCAGTTCCTTCTGATGTGCCCAACGTTTCCATTCAAAGCAGGCTCGATTATCTGGCAAAGCAGCCATGCCTTGGTTGGTTTTGGTAGTAGGAGCAGTCGCGGGCTGGCGGTAGTATTTCTCGGTATTTCCTATGTAATTACCCTTGTTACAGTGCATGCAATTTCCATAGTGGTGGAAGTGACACAAATGGCACTTCAGGTGCTTTCCCGCATATTGTCCTTGAGATACGGGGGTTGCGACCTCTTGTCTCTTGTTGGGAGATTCTTAGAGGTACCCTTAAATCTATTTCCAGATTTACGCTTGCCCTCCCTCGACCTAGGGATGCTAGTCTCTAGGACTAACATGCCCCGTATTATTTCTTGTTTGGTCAAGCTGGAAGCCAACCTTTTGACAGTATCGTATGTCGACGGTCGAGAGGTCGTAACCAACCCTTGGATGGGTTGAACCAATCCCCAAATGTACCTTTCCACTTTCTTGTACACAGGGGTAACAAAGTTTGGTCAAAGGGTAGCTAGGACGTTAAACTTATTGGTCTAGGTTGTTATGTCATCGTCACTCATGGTCAAGTTCCACAGTTCCTCCTCTATTTGTTGCATCTCCTCCCGATGACAGTACTTCTCGATGAGATTTGTTTCAATTGCTCCAAAGACGGAGCATTGTTGTTGCCGAGACCTAGCGTCTTGACGTGGCTATTCCACAAATACATATCCGCATCTGTGAACGTGTAGGCGGAGAACACGACCTTACTCTCCTCAGCACAAGAGCTGATCTCGGAGATGTACTCAGTTTTCTAGATCCATCTGGTAAATCCTAAAACTCCTTCGTTCCTATAGGACGTTATGGGTTTTCCATTCATGAAATCCTTGTAGGTGCATGTTCTTTGTGCACTTTTCTCATTTCCTTGGGAGCCTTCTTCTCACGTTCCAGAGTTCGTGTACTTACCATGGCCGGCTAGTGACTCAACTATTGTTCGTTCGACCATTGCCTCAGCAGATGCATAGTATAGGGGTGGGTTACTTTGTGCTCACTGAGCATCCTACTCAGATTGAAGACCTTAATTAGATCTGGTAATTCTCAGAGGTGCCATTTCTAGACTCCTAAAGTTAGTGTCGAGGTGTAAGTTAGTGTTTCAGAATTATAAATCATGTGCTCTCATGGTTAGGTTGTGGTGTGTTAGGGTTAATGTTAATAGGAACAACAATAACAACCCAATATCATGTAACAAGGATGTATAATATGTATATATATATGTGTGTGTGTGTGTGTTTATGTGTGTCTATATATATATATATATATATATATATATATATATATATATACATATATATATATATATATATATATATATATATATATATCATGATAAAGTTACCAAAATTAGGTGTGGTTAGGGTAGGAAAATCCCTGTTAATACAAAACATACATGTGAATGCTTTTCCCTACTACCCTAACCCAAAAGAAAGTATCTATATCCCTCCTAGCTACCATCCTAGGGCCAAAACTACAGAAACTAAAAGCCACAGTACACTATGAGAAGTTTCATCAGTTGAACTAAGTGTCTATATACAAACTCTAGCCAAACACTAAAAAGAGACTCTCGAGACTCCATTCTTTACACCTGGAGCTCCAATCGATCCATGTGGCTAATCACCTCCTCTAGCACCTGGAGTTGGAACTGGGTCTCCTCCCGTGTCTCCTGCATTTGGTCTTGCACGAGTAAGGTCCTCATCCCCATCGTGTCTCTCTCCTCCTCGAAGTAATGCACTCTCTCAGTGAGATGCATCAATGTCATCCTCAACAAGAAGAAGTCATTGTCTATTGTGGCAATACGATCTGAGTGATGGGCGGTGCGGGGTACCAACAGAGAGATGGAATGATCCATAGGAGTAGCCGAAGTAGGGGGAGATGCATTGGATGACTCCCTCGCCTCGAACCGTGAGCCAATAGCATCCTCCTGCGCCCAGGCTCGTATCTGGGGCATCCAGACGGCGTCTATGTGGGATTTTTTGTTTTCAGTGGTGATGTTGGTGGGGATGTCGCCCTCTTCCGTGAGGGGGTAGCAGCAACCTTCATCGAGGCATGATTCACCCAAGTACCTATGGGTGTCCTGTATGATCGACTGGAAGGAGTGGAGCAGGGTGGTGAGGTATTCGGTGAGGTAGCAGTGTCCTCATTCTCGTCGGGCTCGTACTTGGAACTAAGAAGCTCTAGCACAGACGGTGTGTAGTCTAGTGAAAGTGTTGGCTCTAACGGGGTCTCAGTGGGAGTATAATCGGGCTGCAATTCATCTCCATCCTCCAGGGTATCGAATGAGTCATCAAGTACTATATGCTCCTCCTCTGATGAGGAAGCTTTTCTCCATGATCCATTGCCTGCCATGCTCTCGGCAAACCTACATATGACATCAAACAGTAAGATATTTATGAGAGATGTGAAGATCAATTACATACTAGATAATATCAAATTATAAGTATATAATAGATAGTACACGTAACTCTTGAGTCTCCCCCACTATATTGTAAGTTAGAGATTCCTAGCGCGGAAAATTCCTCGAGTGTAGATGTCGTTGAGTTAGCCATCCCCAGACATAGAAGTCTCTAGGAGAAGCTTCTGAGTATAGAATCCTATGCATCCAATCCAAAAGTCCTTAAACGTTTAGATTTCCAACCAACATATCTGAGTTCGGTCGTGCGTCGGTCGAACCATAATAAAACTTAGTTGCGCACTCTAGGTCTAGTTGTGGTACGACCGTTGTACTATTCCAACTCTAAAATTGGCTTTTGACCTAAAAATCGGATTTGCTTCTTCGTGGGTTCGTATTGTTAGGTAGTAAATATATACTTATATGAGCGTATCTATATCGCCCTTAATCTTTGTTGGGATGGATGTATTTTAGGGTTTTGTACTCCAAGACTATCAAGTAAGGATCAGGCAGATGAGAAGTATCGGTGGGCAGGATCATTTTAGCACATATCCATTCTGAAATCCAGCAACCCAAGCGATAGTTCAAACTAGACACCTATCCCATAAGTAGTCAAGAAGTAGGGTAATTAATATTTATACTTATTATTGTAATTTAGATTACAGGGCTAAACCTAATCAAAGTGTAGTCCTAGATTATAGTTGTATTTCCTAAGCAATTACTAGTTAGCTATAATCTGTGGCTCTAATACCAATATGTCACACCCTTGGTCGGCGGTGGAAGCGCCAGATTGCGCAACGTTAGGATGTTGGGATCTCTGTCCAAGATACACATTGAATAATACACATGATATACTAATCAGCATAGCTATTTATTCATTAAATAAAATATATTACATAATTGTTCGAGGTATGGATAGGTTACGAAAGCAAAGTACAAAAGTAAAGCACATAAGTTTTGTGCTTCATCATCTGGGTTATCTCCTTCTTCAGGAGGGTTCATTCTCCTGCGAATACATTCTTGGATTAGGTGTCTAAGCCATTAACTAAGTTATTATAAACTTCAATTATTAGCAAAGTCCTTTGGGTTGCCCTTAAACATAGTAAGAGACTGGAATGCTATTTCGAGAGAGAGAGAATGGTTTATTAATTTATTATAGAATTAATAAATTAATATAAAATCAAAATAAATAATTTCTTAATATGCTTTGAGAAAAATATATTAATTCTAAATTATATTATAAATTAATCATAAATTAATTGGAATTAATTTTGGGATTAATTGGAATAATTAAAATTGGAAGGAATAAAGGTGACAATCCTCAAAAGATTGAGCATTGACCAATTCTAGAACCTCCTTAAGGATGGACGGTTCTAGGATGGGATTCTAGATGGTTTCTAGAGCTTTTCTTGGGCACTATGCAAACTTGGGGGAAAAGCAAAAGGGATAAGGCTTATCTAAGGAACCTGCCTTATCCAAGCCCCTCTAATCACCTATATAAACCCTCCATGGGTCTCATATTTTCCTTGCTCTCATTCACCAAAGGAATTCCAAAAATTCCCTGCTCTCCCCTCTCTCTTCAATAAGCCTGGAACTACTAGGGTTTGGGTGTGAGCCATTAGAGGCAGTAGATTTCTGGTGCTGGCTTTTTGAAGTTCTACAAAGAAGAATCTCTAGTTTGTTTAAAATAGTAAACTAAAAGGTATGTTTTCTACTATCCCTTCTCCTAAATCGAAAATAGCAATGTACTTTAGGGTCCTTGAATTCAAATTGTTGTTTGCATATCATAGTGAAAAGATAGATCATTTAGGGTGTATGCGAACTTAGGTTTTTTTGTTTTCCGCAAAAAATATGATTTTGTTATCTATAAAACCCATCAGTGGTATCATAACGTATGTTATCTTTGATCTTTCACAAAGTTGAATAAGATAAAAAACCCTTTTGATGGTTCTATTTGGGAAAGGGTTTTAGAAACCCTAGCCTCCTTCTTCATTATTCGAAATTGCTAGGGTTTCGGTAGGGTTTACTTGTCTTTGATAATTATTAGTTTTAAATGCCTTGAAATTGGATAATTATTAATTTGGTAAATTCCAAACCCTAATTTCAAAATTAGAGGGTATTGGATTAGGATTAAAATTTATTTGATTAATTGCTTAATGGTAAATAAATTGTTTAATCCTTATTCGTTAAATTTAAATTGACATAATATTTATTAATTTCGAACTTGTAATTAAACTTCGTATTTTTGAAATAGTTTAAAAATACACCTTATATAGAATATTAAAAGCTAATTGCTATATGTATAAGACTAAGTCAGTCGTATCTCTAGTATTCCTCATTCACGAAGCTGAACTATAAGGGGGTATAAGGAAATTGCCTATAAAATAGTAGTTGAATGGGTTTCCACTCTCACCCACTGCTTCCTTGTTTGATGGAGGGTCCTTATCAGAACGGATCTGAAAGGACATTAACTTCATTAAAAGTATAATGCCATTAAAGTAACTAAAACACATTTTATAAAATCCCACTCTTAGTTACTTTAGGAAAAATGTGAATAACCCATAAAATTGCTCACTATATCGTATAGTAGTTACTGGAGTGTGTGTGGTTAACTTGCACACTAATAGTGACTATAAAGAGTAATAATGGGCATCTCAAAAATTATCATTGATTAATGGAGTGTGTGTGGTAAACCAACACATTAATATGAGATGATAAATGACATCGAGAGTGTCAAGCATATTTGTATGGTTACTCACATCTTGTTTGTGATCCTCAATATCCCAGTCACAAATAGTAGAGCATAATCTGATATTAAACATGCCATTGATAGATTCATGAATCTAAAAAGATCTAGGAATTTCATTTTGATTGAAATTGGTAAATTGCTTTTACTTACCTTCATAAATTCGCAATAAGATTACAACATCCCCTTCTTAGTTGTGAATTGTTATTTTGGATCCTAGCCTTAATCGTTTATTCTGGGTAGAATATAAATGATTATTTTCATCTAACTAAAACTACCTTCCTTCTTTGTAGATGTGTACTCCAGCTGATGCTTCTGCTCTATCATCGTCTACCCACCACTCGGGTTTCTCCCTACTCTCTATCGTGTCCAAGGTGATCTTTGATGGCACCAACTATAATGATTAGATGTGCAATATCAAGATGGCTCTTCGATTCGATGGAAAAGAGTATGTCCTTGAAGAAAAACTTGTTGAAATCAATGAAGCCAATGCTACTCCTGAACAACTAGCCTCCTACAAGAAACACTACGATGATGCAACAAAAGGTGCTTGCATCATGGTTGCTACAATGATCCCCGAATTGTAGTGGTTCTATGAGGACTATTGTTAATATGAGATGAACAATGACCTTGTGGAAAAGTACCACAAGAGAGATCATCAAGAGAAATATGAAGTGGTTAAATATATCATGGCTTGCAAGATGAAAGAGGGAGAGTCTTTGTGCAATAATGTACAGATAATGTAAAGGTATGTGGAATGCCTTGTTAGGCTCAATGTGCATTTCGATGAGGAATTGGCCATTGACATGGTCGTGAAATCCTTGACAAGTTGTTATGTTTAGTTCATATTACCCTATCATTTGAACAACACGAAAACCACATTGGCCCAACTCCAAAACTTGTTGCAGACTGTTGATTCAGGGATGAAGAGAAAGAATCAAGTTCCTACTACTACTTCTAGTGCTCCCGTTCTTGCCATTGGGAAAAGTAAAGGGAAGAAGTGAAAGGATTATCCCAAATCTAACAAAAAGAACAAAGCTCATGTAGGTTCATCTAGCAATGGACCACATCCAAGACCCCACTCAAACATTCCATCTGTTAGTGATCCCAAAGAGGCCACTTGTTACTATTGCAATAACAGGGGCCATTGGAAGAGGATTTTCCCCAAGTACTTGTGAAGCCATCTTCAGCAGGTATATACACTATTCAAACTAATAACTCACAATCTAGTTGTTCTTGGGTCCTTGATGCATGATGTGGTTTTCACATTTGTTCTGATTTGCGGGGGCTAAAAGAAAGTGAGGAGGTGGAGCATGGGAGGATGAATCTGATCAGGAGAAATAGGCGATCTTCTCATGTTACCAAGATTGGGACTTACCATCTAGTTCTTAGTAGTGATGTTAGTTTAGATTTGATAAATTGTTGTTGTTCATCAAAAATAACGTGAAACATTATTTCATTTCATGCATTGTTCAGACAAGGTTTTTGTTACTATTTTGATGATTTGAATGGTTCAATTAGAGTTTATAAAAAAATGGTGTTTTTATTTTTGAAGCTTCCCCAGTTAGCACATATCAAAGTCTGGGGTTGTGAAGCTTTCGTTAGAAGAGGGACTCATAACAAGCTAGAAGCTAGAAGTGAGAAGTGGATTTTCATTGGCTACCCATAAAATTCTTTTGGATATTTGTTCTACATGCCTAGTGAAAATGTGGTCCTTGTAGCACGAAGAGGAGTCTTTTGAGAAAGAGAGCTCATCTTCAAATAGGACAATGGGAGCATAATTGATCTTGAAGAAATTCAAGAGTCAGCCAATGAAGGAACCTTAGAAGACACTGGCACTCAACCAGAAGAATAAATTTCAGTTGAGCCAGTTGACAATTCATTACATCTTTGTCGTTCCAGTAGAGTTAGCATGCCACCTGAGTTCCATGGTTTTCATATAACTACAGATGGTGATACATTTATCAGTGATCGTACATAGGTAAATTTGGAAGAACCATCTAACTACAAGGAAGAAATGGCGGGTGCTAAGTCTTCGAAATGGAAATAGGCAATGGACAGCGAGATCAAGTGATGGTAACCAAGTTTGGAATTTGGTTGATCATGTACCCGGTCGCAAGACAGTCGGGTGCAAATGGATCTTCAAGAAGAAGACCGACATAGATGGAAACGTGTATACATTCAAGGCACGACTGGTTGTGAAGGGGGATTTACTCAAAACTCAAGGATTTATTATGATGAGACCTTCTCACCAATGGCCAAGATAAAATATATTAGGATAATGTTCACCATAGCTGCTTTTCATGATTATGAAATTTAGCAAATGGATGTCAAACCCGCTTTCCTTAATGGGAAGCTGGCTGAAGAAGTTTACATGAGTTAGCCGGAGGGTTTTTTTGATGCAAAGTTTCCCAATAGAGTGTGTAAGCTTGAGAAATCCATCTATGGATTGAAACAAGCATCTCGCAGCTGGAATCTTTGCTTCCATGAAAATGTCAAAGGGTTTGGTTATTCTAGAAGTGAGGATGAGTCTTGTGTGTATGTCAAAGCTAGTGGGAGTATAGTAACTTTTCCAGTTGTATGTTTATGACATACTACTCATGGAAAACGACATTCCAACCTTGCAAGAAGTAAAATCCTGGCTTGGAAAGTATTTCTCTATGAAGGATCTAGGAGAGGTTACCTATATTCTCGGGATAAAAATTTTGAGAGATAGAAAGAGAAGATTAATTGTACGTAGTCAAAGTACATACTTGGATAAGGTACTACAACGTTTAGTATGGAAAATTCCAAGAAAGGAGAGCTGCCTATTCAAAGCAATGCCAAATTGAGTAAGACTCAAAGACCCAGTTCGGCTGTAGGATCGATCATGTACAATATGACATGTACTCTCCCTGATGTGTCCTTTGCTTTAAGCATGGTCAGTTGCTATCAGGGAAATCCTGGCAGAGCTTATGGACAGCAGTTAAGAACATTCTTAATTATCTGTGAAGCACAAAGGATATGATTATAGTCTTTGGAGGCAGTAATACGTTGAGAATGAATAGGTAGAGTGACGCCAGCTTTTAGACGGATAGGGAAAACTTTCGTTCACAGCCGTGTTAGGTGTTTCTATTAAATGGTGCAGCAGTTACTTTGAAAAGTTCCAAGCACAACACGGTGGTTGATTCTACGTGCAAATCAAAGTATATAGCGGCAAGTGAAGCATCAAAGGAAGCAGCTTGGTTGAGGAACTTCATCGGAGATCTTGGAGTAGTTCCAACCATTCAGGAACCAATGTAACGTTTTTTTGCGATACCGAAGGTGCGATTTCTTTGACTAAAGAACCGAAAGACCATGACAAGGTAAGACATATCAATATACAGTACCATTATATCATACATAGAGTAGAAGAATGTCACCGCATTATGGAGACGGTATCATCAGAAGAGAATCATGTAGATCCTTTGACAAAGGCTCTGAGTAGGGTCAAGCGTAAACAGCACGCTACAAGCATTAGATTGAGAGATGATATTAGTTTTAATAGTTAGATGATTAGTTTGAAAATTCAAGCAAAATAAATGTAATTGATTTTTGGTGATTAAATAATAGAGATTATTTATGAGTTTGTTTATTGCATTTGTCAATTATTTATTGTTGTGTTTCATTTTGCATGTTTTAATTCCAGAATAATTTGATTTAATTATTCAAATTCCACAATCGCTCTTACTGTGGGAATTAAGTAGTGAATTAAGACTATCATGAATTGGATTGCAGACTGACTAAGGGAGTTAGACGTAGCAATTGTATTGCTACAACATTCATGAGTACTTAGAAAAAGGAGATTTAAGTATTCGATAAACCCACGCTCAAAGAATTACTTCATGGATTATATCATGAGTAATTATGTGACGATAATATCCTATATTCTTCAAAAGGAGATATATGAGTTGTAATATACAAGTCGGTTGTGCATTGGTACTGTGAAACCGCATCAGTGACATGATATTATAAAACTCAGGGTCATATATGATTTGGTGAGTAAAGGGTACAAGCATATAAGTCAAGTTTTATTCGTTCCTTTTGCCCTAACGAGAAAAGCAATATCTTTGGGCCCCTCGGTGATTCGGTGTTGACTTATAGTGTTGGGCCCAGCCAGGACTCCAGCTAACATGTTCAATTTGAAGTCTTGTGTCATCATCACAAATAAGAAATCGGGAAACTGTTGGGTTTTATGTACTAAAAGACTCCAATGGTGCACATACAACCCTAATGCTTTGGATCTAAGTTTTTTCTAGTTATACATGCAATATTATTTTCCAAAGCATGAAGCCTAACTAGCATAAAAAATTTGACACATGAATCATAAAAAATAGTTAGAAGAATACCTCTTAGTTGTAGCATGTGGAATTTGGCCTTTCAAGAGCTTAGCACCCCAAGTGTGACGCCTCAAACAAGTCACAAACACCATGAACAATTGGAGGATAATAAGAGAGATGTCATGAAGCACTAAAATCGGCTAGGGTTCAACTAGTAATCATTAGACAAATTTTAGGTGCATTAGGGGTTACATTTATAGTGTGGAATTCCTAGGGTTTCAACTTGTAAACCCTAATTCACTTCCTTGGGCCTAGAATCCAATAATCCATATGATAAGCCCTTTGGACTAACTCTTAGTCCATTCTAATCAACACGGATCATTTGCCCAAACTATATGTAATATTGATTTACCTAATCAGTCCCTGTTAAATTAATTAGTCTCTTTTGATCACTAAATTAATTCCAAATTAATTATTGATCAATACTAATTAAATAATGTGATTTCTCCATTGATATATTATACTTATAATATATTAATAAATCACAAATAACCTCTTTCTCAAAATCCATCCTATCAAATTGTTCAGGTGAAGGCAACCCGAAATGGACCTTGCTACTATCGGGTCAAGTACATACCAATTATAGTTATGGGCTTAGACACCAAATTCAACAGTCTCCCACTTGAATAAGTCTAATAACTATAATTGTGGGTATGACTCCAAAATCTGATTAGCAATCGTAGCTCTCAAAACTCATTGTCGAACTCTGACGCGTCCATTAGATAAGGGATCATATATTCCTCCATTCTAGATATCGTATGAACTGAGACATGGATTATAATCATTCTCTATGTTCATGTGTTGTTTCCTGATTTCCGATTTATGACGACCGACTAATTGAACAAATCATATCAGTCCAAGCATAGCCAAGCGCTTAGGGTGTCATCACTAAATCATCGAGGGGCCTACATATATCGCTTATATCCCTCTTAGGGTAAAAGGAAGGGATAAACTTCGACACATATGCTTGCTCTATTTACTCATCAAATAACACACAATAATATGTTTTATAAAGCCAAGTTACTGGTGCGTTTGCATATTATCAATGTGTAACCAACTTGTAAACTGCAACTATATGACTCTGCTTCAAGAATATAAGATATTATCGTCTCACAATCACTCATGATGAAATCCATGAAGTGATTCAGATGAACATGGGTTTAATCCAATACTCAAATCTTATTACAGGACTACTCATGAATACTGTAGCAAACTTGTGTTATGTGTAACACTTAGACAATCTACAGACGGATTCATGACAATCTTGCCTCAATACCTACTTCCAAAGTATGATCGACTGTGGATGGTTTGAATAATCTTATTATTCTGGAAGTCAAAACATTTGAAGTGAAACACAAGAATAATCGAATCCAATATGGTCTCAAAACTTTTGAATATAAACAAAACACTGTTTATTTAATCACTATATTGATTACACATTATTCATTGTATAATGTTTCGATTAATCAACTTAATACTTGAATTAAAACAATAGTTATCCCATGCTCCAAGCATGCACACTATGTTTACCTACGATCCTTACTTTGTGAAATAGATCAATCAAAAACATCTCAATGATGCTCATTTCAAAATTCCAAATCCTTAGTGTAAGAATACCTAATTCTTGCCACTATTATAGTGTGTTAGATTCTAAACTATCATGCAATAATCCTTTTGTAATGTCGAGGTACCAAAGTCACAGAGACTTTGCCAACGATATTACAAAACTTTCCACTGGAGATTGATAACAAAACAATTCCAAGGAAGCGAAGTCTCAAATTCAAAGTACATTCCTTTGAACATCCTTCTTGCATAAAGCTTTCTAACCTACACATAGATTCTTAATATCCAACTCCCATTATGAAAACATTTCCATATTTGCCATATGACAATGCATTATTAATAGAATTTTATCTATTCATAATAATGTCAATATGGTCCATCCATTACTATGTGACAGCCCGAAAATTTTATTCTTATAAAAGTCCATTTTGGTCAAACTTATTCCTTCCATAATATTAAATTAGATGGTTTATAAGTTTTGAAGCCTAATAACTAAGTGTGTTATAGTTTGGAAGAGAAAAGCATAAGGAATTGAGAACCCTCGCAGCCATGAACCATCCGAGCCATGAACCTCGTAGTCGTGAACTCGGACCGTGAACGTTCGGACCGTGAACCCTCGGTTCACGGCCGTGAACTCCTCGGCCACAATCATATCTCTATATATATAGTATACTTCACTTTTGATTCATTTCTCGCCTCTTGGCCGTGATCCTCTCAAATCTCTCTCAAGTATCATCCACAAGAACTTCATATTTCACTCTTTTTCATCCTTTTCGTTACCATCTTCTTGGAATACATCAAAGGGCCTTCAAACACTCACCAATCCAAAGATCTTCAAGTGTTCTTCACCTTTGGGCCGTGAACCCTTCTTCAGGGCCGTGAACCCTTAAACATGGGCCATGAACACTCATGTGTTCTTGGGTCATGAACCCTCCTTAGGGCCGTGAACACCACTTCAGCCTCCTAACTTGCTTCTAACACTCTTTTGGTGCGTTATCCTTTCATCCTTAGTTGTTTCCTAAGCACCTTTGTAGTAATATTCACTAACTACAAACATATATGTGTAGTAATATGCTAAATAGGACTCATTTGTGTCTCGGGACTTCATTCGTGGAACTTATCTTCCTTATTCGAATCTTGAATTGAATCACCCACATAAGGTGAGTTCATACCCCTATAATCTATCTTTTAAATGTTTTTAAATGCTTTTAACCGGGGGGGGGGGGGGGAATACAAGTTGAACACAATCTTATTGTGTTAATATTTACCTTTGTATAACCATCACATTAAAGGATTTCTTATGCTTTTGTAAGTGATCAAATCAATTCAAAAACTCTTTTAAATGATGTTAGATTGTTGTTATGAAAATCCAATTTTTTTAAAGTACATGCTTAACTCAGTAGCTAATTGAGTCTTTCCTACACATTAGTAATAGTCCAAACAAACATACTAGTAAACTATAATAGGTATAGCTTAAGGATTCAGTACATACTATATTCTAGAACAGAGGAACAATACATGATTCACGTACATATACTTTACACTCCCAGTAACCCAGGAAGGGAACATATCATTAATTCAATTGTTTAAAACAAAATATGATAATACACATGGTATATGGATATATATGAGGTACATCTACAAAGTATCGGGTTATATATGGGGTACATTTACAAAGTTTCGGGTTATATATGGGGTACATCTACAAAGTACCGGGTTATATATGGGGTACATCTACAAAGTATCGGGTTTTATTTAAAAAGGGTACATCTACAAAGTACCGTACAATAATAAATAAAACATAACAATATATAAAACTCACAACAGTATCGACTGAGGCGTTTAGAGTACAGGATTTTATTACTTCTATTAGTCTTCCTAACCAATAGAACAGCACCACATAACTTCTTGGTAACATGAACATTCAGTTAGAAGGGGGCCTATAATTCTAACTTTATGATTCCTCGGTAGATACATTAGGGTTATATATTAATCAGATCTGACAGGTAGTAGGATGTGTGATTTCCGCTTCATTTCATGTTCCTTGTTTGGCTGTAGGCTTAGAGCTGATTCACACAGTCGACTATCTATTCGATCTTGATATATATATATATATATATATATATATATATATATATATATATATATATATATATATATATATATATATATCCCGTATACACCAAGTAATCATAGGGAGTAACAGGTATGGGTCAGGTCATAACATACAAATTCAGTATACCACCTTCTAGTACAAAAACATACTCTTAGGATAGAACATTAAGTAGGTAAAACTAGAAACTTGTCTATAAAAGGTTTGATACGCATTATTAAACTAGTATAACTAAATGGACCTTAAATGGTTAATTGTATAATACCTTAGTTTATACATCAGTGTCATATATAATTAATATCCGATAGGCAGTTGAATGTGTGTTTTCCGCCTTACTTCCTGTTCCTTGTTTGGTTGTGGGCTTAGGTCATATTCACACATTTAACTGTCTTTTCAATATTAGATTATATATAACTAGTATAAACTAAGTGAGTATAGAAGGAACTATTTTGGTTACCATTTTACCAAAGGAAATATATGATTTTCTTAAGGAACATTTTCTTCAAATATAATAGAGCTATTACAGTTAGCTCCGTAAGTACCAAATGAATACGCCAGGGTTATATACAATGAAGATCTAACAAACAATGGGATGTGTGACTTCCGCCTCATTTCCTGTTCCTTGTTTAGTTGTGGGCTTAGGGCAGATTCACACAATCGATTGTCTGTTTACTCTAAATTGTATATCACTTGTATCCATTTAGTACTCATAGAAGGAATTGTAGAGTCATTTTTACTTATCATTCATCACATCAGAAAATATTAGATTTTCTGGAGGAATAGGCGAACTTTTCTAAAGAACTTATAATATACTTTTTGTAACTAAAATACTTATGAACTCACCAGCTTTAATGCTAATCTATTCTGTCAAAATAAGTTGTATTCTCAGGAAACTAGTAGACAGGTACGCACTCTGGGATTCCGAAGATGGAGCATAGTAGCTTCATGTCTTGTTTTGTTATCTACTTTGGAATTAATCTTTTGTGAATCTAATACATTGTAAACACTTTAATATTAATGCAATTGTTGTTTGTTACTTTGATTACTATGATGCATGTGTTGTGATACTAATCATGTCGTCCTCCGTCCCCGAACGTTTCCGCCGTTCCGGTTTGGGGTGTGATAGATTGGTATCAGAGCATTGTTTATAGTGAACTAAGTATATCAACCTATAAAAGATATATAACTATAAATACAATGGGGCTGAAGTGCTCTGACTAAAAGTATATTTTTAAAATATAACAATATTCTTGTAAAAATATATATACCTGAATACATATATATACATACTAGAACAAGTATCACAAGGAGAACAAAATAGAAGTATTTAAAGGTTGGACACTGCGGTGAAACCTGGACAGTTATGTAATCGTATCTGGGATCAATATAGCCTGATCAAATATATTTATTTGAGATATGACCAACATGTGTTTGGGAGTGATGTGGTGTTGCAACAGAATTAAAACTTACCTAACTCTATACACAAAGGGTTTCTAGAATAGAACATAAATTTAAAATAATATGGGAGTATTTTATGATGCTCTAAGATAACAACAAGTTTAAAACTTACCAAGTTCATACCATTAAAATACTATGAGAGTATTTTAGGCACTATAAGTAACTTATGTGAAAATCTAAAGACCCTTATGGGAAGGTCTATAATTACGGAGTGTATACTCTCAAGGTTTTATATAATTGAGATTTTATAGACTTAGAATTTGTGATCTATGCTCTACTTCCTGTTCCTTGTTTGGTAATGGTTTTAGAGTAGGATCACTTATTCGAAGGTCTATTTAATCTTAAATTATATACAAATTGTATACACTGTGCAATTATAGGAGGACCCGGTAAGGATCACCCCATAATGTTTCACTTAATCTCGTAGATTCTTTAGACACTCCCATTCTCGCATGACAAACCTAGATAGATGTAATCACTCCATCATAGCAGTCAGCAGAGAAGTCAAGGAGGAACAAGAAGAGGTTCATGAGGAGTTTTCCAAGGAGGGATCAGCCGCAGAAACCAAATGTCCTATGCGTCACACTAATAAATAATAACCTAAAACTGACTTAGTGAGCTAGTGAATACACTACTCACACTATGTGTTAGGATTATTTCTTTTTCGTACAGCCGGTAACAGGTATTCAATTCACAGAAATTCATTCGAGGATAGCCACTTCAAATTCATAAAGTTATTTTATATAGACATCCTTCATGAATTGTTTTAGAACCTTACGAAAGTCAGAACATGATACACTAGGAAACATGGATAACTTAGTTTAAATATCACTCGTACAATACCTACTTCCACTCACTACCATGGACATATCTTAGAAATGTTGACAGAAACATTGGGATTAGTCCAGCTAACTGTGAATTCGATAAGTATATTTAAATTGGTGGAATACAACTAGCAATGACCATCATTACTCACGAGATCATTTCTCGCCATGCAAAAAAATCATGTATTCACAAGAAGGAAACCAACCAACTGGCGAGGCACCAATTCTGCAGATAGACTTCGCTACTTTTCAGGCTGCGGTCACAGCTACTGTGACAGCCATCGTGGCACGGTTCAATGCAAATAACGCCAGCGGAAGCGGAGGCAGTGCCGGTTATACTAATCGAAGTAACACTCAAGGGAACCAGCGAGTGTCTGCTGACAAGAACACCCCAGACCACAAACCTAAGAACAAGAAATGAAATTTCTGGGACAAAAAGGGGAAAAAGTCAGCTCAAGGTCCTACCAAGAGACGACAGCCCGTAACTACCCCTGCAGTCGCATCAGCAATCGCCACATCTGGCACTACATCTTCCACAACAACCCTCGTTAACCGATATGCTGGAAATCTTCCAAAGTGCAACAATTGCAACTACCACCACACTGGAGCTTGCCGAGAGTTGTAGTGCACGAATTGCCGCAGGAATAGGCACACTGCCTATTTCTGCAGGGCGCCAGCACGACCAATCTCCCAAGTAAACCAGGTTTGTTATAGGTGCGGCGAATCTGGACACTTCAAGAGGGATTGTCCAACAGAGAGAAATGACGAAGGAGATCGCTTCTATAGAACTCTGACTCAACACATCATTTCAACCACCGATGCTGGTATAGTTCAAGTATGCCATGCATGTGGTGAAATGGGAAATTATAAAAGAGATTGTCCAACAGAGAGAAATGATGGAGGAGAAGGAGGAATTTAACGACAAGACATAAAGGAGCAACGAGGAACCCCTCTTTTGAGATTTTTGGTACGTCTTCTAAATAAAATTACTTTAAAGATTTAAATTATATTTCATATTAAGATTTAAAACTTAGGGAAAACTTAAAAAGTAATTATAAATTATTTACTCGATCAAATCACAACATTCATAAGAACACTAAAGATCCGTACAGGTGAGCTATGATGGCTTAGTATGTACATCAGGGTTGTGCATAGCTATGATTTTGCAGACTAAGAGTGAGTGATTCCGCCTTACTTCCTGTTCCTTGTCTGGTTGTGGATCTAGGGCAGAGTCACTCAGTTGACCGTCTTATTCATCTTAGTTATACACAACTTGTATATGCCAAACGATCATAGAGGTACCGAGATGGATCATAATATAGAGTATCGACACTAGTTATCAAAGCACTTTCACTGTTAGTACTAGCTTATCGCGGTACGATATGTGACAGTGGTAATTTCAAGGAGAAAACTGAAAGCACTAGAAAGTCTACACAGAATGCATTGTCGAGCACACTCGGGATACACCATCGTATAACAAACATTTCATTTAAATCGGCCTAATATTCGTTTCTATAAAGAGTCCGTCGTCATCATTCGTCGTGGTTTGGTGTGGTCCTCACCATATCAAGTTCATGTGTTTCGAGAATCCATCATCGTAACCGACCGACTGACGAAACCTTCGTCACTTGAAACGAAAACCCGACTTGGACCTCAGAATCGTCTCCCTCATATTCCAAACCCCGAAGTACCCATGCGAGGAGTACCTTGCCCTTCGAAACCTTTCCGATGTATACTCAACAAACCTTCCAGAACTACCACTCGTACAATAGGTCCAGTTCAAGCACAGAGGCTAAGGACGAAAACGGTTAACCTATCACTATCAAGTGTATACGTGAGGTTGGTATATAATTATGATTATGCGGATTTAGTATGTGTGTTTCCGCCCTATCTCCTGTTCCTTGTCTAGTTGTGGACCTAGGGCGGAGTCGCACATCCGACCGTCTTACTAATCTTAATTATATACGACTTGTATACATGAGGTGATGATAGATGGACCAGGTATGAATCCTATCATGAACGTCAGGGCAAAATTGCCCAGGTCAACGAGTGGATATTCTACCATTCATAGGAGCATGACCCCAAGAGTACTGCTGAGAAAGCTAATTTCGGGACGAAATTTCCTTTAACGGGGGGATGATGTGACAACCCGAAAATTTTATTCTTATAAAAGTTCACTTTGGTCAAACTTATTCCTGCCATAATCTTAAATTAGATGGTTTATAAGTTTTGAAGCCTTATAACTAAGTGTGTTATAGTTTGGAATAGAAAAGCATAAGGAATTGAGAACCCTCGCAGCCGTGAACCATCCGACCCGTGAACCATCTAAGACGTGAACCTTGCAGTCGTGAACCTCACAACCGTGAACTCGGACCATGAACCTTCGGACCATGAACCCTCGGTTCACGGCCGTGAACTCCTCGGCCGCAATCATCTATCAATATATATAGTATACTTCATTTTGTATTCATTTCTCACCTCTTGGCCATGATCCTCTCAAATCTCTCTCAAGTATCATCCAGAAGAACTTCATCTTTCACTCTTTTTCATCCCTTTTTGTTACCATCTTCTTGGAATACATCAAAGGGACCTCAAACACTCACCAGTCCAAATATCTTCAAGTGTTCTTCACCTTTGGGTCGTGAACCCTTCTTCAGGGCCGTGAACCCTTCAACATGGGCCATGAACACTGATGTGTTCTTGGGCCGTGAACCCTCCTTAGGGCCGTGAACACCACTTCAGCCTCCTAACTTGCTTCTAGCACACTTTTGGTGAGTTATCCTTGCATCCTTAGTTGTTTCCTAAGCACCTTTGTAGTTATATTCACTAACTACATACATATATATGTAATAATATGCTAAATAGGACTCATTTGTGTCTCGGGACTTCATTCGTGGAACTTATCTTCCTTATTCGAATCTTGAATTGAATCACCCACATTAGGTGAGTTCATACCCCTAAAATCTATATTTTCAATGTTTTTAAATGCTTTTAAGGGGGGAATACAAGTTGAACACAATTTTATTGTGTTAATATTTACCTGTGATAACCATCACATTAAAGGATTTCATATGCTTTTGTAAGTGATCAAATCAATTCAAAAACTCTTTTAAATGATGTTAGATTGTTGTTATTAAAATCCAATTTTTTTAAAGTACATGCTTAAGTCAGTAGCTAATTTGTCTTTCCTACACATCAATAATAGTCCAAACAAACATACTAGTAAACTATAATAGGTATAGTTTAAGGATTCAGTACATACTATATTCTAGAACAGAGGAACAATACATGATTCACGTACTTATACTTTACACTCCCAGTAACCTACGAAGGGAACGTATCATTAGTTCATTTGTTTAAAACAAAATATGATAATACACATGGTATATGGATATATATGGGGTACATCTAAAAAGTATCGGGTTATATATGGGGTACATCTAGAAAGTACCAGGTTATATATGGGGTACATCTACAAAGTATCGGGTTATATATTGGGTACATCTACAAAGTACCGGCTTCTATTTAAAAATGGTACATCTACAAAGTACCGGACAATAACAAATAAAACATAGCAATATATAAAACTCACAACAGTATCGACTGAGGCGTTTAGAGTACAGGATTTCATTACTTCTAGTAGTCTTCCTAACCAATAGAACAGTGCCACATAACTTCCTAGTAACATGAACATTCAGTTAGAAGGGGGGCTATAATGCTAACTTTATGATTCGTCGGTAGATACATTAGGGTTATATATTAATCAGATCTGACAGGTAGTAGGATGTGTGCTTTCCGCTTCATTTCCTGTTCCTTGTTTGGTTGTAGGCTTAGAGTTGATTCACACAGTCGACTATCTATTCGATCTTGATATATATATATACATATATATATATATATATATATATATATATATATATATATATATATATATATATATATATATATATATATATATATATAAGGCCCCCGAAAAATATTTTCTATAATTTTCGAGATACTTTATATACACCAAATAATCATAGGGAGTAACAGGTATGGGTCAGGTCATAACATACAAATTCAGTATACCGCCTTCTAGTACAAAAACATACTTTTAGGATAGAACATTAAGTAGGTAAAACTAGAAACTTGTCTATAAAAGGTTTGTTACGCATTATTAAACCAGTATAAATAAAACGACCTTAAATGGTTAATTCTATAATACCTTAGTTTATAGTTCAGGGTTATATATAATTAATATCTGATAGGCAGTTGAATGTGTGTTTTCTGCCATACTTTCTGTTCCTTGTTTGGTTGTGGGCTTAGCTCAGATTCACACATTTAACTGTCTTTTCAATATTAGATAGTATAAACTAAGTGATTATAGAAGGAACTACTGTGGTTACCATTTTACTAAAGGAAATATATGATTTTCTTAAGGAACGTTTTCTTTAAATATAATAGAGCTATTACAGTTAACTCTATAAGTACCAAATGAATACGCCAGGGTTATATACAATGAAGATCTAACAAACAATGGGATGTGTGATTTCCGCCTCATTTCATGTTCCTTGTTTATTGTGGGCTTAGGGCAGATTTACACAATCGATTGTCTGTTTACTCTAAATTATATATCACTTGTATCCATTTAGTACTCATAGAAGGAATTGTAGAGTCATTTTTACTTATCATTCATCACATCAGAAAATATAGGATTTTCTGGAGGAACAGGCGAACTTTTCTAAAGAACTTATAATATACTTTTTATAACTAAAATACTTATGAACTCACCAGATTTATTGTTGATCTACACTTTCAAAATAACTTGTATTCTTAGGAAACTAGTAGACAGGTAGGCACTCAGGGGTTCAGAAGATGGAGCATAGTAACTTCATGTCTTGTTTTGTTATCTACTTTTGAGTCAATCTTTTGTGAATCTAATACATTGTAAACACTTTAATATTAATGCAATGGTTGTTTGTTAATTTGATTACTATGATGCGTGTGTTGTGATACTAAGCATGACGACCTCCACCCCCGAACGTTTCCTCCGTTCCGGTTTGGGGGTGTGACATACTATAATTCCAACTGTCCTTAAGCAACCAATCCTTAGTGAACATTAGATTGTCCTTGAAAGTTGTTTAACCATTTTAGTCATATCCGGTTCTAGTCCTTTTTCCCTCTTAATGTCCTAGGCATTTGTAAAATTAGAACACGTGAATATTATAGCATATGCAATCGATCCTATATCTGAAGCATATGGGACACGATTCATAATATCTTACATAATGACAAGATACTTGACCTGTCTTTTGCTATAATATTTCCATATATACAATTTCAGTTGTTGAAATATTTCAACATGGTATTCATATATATATCCATGACTAAGTTTGATTAATACTTCAATCTAAACTTTTAGATTTGAAATATAGTATAAATATCCTCTCCCTTACTATAGTGAAACAATTTTTCAAACTTTGCAATTTTGAAAATTAGAATTTTGTTTCCTATAAATAGTATTGCTAACTAGCAACACTTACCATAATAATTGTGCTCCCTCTAGCATAACGATTTTTTTGTAACTAGCATAACATTTATGCTCCCACTAGCCTTGACATGTATCCAGAAATCAGCAAGACTTCCAGAAATCAATATTTATTGAATTTGTTTCCGTAGTTCAGATTTCTGATACGAGATACTTTGATAATCCTTCGTCTAAGCTCATACACCTTTTATTAGAAAGCTCATATGTATGTCTAACCTATTTTAGAACTTCTGGCAGTAAGTACTAAATGTTCAAACTATTTGCCATTTCTCACAATTCGAACTATGAAGAGGGATTTCGTAATCATAGTCAAATTTGAGAATGCAAATATCACAATTTCTAACTCTTTGAAATCTACTTAGTGAAAGCGTTTCCTCACAATCATTTTCATGAATTGGAGAGAAACCTTACCACTTAGATTTAATGGCGTATGTGTTCCTATCCATGTAAATCTGTCATTTCCAACCTTTATCATAAGACAAGGTCTATGACAAATTCAAACTCATATGGACTGAACTTGTTCAATCTTAATTTCTTTCCAGTTGGTAGCACAAGGGCCTACCATGTCTTCCAAGTTGTAATGCAGCTCACCTATACAGATCAATGAACTTTCACTGATCAAGGTCCTTCACCTTATGCAAAAATTGAGAACTCATAGAACTCACATGCATAGTCAACTTTTAACTAGAATGGGCATAGAAACAAGAATATGTCAACATGATAGGTTACAAACCTCAAGTCGTGAGCTAGTGATACATAATAGGTTTATTCTTTAAGACTCTTCACTGACTTCTTGACATATAAGATTCTCTTGTCAAGAAACACTCCTTGGCAAACAAATATTCAAGAGTCAGTGTGGATTCTTATCAAGGAAAAACACTTCATACAATCGGTCTTAGTTGGTATTTTTCTTAAAGACATCACAACTACCAATTCTAAATGTGTTATAAACCTACTTAATATATGCCACTCAAGGAACAATCTTGGAGTATGACTCTAAGACTTGATTTTGGAACGAAGTATGACTCACCTTAATTGATTTAACCATTTCAACAATTGTCGATTCCTCTTCTTAGCCATACAAGTGCACTAAGGTGTCCTTAGAGGATCAATTGTGATATGGTTTTCATAATCATTAAGATGATCATAAAACACGATACTAAAGTACTCTCCTTTCCTTTCAGATTGGAGAAACTTTTATCTTTCTGCCTAATTGATTCTTCTTATTCGTTCTACCATACATTGAAACTTTTTAAATGATTCAGAATTACACTTAATCTTGTAAGCATAACCATATTTACTAAACCTTTAGTAAATCATGACAAATAGTCATATCGTTCTTTGTGGTGGACTTGACCAGTGCACAACAAAGTGTACTAGATCCTCTAGTCCTTCACTTTACTCACATCTATATGTGAAAAAGGAATTAGTCTTAATTTCCCAAAGACGAAGATTCTCATTCATCACACAATACCAGTTGCATGATTCCAAGTTTCTGTCCAATTTGAAATTTGGTGATGAGAATCTTTACTTATTTGGTAAATTTAGAAACTACCACAAACGAAAGAATCAAATCCATATTGCTAAAAATAGAAACATACAAACATCAATTTTCACAAATGTCATTGCAAGGAAATATAAAATAAGATAAAATCAAAATTTTTCTTTATTTACAAAATGCGGAAAACTTTTCCTTACAATGCAAGTACATATGAAAACTATGTTTCTAAATATTCCTAAGCAATCTATAATAACTCCCAAGCAGCAGCTCAAAATTCTGATCATCGAATCATGCGATCTAAATCCATCTCTTCGCGATCAAACTCAGCATGCTCTTTCTTTAAGCTTCCTTTCTCTTCTTCGATCCTACAAAACATGAAAATGTGATCTCATCACATCATGTATTAAGAAT
The DNA here is from genome assembly GCF_052849685.1 of Lactuca virosa. NCBI lineage: Eukaryota > Viridiplantae > Streptophyta > Magnoliopsida > Asterales > Asteraceae > Lactuca > Lactuca virosa. Next base: position 162,062,482 of record NC_136433.1, read on the forward strand.
CTTCAAATAGGAACTTAATAGAGTTATACAGTGGACTTACCGGAAGCAGAGTCAAACATTTTGACTTTACCATCCTTGTGGTCTTTTAGGTAAATACGGCAGCTTCGCATCCAATGCCCCTTCTCTTGGCAGTAGAAACAAACAGATTCTTTTGGAATGGCACACAGGACAATCTCAGAATTAGTCTTTCCCTTTCCATTGGGAAGACTTTTCTGGACTTCCAATGTTTCCATTGTCAATGTCCATGGAAGTTTAGGAAACAGATCTTCCAATCAAATTTGTTTTACCAGTGCGTCAAATCATTGCTGGTTCAGCAGCAGTTAGCAAATATGCAAGATCAATAAGGGTCGTGTCGCGGTCTGTCATATAGTAATCTTTAATGAACTAACTATATGACTTAGGAAGTGAATGAAGAACCAAGTCAACAGCCAGCTTCCTTGGGAACACGACACCCAACATTCCTATCCTGTCAATATACAACTTTATGTTTAAGACGTGAGCACATACAGACTCTCCATCTTCATGTTTGCTTGCCAATAGGGCTTGAGTGATCTTGAACTTTTCAAGTCGACGAACATGTGGGTCAGGGAGAACTATTGGAGGAGGTGGAGGAAGAGAAGTTCCACTACAGCACGAAGAAGGGATTAATCTTTCACCTCGATTGTCTTGTGGAATATCATATTTATAAGGAAAGCCTTTTCCAAAAGGATAAGGTAGACCATAATTTTCAGAACTAGACATCTACTAGCGAGAAATTCAAGTTAATTGATTTAATTCCTTAATATAACACTCAAATGAAATATTAAGGCTAGGACCCAACACAATAATTCATAATTCGGAAGAGGGATGCCCTAATCCAATTCTAAACTATTTGTCGGTAGGTAAATGACGATTTACCAATTCCACCACGAAAACGAGATTTTTAAACGAATTAAGTTTTAAATGAATCTCCTAGATCTTTTGAGATTCATTGAACTTTTCAATGGCATGTTTAATATCGATTATGCCCTTCAAGTTTGTGACTAGGATACCGATGATCACAAATAAGGTGTGAATAACCATGCAAATTAGCTTGGTACTCTCGATGTCATTAATCACCTAATCAACGTGTCGGTTAACCACACACGCTCCATTGATCAATGATAATTTATGAGAAACCCATTTCCATCCTTCATTAGTCCCATATTAGTCTGTCGGTTAACCACACACGCTCCACTAACGAACAATAAGGTGCAATGTGCAATTTCATGGATTAGCACCAAATTCACATTTTTTCCTAAAGTAACTAAGATTGGGAATTATAAATGTTCAGTTACTTTGTATTTTCATTATACTTGTAATGAGGATTTAAGTGTCCTATCAAACCCGTTCGGCTAACGACCCTTCACTGGTCAAGAGTGCGGTGGGTAAGAGTGGATACCCAATGGCGGTCATTTTACAGGCTACTTTCTTAAATACCCCTTGTAGACCAGCTTCATGAATGAGGCCTACTAACGGTAAGATTGACTTTTTACGTATACATAGATAATATATTAAACTTTTAATTTTATATAGTATAATGGTGTATTTTACACTTTAAAAATACTAGGTTGTTTAATCTATTAATAAATTAAACTTTTTAATTTAATTAACTCTTAGATCGTGTGATTATAGATTTAATAATACTCTCTTAATTAAACAATTAACTAACTTAACAGAATCCATAAGAGTGTAATTGAACTATTCAAAAAGAAACATCAATGATCTAAATATAAAAATTCAAAATTAAAAACTATTTAATTAATTTTTAAGCTATGAACCCAAGAGTTGCACCTTTTGAAACCTTTCAATTACTAGAGTTAATGTTTCATGAATGTGACTTTTCATATTCCATAACTTGATGGCAAGTTATGAAACTCTTGAAAACCTTTGGATTCCATAACTTACGGACTTAATTTTGTAACTCCTTAAAAACTTTTGAGTTCGAAAACTTGGTTGCAAGTTTTGTAACTCTTCAAAAACATTTAGATCAAATTTTAACCAATAAAAATAATCATATTATCTTTTACCAATTTGACCTAATTACAATTCATGTAGATAAATCAAATGATACAAATAATTAGTTTAACATATAATCTAGTAATTATTTTATAATTTGACAATTTATCTTTTAATTTAGATAAGGATAATTATTTTCAAGACATAAAAATTGAATTTTGATCAACAAAACAACTTATAGTGATTATCCAAATCCAAATGAAGCCAAGAAATCCGAAAAATATGTCAGAGCCGTCACCACCTCGTGGTAATTTTTACCACTTCGTGGTGATCAGGCAGAGTCCAAAAAATGAGTTTTTCAGCTTTGAACAAACAACAATTGCATCAAATGATAGAAAACACTCATGGCTCTGATACCACTGTTGGGTTTTATGTACTATATCACTCATATGGTGCACATACAACCCTAATGATTTAGATCTAACTTTTCTCTAGTAATACATGCAATATTATTTTCCAAAGCATGAAGCCTAACTAGCATACAAAATTTGATACATGAATCATAAAAACTAGTTAGAAGAATACCTCTTAGTTGTAACATGTTGAATTTGGCTTTTCAAGAGCTTAGCACCCCAAGTGTGATGCCTCAAACAAATCACAAACACCATGAACAATTGGAGGATAATGAGAGAGAGGTCATGAAGCACTAAAATCGGTAAGGGTTCAACTAGGAATCATTAGAAAAATTTTAGGTGCATTAGGGGTTACATTTATAGTGTGGAATTCCTAGGGTTTCAACTTGTAAACCCTAATTCACTTCCTTGGGCCTAGAATCCAATAATCCATATGATAAGCCCTTTGGACTAAGTCTTAGTCCATTCTAATCAACATGGATCATTAGCCCAAACTATATGTAATACTGATTTACCTAATCAGTCCCCGTTAATTTAATTAGTCTCTTTTGATCACTAAATTAATTTCAAATTAATTCTTGATCAATACTAATTAAATAATGTGATTTCTCCATTAATATATTATACTTATAAAATATTAATAAATCACAAATAACCTCATTCTCAAAATCCATCCTATCAAATTGTTCTGGTGAAGGCAACCCGAAAAGGACCATGCTACTCTCGGGTCAAGTACATACCAACTATAGTTATGGGCTTAGACACCTAATCCAACAGACACAACGCTTGGACAATGAGATTGATTCTAATCTATATATTGTGTTTGTACGATATCTAGAATAACGGAGGAATATTGGATCACTTATCTAAGGACCAATGTCTGTTTAAATTAGAGTTTGGCAGTTGCTTCAAAAAGCACACTTTGCTGTTTAATTTTGGAAGTTGTAATTTAGTTATAGGCTTATCCAAGTGAGAGACTGTTGTATTAGGTGTCTAAACCATTAACTAAATTATTATAAACATAAATTATTATCAAAGTCCTTTTGGGTTGCCCTTAAATAATTTATTAATATGTTTTGAGAAAAATATATTAATTCGAAATTATATTATAAATTAATCAGAAATTAATTGGAATTAATTTCGGGATTAATTGGAATAATTAAAAGTGGAATGACTAAAGGTGACAATGTTCAAAAGATCGGGCATTGACCAATTCTAGAACCTCCCTAAGGATGGACGGTTCTAGGATGGGATTCTAGATTGTTTCTAGAGCTTTTCTTGGGTTCTAAGGAAACTTGGGTGGAAAGCAAAAGGGATAAGGCTTATCCACGGAAACCTACCTTATCCAATCTCCTCTAGTTACCTATATAAACCCTCTAAGGATATAATATTTTTGCCACTGTCATTCACCAAAGGAATTCTGAAAATTCCCTTCCCTCTCCCTCTCTTTTCAATAATCCTCCAACTGCTAGGGTTTGGGTGTGAGCCATCAGAGGCACAAGATTTCTGGTGCTGGCTTTCTAAAGTTCTACAAAGAATGATCTCTAGTTTGTTTACAATAATAAACTAAAACATGTGTTTTCTAATATCCCTTCTTGTAAATCAAAAATACCAATGTACTTTAGGCTTCTTGAATTCAAATTGTTGTTTGCATATCATAGTGAGAACATAGATCCTTTAGGGTGTATGCGAACTTAGGGTTTTATGTTTTCTGCAAAACGTATGATTTTTCTTATCTATAAAACCCATCATACATGTGGTTTAAGAGGTCGACATAATGTTGGTGAGTCCACATGTTTTATTGTTATAAAACATGTGTGGGTATTTTAGTTGTTTTGTTTATTCTAAACTACCTTGAGTTTGTGAGTACTATCAATACTTCCATAGGTAGGTTCCTAGTGGGTGTCTAAGATGGTTGAGTGTTGGTTGACCAAAACTCGCTTCCTGGAGATTGTGATTACTATCACTACTTAGTTGGATTAATCCTATTAGTAGTTTATGATAGCTAGTTTTAGTTTGACAAAGTTACGAAGAGTTCCTTGAATCGAGGTATGAGTTTCGATCCCGAAGGAATTAACACGATGATTCATCAGACGTCATTGTGGTAAAAAAGTTATGCCTACTTCGACTTGTCGTCGAGTTGTAGCTAGCAACTACAGGTGGGAGTGTTAATCTCGTATAGATCCATATGAATCAGTGTGTTGATGAATCATGTCTTATCTAACTCTTGTCGTGGGGGCCTCCCCTGGTCGGTTGTGTTGTTATTCGCGTTGTATATTATACGGTATACTTATTATATATATTATTTATCTTATATATATATATATATATATATATATATATATATATATATATATATATATATAATGTGTGTTTAACGTAGCCGAGAATTTGGGCAAAGTAACACAAGGTACTAAGCTTATCAAAAGTTTGGGCAGAATAACTACCGCCCTAATATTACCCTAATGTTATGGGCATAATTATCTAACTATAGTTAGTGATAACTACATAAAGTTGTGTTATAGACATGTATCCACCCTCCTCCCCCCCCCCCCTCCGAAAAGACTTGAAAATGAGGCCGTGAACTCACCTGTGAGTTTGAAAACGTTGATGTAGGGTAGAAACCACAAGTTAGCGCTTCGAGAGGGGATCGGAGTGATGGCACACGAGGCGATTTTAGAAACAGGATTCGAGAATGGTGTGAGGAAAATGAACTGCCAATACCTGCTATCTATAGAAGGATTAGAGTGTGTGTCGCACATTGCGCGTCGTGCAAATGCACATTAACCGCACGATCATCCTACGTGTCCTCATCTCAGTATGCCACGTCATCCTATATCTCAACGCAATCAGGTGTCAGTGCACGCGGTGCACTGCGCGCAAGCACACGTGATGTTAAAAATTAAACTTTGAAATTCCATAACTCTCACATACAAACTCCGTTCATAATGACTCTTATATATTCGTGTAGGTATCTTCATTCTCTACAACTTTCTTTTTGGTCATTTTTTCTTGTTTTGACTTCCATTTTTCGACGTGATTTTATTACCGCTATAATCTTAAAAAATCATAACTCTCACACGTGATGTCTGTTTTAGCGTTCCTTGCCTCATAGTTCCTACTTTAAGTAGTACAATGATTGTCTAGTTGGTGACTTTTTTCAAAATTCAACCAATCTCCTTGTAGTTTTTCGTCGTTGTAACTGTTTAATTACGGTAGATATAAATTTACCACAGCAGCCATATCTTCTGCATACTATGTCAGATTCTTACGAAATTTATATTTATGGAATCGCGGTAGCTTAAGGAGTCTAAATATGCTAATCGGCTTTCAAAGTGACGCGACTTTTTTGTGCACTTATTTTTTAGCCTAATGGTTGACGTAATTATGGGTGAAATTTTCGAATATATTAAACTATATTGGGTGGTTACAAGGTTTTCCTTATTACATTCTCACGTCCTATCGTTAAGTGTTAACGGAATTTGGTGGCGTATTCGTTGGGTTTTCACATCCTCCCCTCGTTAAAAGAAATTTCTTTCCAAAATTTAGCGTGTAGTTGGGGAGTTCTCAAATAAATTGGGATACTTGCTCCTCATTTGATCTTCACGTTCCCACGTGTACTCTAGTCCTCGCCTAAAGTTCCATCGTACCTTGACTATCGGAATGCGGATTTTCTTAAGCCTCTTGACTTCACGGTCCATGATCTCGACTGTCTCCTCGATGAATTTGGGTTTCATTTCGATCTGGATCTCATCGATAGGTACAACTAGCATATCTTCCTAGAGACGTTTCTTAAGGTTCGAAACATGCAAGACATTGTGCACGCTGTTGAGCTCTTGGGGTACAGCGAGTCGGTAGGCTATTGGGCCTATTCTGGCAAGGATCTCAAAAGGTCCTACGTATCACAGACTGACTTTGTCTCCCTTTCCAAATCTTATAACTCCTTTCCAAGGAGATACTCTTAGCATGACTTTATCCCCAACTTGAAATTCAAGTAATTTTCGTCAAAAGTCGGTATATTTCTTCTGACGATCACGATTCATTCTCAATTGTTCCTTGATTTTCACGATCTTCTCGGTTGTCTCGTGAATAATATCAGGTCCGGTTAGCAACGTGTTCCCAGCGTTCTTCTTTGCTAGTTGTGTGTCATCGACTTCTACCCAACACAACGGTGAACGAAACTTTCTCCCATAAAGTGCTTCAAATGGTGCAGCCTTTATGATTGTGTGATAATTATTGTTATAGGAAAAGTCAACCACTGGTAGGTAAATATCACATGCATCTCCAAAGTCTATCACGCATACTCTGAGAATATATTCTAAGGTTTGTATGGTCCTCTCGGTTTGACCATCTATCTAAGGTTGATAGGCGGCACTCATACTGAGTTGGGTTCCTAATGCTCGCTGGATTGATTGCCACAGCCGCGACATAAATCGGCTCTCTCTGTTTGAAATTGTCGATATAGGTACGTCGTGGAGTCGGACTATTTCCTTGACATAATAACTGCCTAAGTTCTCCATTTTATCTATTTCCTTAATGGGTAGGAAATGGGCTGAATTTTTCAGACGATCGATTACTACACAAATCGTGTCATAACTGCTAGGCGTCTTGCGTAGTTTTGTGATGAAGTCCATGGCAACTTGTTCCCATTTCCATTCTCGAATTTCGGGTTGTTACAGTAGACCCGATGGTTTCTGGTATTCGGCTTCACCTTAGCGCAGGTCAGATTTGGAGTTTCAGGTGGGAGATATGGTTCTCCTGAAGGTGTCACCTTGGAAAAGTGTCATTCGGTTAAGGAAGCGGGGCAAGTTGCGCCCCAGGTATATCGGTCCCTTCAGGGTTTTGGCTCGGGTGGGCCGGGTTGCATATCGTCTAGATCTTCCAGCCGAGTTCAGTCAGATTCATAGTATATTTCATGTCTCTTAGTTGAGGAAGTGTTTGGTGGATGATTCCGCAGTTGTACCTTTGGAAGATATTCAGGTGGATGACCACCTAAATTATGTTGAGAGACCAGTTGCAATTTTAGATTGGAAGACGAAAACCTTGAGGAACAAGATGGTGGAGCTTGTGAAAGTACATTGGCTGCACCGCAAGGGGTCGGAATGGACTTGGGAGCCCGAGGAGGAGATGAGGGAGCCTTATCCAGGATTGTTCGAGACGGCAGACTTTGAGGACGTAGTCTGATTCAAGTGGGGGAGAATTGCAATGCCTAGTTCCCGGTATGAATTTATATTTCATTTGTTATATTTTCCTTAAAGAACTCAACGAGTTGGAAGCCTAAACTCGTCGAGTAGAAGTTATCTTGACCGCGGGGTTTTATGAGGCAACTCGACGAGTTGAGGAGCCTCAACTCGGCGGGTTGACCGCTCTGGAGGAAACCCTAACTTTAGGGTTTTGCACCCTATTTAAACACCTTAAGTCCCAGGTGTTGGCCTCATTTCCAGCCTCTATAGTCCCTAACCCTAATCTCGAAACCCTAAAGCCATTTTTGAATGTGGTGACTTTGTGAGTTTGTGTTGGTGTGTTTGAAGCCCTTGGAAGAAAAGAGAAGCTTGATGCAAGGTGGTGATTCAAGTAGGAGCCTTGAAATCTCGATTCTTTTCACCATTTCCAGCATATTTCGGGTATAAAGTTCTAACCTTGCTCAATAATTGGTTAGGTCTCTTTTTGGGTTAGTTTTGAGGCTCTTAGCCATGTTTTAGTGATTGGTGGGGTTAAAGGACGTCCCAAGTGCTATCCGTCCAGATCCATGGTCCTCTTGAGCTATTTTGGAATAAATGTGCCAACTTTATGGTCTTAAGGGCTCCATGCATGCATTAAGTCCATCTTATTGCTTCTTTTGAACATTTGAGATTCTTCTAAGCATATTGAAGGTAAAGCTGGAAACTTTACTTGAATTTACAGCCTTTAAGAACCAGATCTATATTATGGACCTTTGTTTTGATGAATAAGTGCTCATTGTTTAAGCCTTAACGTTTTAAGCTTAGGGTTTGGGTTCTATACCCATTAGGATGGTTCTTAAGGGTAAAGTTGAAAACTTTACCCTTCTAAGATGATATTTTAGTCAAGATTTGAGTGGTAGACCTTTTAGTTTCGAGAATGGTGACTTAATAGATTAAGAGGTGTGTTTCCTGAAGAAGTCGGTGAGTTCACGGGTGAACTCGGCGACTTGGATCGATTTTTACCGATTCTACTGACTAAAGGGGAACTCGGCGAGTTCATGGGTGAACATGGTGAGTTGGACCGAATTTCCGCGGTTCTGTTGATTAATGGGAACTCGGCAACTTGAAGGACAACTCGGCGAGTTGGGGTCAACTTGGAACGTTGGCTTTGACTTTGACTTTGACCAAGGTAGACCTTTAAGGGGGTTTTGAAATATTGATCGGTATCTAAGGGATTGTTTCTGTTTAGGGGTTGAGTAGAGCTGATTTCCGAGGCCAGGATTTATCCAGTTATCATTCAGCATTCAAGGTCAGTTTCCTTACCGGGTTTAGTGGGTCAAACACACCAAGGTCGGCCCATGTTTGATCATGTTGTTATACTTGTTGTCTTTGTGATACTTGTATGTGCTTCTATATGTATGCTTACTGGGCGGGGCCCGTTATATGTGTGTGGGCGGGGCCTGTATCTCATTGCGATCCGAGTGTGGGCGGGGCCTGTATTGTTGGATTAATGTTTAAGTCCATAACTATATTTGGTATGTACTTGACCTGACCCGGCATGGTCCATTTGGGTTGCATGGCATCGGGACAATTGGATAGACAAGATGAGGAAAAAAAAAGGATACTAGTGATTTATATTAATATATTATAAGTTCTAATATATTAATATATAATCATATTATTTAATTAGTATTGATCAAGAATTAATTTATAATTAATTAAGTGATCAAAAGGAACTAATTAAATATGGACTCTTAGATATATATGTGTGATGGGCCAAGTTTATTTAGGTTGGGCTAAGCTTTCATGGATAGTCCATGGAGTGTTTAACCCATGGATCATATGAAATGAAGGGTCATGGGTTTAACCCTAATCTCCACACTATATAAAGATGTCCTTGGTTGGTGAAATTTGCACTAGTGTGTGTACACAAAAGGGCAAGGCCGATTTCACTAGAGAGAACCAAAGTATCCTTATTCTCAAGGTCATTCCAAGTGTTCATGGTGTTGTGTGAACCATTTGAGGTGTCACACTTAGGGCACTAGGCACTCAAGCTTCATGAAGACAAGTTACATCAAAAAGGTATGTATTCTATCTATTTTATTACCCAAGTATATGATATTTGTATGCTAGTATAGGGTAATATCTTGGAAACTTCATATTTGCATGTATAATAGAGAAAACATAGATCCAAGGTATTTAGGGTTGTATATGCACCATAGTATGTTGTAGTATACTAAAACCCAACATGTATCTCACTGGGCGGGGTCCATTATCTGAGTATGGGCGGGGCCCATATCTTACTATTATCGGAGTGTGTGTGGGGCCCGTATCTCGTTATCGCGTGATATGTATGTTATGCGGCATTTTGGGGGAACTCACTAAGCTTTGTGCTTACGGTTTTCAGTTTATGTTTTAGGTACTTCTGGTTCCAAGGGGAAGAGCTGAGGATGACTGCATCGCACACACCATTGGGATTCTGCACATGATGTTTTACTCTGTTTTTTATGACAATTGATATATTTGTTTTTTTATTTGAGATGATTGGATGATATTGGAATTACTATTTTAACTATTATTAAAAACAAAAGTTTTGGGACCATATTTTTGGATGTTTCAAGTTGGTATCAGAGCCTTGGTTTGAGGGATTCGGGCACACTCTCGGGTGTGTCTGAACTCAAACTATGGACTTGGTATAAATTTTCAAAAGAAAACATTTTTATAAAAGAATTTCTAAAAGAGAAAACGGTATGGGGCGTGCAATCAGCCGTGCTCAAGTAATTCATCCCAAAATACCCATACATGTTTATATTTGATATGAATTGTGAATTGTGAATCGCATGCTAGATTAGGGCTAAGGATCTAGGAGAGATGTCGTTGTATGCCTGTTATATGAGCTTATAGATTTGCATGCTAATACTGATCGGTCAGTGATAGGATGGCCTGATTAGGTTATGCTCTGTTCTGTTTACTTGATGCTAGAATGTGGCTTGCTTTGTGCTTTTAGGAGTTCTTGCTAATCTCAGCTAGTTAGTAAGTGAATATGCTAAGTTACATATTATGAAAACTACATAATTTCAAAAGGTTAGGTTTAGCTCTATTGCACAGCTCTTGTTTGAGTCCAACCGTTGTAGGGAGAGACCTCTCATTCGAAGAATTATCTAGACTTTGTAATATGTAATTGTATTCGTGAGCTAGTTAGAGAAGGTTAGCATGAGTTCCTTCCGCAGCTAATGTCAGATAGTGGTGTGGAGTCTGCCCTAGGAAAACCTAGGATGAGATTTAGTGTTGGGAGCTCTAGCTATGAGGGATATGTTGGTTATAGAGTAACTTGGCTGAGTGAAGGCACTTCTTGAGGAAAAGTACGGATAGATATGGAAGATAGTATGGGCACATACTACTGGAAGCAGAGGATCCGTACTCGATTCAAGGAGGGCTGTAATGTAGCCAGTGAGCTTGTGTAGTAATGATTTCCCCGATATGCGCATTGATGCTTATTCGGAAAGTTTATGTCTATTTTCAGTATGGTGGTATTGCGAGGAAGGCCAGTGGGCAGTTTCGGTGTCGGGGAGGGTTCAAGCTCGGGTTCTGGAGTCGGGCAGCTTGATGACCAGACGAGGGAGTTCATCTCGTCTGATATTACGCGCAGTATCCTTGATCAGACTCCTGTGATTTTTGGCTCGGTCAAGGAGGGTATTCAGGAGATTCTTGATGAGAGATTGAGCGCCTTCCGCGCTGAGATTGTGGCATTGATCGGGACACACTCTCTGATCTTCAGGGAGTTTCGGGCTTGTGGAGCACTAGACTATTATGGGGTCAGGGACCCCATTGCGAGCAGCAGGTGGTTCGGAGATGTTGCCAACGCCTTTCGTACCAGCCGTTGTCCCGAGGAGGAAAAGGTCAGACTAGCTTCCTGCCTCCTGAAGGACAGGGCTCTTTATTGGTGGGAGGAGGTAGGGCATGATATAGGAGATGATGTTGCTATTGATTCGATGACCTAGAGTGATTTCTCGACCAGGTTTCGAGCCGAGTTTGCACCGTTGATCGAGGTGCAGCAGCTGGCGCGAGAGTTTCAGGATCTCCGTCAAACTACTAAGACGGTGATTGGGATCACCGCTATGTTCAAGGAGAGGGCACTTATGGTTCCAAAGTATGTGGCAGACGAGGAGATGAAGAAGACCCGATACCACGAGATGTTGAGGAGCGATATCCGACAGTTTGTGAGCCGATCCAGGTGCAAGACGCTGGAAGACATGATAGCGAGGGCTAGGGAGAGAGAGATTGACTTGGAGATGGAGAAGAAGAGGAAGCCATATCCTGTGATCAGTGTTGAGAGTTCAGGCAAGAGGCCCAAGGTGGTTGATACGAGTGGGAAGGGCCAACAGGGCCAACGCCGTTGTGGCAAATACGGCAGATCGCACGAGGGAGCGTGCAGGGCGGGTGGTTCTGGATGCTTCAAGTGCGGTCGGACTGGTCACATCTGTAGAGATTGTACTGCTACGACCACCGTCACCCTGGTATCTGGTCTGATTTGCTTTCAGTGCAATCAGAGGGGCCACAAGAAGGCCTAATGTCCGAGTTTGGCTGCAGCAGGACCGGTGTCAGCACCTGCTCCTACGACATTGAGGATTACTGACGGCCGTCAGGGCCGAACAGATACGCCAGCAGCGAAGAGCAGGGCGTTCAAGCTGATGGCGGAGGAGGCGTGTGCAACTCCTGATGTTGTGATGGGTATGTATCCTCTCCATATCTCTTTATTTATATTGAAACTTTGCTTATGTTTATGTGTTTTATTTTAGGATCGTTCCTCGTGAATGGTATCTCCGCCTGGGCATTATTCGATTCGGGGGCTACCCAATCTTTTGTATCTATTGTGCTAAGCAAGAGATTTGTTGGAGTTCCAGGAGAGCTTAATCGCCCTCTTGATGTGTAGATTGCTGATGATAGATCTATTCGGGTTGCGAGGGTTCATCGGGGGTGTACCCTTCAGTTATTTAGCGAGCAGTATCCGGTGGATCTGGTTCCTACTCCTTTGCGTGGGAACAAGGTTATCGTGGGCATGGTTTGATTGAGCCCTAATGGGGCAGTGATCGACTGTGAGCAGCAGTTGGTTCGTGTTCTGACCCCAAGTGGGGGAGAGTTGGTGATTCGGAGTGAGAGACCGCAACATGCACCGGTTATGTGTTCTGCAACGAGGGCCAGACGCTATCTTCATCAGGGTTGTGCAGGTTTCATCGCCTATGTAATGGATACCGAGGATAAGGGTAAGGCGACCATGGACGATTTGCCGATAGTGCGGGAGTATCCGGATGTGTTCCCGGAGGATCTGCCTGGGGTGCCTCTGGAGAGACAGGTGGAGTTCAAGATTGATTTGGTTCTAGGTGCGACTCTGATAGCCAAAGCACACTATCGGTTGGCTCCTCCCGAGATGCAGGAGTTATCTACATAGGTGCAGGAGTTGTTAGACAAAGGATTTATTAGGCCGAACAGTTCGCCTTGGGGAGCACCGATTATGTTCGTGAAGAAGAAGGATGGGTCTCATCACATGTGCATCGACTACCGGGAGTTGAATAAGGTAACAGTGAAGAACCGTTATCCACTCCCGAGGATTGAGGATCTCTTCGACCAGCTTCTGGGTGCATCTTAGTTCTCCAAGATTGATCTGTGATCAGGTTATCATCAGATGCGATTTATGGACGAGGATGTGTAGAAGATAGATTTTCGGACTCGCTATGGTTATTATGAGTTCGTGGTGATGCCATTTGGGCTCATCAATGCACTCACCGCGTTCATGGATCTTATGAACCGTATGTGCAGCTGATGATGGATCGGTCTGTGATAGTCTTCATTGATGATATCTTGGTTTATTCCAAGACGCAGGAGCAGCATGAGGAGCACTTCAGAGAGGTGCTGGAGACTTTGAGGAGGGAGAAACTTTTTGCAAAGTTCTCCAAGTGCGAGTTTTGGTAGCGCTAGGTGCAGTTCTTGAGGTACCTTGTCAATCAGAAGGGTATTCTGGTCGATCCGGCCAAGGTCAAGGCTGTGATGCAGTGGGAGGTTCTGAGGTCTCCATCTGAGATTCGTAGTTTTCTTGGTTTGGTGGGTTATTATCGGAGATTTATCCAGGATTTCTCTAAGATTGATGTTCCATTGACCCGACTGACCAAGAAGTCAGTGACATTTCGTTGGGAGCCTGAGCAGCAGGCAGCTTTTGAGACTCTTAGACAGCGATTGTGTGAGGCGCCGATTCTGACCCTGCCAGAGGGTGTTGATGATTTTGTGGTTTATTGTGACGCATCAATCACGGGTTTGGGTGCAGTTTTGATGCAGCGGGGTCGCGTGATCGCTTACGCTTTGAGGCAGCTGAAGCCTCATGAGGCGAATTATCCGACTCATGATTGGGTGTGTTGTTGGTATTGATAGCTCGAGAAGCCGGAAGGGCAACAGCTAGGGATTTCTTTTGGGGAGCTTCTGCATTCGAGGTGAGTTTTCCTCACTGTACTTATGGGTCGAATGCACCAATGCCAGCCCTTTTGGATTGTTATCCTGGTTTATCTTATGATTGAGTGCTGATATGATCTGTTAGATCGGTATCCTGGTAGATAGGATGTTACTATACAGTTATGATCTGTTGGATCTGTATCCTGATAGATAGGATGATGTCATGCTTAGTGATCTGTAAGATATGCCTGTTTGTTTGTTGACTGGTTATGTATTTAATTGCTATGTATATGTCGACATGTGTGTGTGTGTGGTTGGGTTGAGGTGGTCAGGATTTGTGCTGAAGGCCAACAGACCTAGGGCGGCTTGGATAGACTGTAGTCCCTACGAGGCGGTCCAGTCATGTCGGAGGCCCGACGAGCGGTCCGGATAGGCTGTAGGCCCTGCGAGGCGGTCCAGTCATGCCAAAGGCCCGAGAGCGGTCCAGACAGGTTGTAGGCCTTGTGAGGCTGTCCGGACATGTTGAAGGCTCTTTATGCATGTTGTTAGTTGTATATGTTATATGTTGGGTGTTGGTACTTTGGGGGAACTCACTAAGCTTCGTGCTTACAGTTTTGGTTTATGATTTCAGGTACTTCAGTGGATCGTGGCAAGGACCGTACACATCCTCGCGTTTTGGACTTATGATTTCAGGAAAACTCTAATAATGTGGATGTTTTGGAAACTATGTTGAGAGAGATTCTGATTTTTAAATAATGTTGGGAACAACGTTTTTGTAAACGCTTCTATAGAAAAAAAATGTTGTTTTGAAAGGTTTAAATTTTATGAAATTTTTGGGATGTTACAATTCTCATTCCCTAACTATTTTATCGATCCAACAATTAAAGAAGAAGTATATCCGATGAACCCTTCCAATGAAGAGGTGATCCAAAAAAAATAAAGCAAAAGAATAAGCGGACGTATGTAGCGTGTGTTTGATCCCGCCGGGATGAGAAGTCTAAAGTGGCCGATTAGGTTTCTTAATTTTCTAATTTTCTAAACAATATTCAATCACATGAGAATTTGGTGATCTCCGTTTTGATGTTTGTAGCCTTCTTGTAGCCCCGTCCTGATATTTTATTATAACATAAAAATATTAATCCAATTTTATCAAACATATGTTTGAGTTTGAGGACCATTAGAATGTTTGTAACTTTTATTAGTATCTCCGTTACTCAATTTCATAAAAAAGGAAGGTCAAAACATGAAAATAAAGCTTGTCAATTTCGTGAAATTCGTTACAAAGATTATTTGCAAAGCAGAAGTCAAAATCTTGACATTTTGATCGTTCCTCCAATATAACCATTCAAATTATTAATATCAAAGTTGACCAGTTTAATGTTCATAACTTTTTTTGGAATAACCATAAATCTGCTTTAAATTCAAAGCATGAAAATAAGTCAACTCGATTTCACCAAAAATGTGGTCAAAACTGTAAAGATTGAACGTATATTTTCAATGTTAGTAACTCCCATACATTTTCTTTATAGAATGAAAGAAGAAAATCTATCTCGATTTCACCAAACAAAACTCAAAAACATGCTTGACCATTTGATACGACATCCTAGTCACATTGTCAACAGAGAAGTTACTTGGAAGACTTCTACATCTTTCTTTACTTGGTCATACATCATGTATTAGTTTTCCTTTATTTTCTCATGCATATCCTTTTAATAAGCATTTAGATTACAGTAAGTAGTAGCCCACGATTCCATTTCCTGCATATTTCA
Source organism: Lactuca virosa (assembly GCF_052849685.1). NCBI lineage: Eukaryota > Viridiplantae > Streptophyta > Magnoliopsida > Asterales > Asteraceae > Lactuca > Lactuca virosa. The sequence goes on from NC_136433.1 coordinate 162,078,244, forward strand.
AGGCATTAGTGGTAGATTGCATTTGTTATTTAAAGCTTTGTAATTCCTTTTTATGAAGAGAGAAGAAAATTGTTTCAGTTTGTGTTCTTAAATTTTGTTAGTAGAAAGGAGATTAGCCATCTCAGAATTTGGCTCTATCAATTGGTGCTTTCATCATTCGTTCTCATGACTCCCAAGTCAGAACACAGCGGCTCCACCTCCGACAACCCCAAGGTCACCACCGCCGACAACCCAGTCGCCGCCCTTCATGCCCACATGCTTCATATCGATCAAATTACCACCGATACCAACGCCAAACTCGACAAATTGATCCAAATCCTGACCGACCAACATGTTAACCAGCAACCACCGCCACCGCCACCACCCCCACCGAATCAGACCCTCCGACCACCGAAAATTCTCCTGCCGACTTTTGACGGTTCCAACCCACTCGATTGGATTTTCCAAGCTGAGAATTACTTCACCTACTACACCATTCCACCACCCCCACCGCGTAACTGCTTTATCTCCGGTTTACGTCCCGACATTCAATCAGAGATTGTCATCCATAACCCGCAAACACTTCATGCCACTTATGGTCTCGCCAAATTAATTGAAGACAAGCTCCATGATAACCTTCATCTTGTTGCTGGTAAATCGGAACCACCACCACCGACTCTACCCTTGTTGGCTGCCTCGCCTTCCACTTCCCCACCACTTCCAATCAAGAAACTGAGTCCCACCGAAATGCAACAACGAAGGGCTGAAGGCCTCTGTTACAATTGTCCAGCCAAGTATCAACCCGGCCACCAGTGCAACCCGCCCAAGTTCCTCCTTCTTTAATCAGACAACGATCCATCATGGCCGGACCTGCAACAAAATGACTTTGGCCTTGAGGACAAGGCCGTTTTTTAGGGGCGGAGTATTGATACGACATCCTAGTCACATGGTCAACAGAGAAGTTACTTGGAAGACTTCTACATCTTTCTTTACTTGGTCATACATCATGCATTAGTTTTCCTTTATTTTCTCATGCATATCCTTTTAATAAGCATTTAGATTACAGTAAGTAGTAGCCCACGATTTCATTTCCTGCATATTTCAAGGCATTAGTGGTAGATTGCACTTGTTATTTAAAGCTTTGTAATTCCTTTTTATGAAGAGAAAGAAAATTGTTTCGGTTTGTGTTCTTAAATTTTGTTAGTAGAAAGGAGATTAGCCATCTCAGAATTTGGCTCTATCACCATTTAATATATATAAAGTTCTTAAAATCGGATTACATTTGCGTACGATTTAATTAGGAAAGAAAATTAGCTGAATGTCAACGAACACAAGTAAAAGACAATGAGAATTTGACCCTATTAATGCCAGTAACTTTCTAGAGATCTCCTAACTTTTTCATTAAATCCAAAGCAAGAAATTTAACTAAATTTGATCAAACAAAGTAACATGCCATTGACCTTAGTTTCTGCTGCAACTCGTGCTACACAATCTGCAGAAAATGAAAATGAAAAGCAAGAACAGAAATGAACATGCATCTCGTTATCACACAGTGCAATAATACATGGTAGACAGAGATCTCATTTAACGGTGTCACAACGCTTTCACAATGTCGAAAAAGAAGCTTTAAATTTTTGTAATATATCACATTTTTTTGGGTCCATATATAGCTAAATTCCACTTGTGAATCCCTCTGCGTTCTCTTGTTTCTTTATGATTTCAGGTCCACTGGGGTTTCAAAGGACATTGAAATGAAAAAGTTCATATGCATAATGCTCTTATAGTTGTGAACCTTTGGCAATGATCATTCGATCAATAGCGACATGACTAAAAATCTTTGGCAAACATATAGGGACACCATTATTGCATCTTTCATGGCATTATGTCTCTAGGTCCTTTTTTTCGACCTTTCGTCCTTTGATTTGTTATATGGTGATAACTTTATACAGACAGCAACTGCCACAGAAACGTCAGATAAAAATATAAGGACAAAAACGTCAAACGTTAATGATTAGGTTTTGTACTTTCTTAACTTATGTACTCTTAATGTTATTAAAAAAATTGTATGTACATTGTTAACGTCTACCAGAAATTTGATCCTATTTCATCAAATATATGTACTAAATGAGATAATCAAGAAATAAAATAGGTGGAATACATATGGAAGATTAGGGTTTCTTATATTTGGCACACACATCATTTACTTAATTACTTTGTTAACATAAAAAATTAAAGACTGATAATATAGAACAAAAATCATATAGATCGAAAACATATAGGACGGAATATGAGTATTACACCCTTGTATCCCATAACGTATCAGTAGCTAGTACATCTATTACAACATCACAAGACAACATATGCACGATTAGTATTCATATCTTCATAACGTTTTTAGTTAATTAATAACATTGACCTTTAAAAAGTTGTAAGCATATTATAATTTCCAACAAACAAAATCTTCAAAGTAGTGTTAGGGTCGTGCATAGTTTTTATGCTGATTCTTTTTAACTTACCGTTATTTTACCGTTTGATGATGGCTTTTCATATCATTGGTGACCATCAGTCATGAATGCTGGAAAATTTTGGTAAAGCGTCATGATCAAAATTTCCATCTTTAGAAAGTATAGAGTTGCAGACACAAAGATAGGTTTCTCTTTTGGGAGATGTATAAATTCTCAATTAGGCAATGGATTTGATATATCTTGCATTGTGTGCTTGTAACGTACAACCCTTAAATGCTTGTCAAAGGCTTTTAGGGTAAAGCATAATATAGGTAAATGGGGAGGGAGAGAATTTGCCATTTTTAGTTCCCAATCAGGATACAATCATACAAATCCATTAGCTATGGAACCAATTAATTAGGGACAAATGTTTCTCGTATATAGTTAATAAATGGCTTCAACAGTTCATTAATTTATTCTTATGTTTTAGAACATAGCAAAAGCTCGTTTAACAAAACATTTTCATTATAACATTAAGATAAAAAAATTATTTATAAAAAGGTTAAACATATATTATGTTACAGTTCTCAGTAACATCAAATATCAGCCAACAACTTTTACATGAAATCGGTGCAAATCCGACGGAAATAAAGAAATGCTAAAGATCTAAATTCATAGGTTAAAGTTTTTTAGTGTGTTCATCACATAGAAAATATATTTTACAATATTTACAATTAAATAACTACAATACCTTTTTGGTTTGGAGACAAGCTACATAAACAAATAGAAGGCAAGTACAATTATAAATTGTAGTTAAATATGATGCAGAGAAGTAGTGTACTGTTGAGTCCCTCATATGACAATCAATCATGGTTCTGATCCCAATGAAGCACGAACCGCCCTTCCATTATTTACTTCACTATTCACTATTGACCAGTGTTGCAAAACTCATTAAATGCTTTTTTGATAATCGACTCAAGTCGAGTATTTAGTCTAGATGGGAAGTAGTCATATTGGATATAGTACAACTCGTTTATGAAATTAATTTTAAGAAAAATATATATATAACAAATGTAACAGGTTTATTAAAAATTATAACAAAATACATTAATATTAATAACAATTATAGTTTTTTTTTTCTAAAATAAATCAATATTTCTGTGTTTTTCTGATTTTTTTTCCGATTTTGATCGTTTTTTTTCTGATTTTGACTGATTCCGTATTTTTCCGACTTCGACAGATTTTGATTGATTCCGAGTTTTTTTGTCGATTCCTAATTCACTACTAAAAAAAGCGCTTTTTCCGAGGGATATTTTCCTCGGAAATTCCTAGGAAAACGGCGTTTCCTAAGGAAATACCGAGGAAGGTTGGGTATTTATAAATATCCTAGGAAAAATGTAGGAAATTCCGAGGATTTCCGAGAAAAGCGCGTTTATGGTTATCCTAAGATTTTCCTCGGTAATTCGTAGGTAATACCGAGAAATTCCTTTTCCTCGGAAATATTCGTAGAAAATCCCTCCTTTTTTTAGTAGTGATTAGACGCCTCAGCCCCTACCCGATTCCGATTAATCGGCCGCTTATACCGACTTTTGCAACACTGTTATTGACTATCCTCGGCCACCAACTCTACCTAATCCCAAACATGTTGACACTTTTAATTTTATCAAGTGTTACTAATTTATATTGTATATTTTATTGGTTACTTATAAAATAGATGATTTAATCACCTTAAACATGCATGATGATTAGTATATGCAGCTTACTTTATAATATATTTTATTGAGAGAATGATCTCTATTACAAGCTTCTTCAGTTTCTTGTGTTGTATTGCTTTAAGTCAATTGGTTTTAGAATAATGGTAAGCTCACAATATTAAGTCGTAGCTTTTTACTTGGTTTTTCAAAATCTTTTTCAAATAGTGATTTTCTAACATGACTATTAATTATGGAAAATATTATCATAAATAAATGTGAAATTCATTAGTTATGAAGAATATTAATGCATTTTACATTTAATTATGATAGTATTCCTTATAATTAATCTATTTTACATTTAATATGATAATATTTTCCATAATTAATGTTTCTTATATCGGTCGAGGTTATAACTAGCTACCGCAGGTGGGGATGTTAACCCCGTATAGATCTGTACCTATATATCTCGCTCCAAATATTAGCGGTTATAGTAGTGTAGGTATGCTAAGTGTTTAGACTCAATTAATGAATATAGTCTCACTAAAAAGCCCTTCGCTAAAGTATGTGAATAGCTCCCAGCCTTAACTTAATTGTGGTTAAGTCACTAGGCATAATGAATTTTATTGTATAAAGTTTATAAAAGTCGAGTATGCTTGGTATGTATGTAAAAGTATAATCTACTCGTTTTTATAAAGATGTATGTTTCAAAGTAATGAACATATGTACATGTATAAACGTTATATATTAAAACATATAAATATACATGCATAGTAATAGATTGAATCCTTGAAATACTACAAAGTTTTATGACGTGTTTTTTTATGATATACAATGTCACATAAAAATCATATATTTTTATATCATGTAGCATTTGTTGTGTGGACTAGTTATTTCGCGATAAAATAACTATAATACATATACGAAGAGTTTATACTAGTTTATTTGTAGCAATGTTTTAAATTGTTAAATAACATTTTTATAAACTAGATTTATTGTATTTTCGCATAAACAATAATATATTTGTATAAACAACGTATATAGGCACATGTATTCCCCCCCCCCCCCCCCCCGGCAAAATAATTAAAATTATAAAAAAGGGACTGTAAGCATTCACCCTTGAAGCGTGAGTTCGATTTGTACGAAATCGGTTTATTTTGAGAAGCTTAACGTGAAAAACCACAAAGCCATGATTCTTGAACTTTGAAACACCTTCGGGACCGTTTTGTAACAAATTTACACTATAGGGATTGTTTTTTAAATTCACTCAACTATAAGGGCTATATGGTAATTTAATTAACAAAAGTAGGACTGATTTGGTTAAAATAAATCAAGGGAAGGGTTGCTTTGAATACATGGAGTCAATGATTGGGGATTGGGACTTACTTTGAAGAAATATTCAAAAAGGGGGTTAGTTTGATCATTTCATAAATACAATATAACTTAGGGCTTTTATGCTCGTCATTTGACTGATCGGCTACGGAAAGAAATATGAACGAATGTGAAGGTAGTCACGAAGGGAAGCACAAAGGAAAAAAGAAATCGTAAATCATAAGTCGATGGAGGGTGAAACCGCGAGGAGGAGTGACGAGAAGGGGATGCAGGGGTCGAGCATAACAACAACAGAGGGTGTTTAGGGGGTGGTGATGCTCGATCTGTGGGGCGGAGAGGGGTTGTGAGGGTGGCGATTGGCAGCGTGGCTCCACCAGATTCCTTCTTCTTTGAAAGTGCACAATGAGAGAGTAGGTTCGATTGGTTGCTGGTCGGTAGTAAGAGGGAGGGACAACTGCTAATTCCGGTGTAACATCCTAAAAATCAAGGATAAAAATTTCATTTTTATTATAATCAAAACATAGATGTAACTTAATCCAAACATTTAAAAACATTTCTAAGTAACATAATTATCATAGTTGAATCCCAAAATCACGTATTGCGGAAAACACGGGTGTACGCACTGTGATCAAGTCGGGCCCGTCGCTTCCGAACTGGAAGTACCTGAAACCAAACCACAAACTGTAAGCACGAAGCTTAGTCAGTTCCCCAAATACCACATATAACACAAACATACTGTCAGACATATCTGGGTGTCCGACCTACCCATCCGGTCTATTTCAACCGGATACTGCCGAGCATATCTAGGTGCCGGACCTACTCATTCGGTCTATTTCAATCGGATACTGCCGAGCATATCTGGATGCTCGACCTACCCTTTTCAGGCATATCTGGGTGCCCGACCTACCCTCCGGTTTATTTCAACAGGGTACGGGGTCTATTTCGCCCCCTACCACTACCACATAATATCACACATAAATCACATAATCATCAAGAAATACAGAAGCGATGATAATTATCACACATACAACCATCATATCATGCAAGAAATAAGGGGCCGGCCTTGGTGCCTTCGACCCACAACTTTCACGAAGGGAGACTCACCTCGAATGCAGAAGCTCACTGAAATAAATCCCTAATGTTGCTCTGACGTTTTCCCGGGCTATCAATACTAAAATAACACCCAATTAACAATTAGGTTCCCAAACCAAGATCCATAATCCATACTTGGTGTAAAATAACCATTTTACCCCTGACCAAAACTGAAGCCCAAGCCCAACACCAAAAGGCCCAAAACTATAAAATTCATAAAAGCCCACTAGTGGCCCAATTTTCCAAATTGGGCCCAACCCCCATATAGGCCTTATCCAAAAACCCAACAATTCCTTGTCAATAGCAAATACCAGAAAGCCCAAAGACACCACGAGGCTCAAGCCCATTGGGCCCATAAAGGCCCAAATCCATTGGGCCTACAAGGCCCAACAAAGAAATCCCACAACCTAGCCCAAGAAGGTCTTCAACTCCAAAAACAATTCATCAGTCCAGAAGTCTAACTTTCAAGGCCCAAGAACCAAATCCAAGGCCCAAAGATGACAAATAAGCCCAAAATGGCATTGTGCCATTTACGTTGGGCGTACACACCTGTACGCTGAGCGTACCCCCAGAGTCTACAGTATGCAGGGCGTACTTACATTTACGCGGGGCGTACCCGCTATTTCTCCTAAACTTATTTCATGGCTTAATCCGTTATGTCCTTCCATAAAAACCTCATAATACCTTCCAACTAAGCTCTTAATGTATAAAGTCGGCAACTTTATGCATTTACATGACTCAATGGGACCCAGTAACCATTTTAATCCATTAAAACCCAACAAGAACATGCATGGACCATATCTAAGCATCAAGCAAGCATTTTTATGAACTTATAACCTCAGAACTGCTAAGAGTGGCAACTCCAAGCTCCTGGAGTGGTGTCCAACCTCTAGATCTTGCTCATGAGCTCAAAATGGAACCAAAACCCACATAATCTTAGATCTCAACTTCTAATGAGCAAGGTTAGAACTTTTTACCTTTTATGAGCTGAAAATGTAGCAATTAGTCCAAATCCACAAGCCTTCCCCTTGATTCACCACCTTGCACAAACACTTTCACTCTTGAATGTACAGTAAAACCCATCAAAGATGCACATAAAAAGGCTCACAACACTCTTGGATGAAGCTAAAGCTTGAGAATAGGCTTTAAGACAATGGAGGATGAAAGAGAGACTCACACTTGGGACTTAAGGTGTTTAAATAGTGAGCCAACTCTAAAATTTAGGGTTTTGGGATACTGCACACTACGCTGGGCGTAGTTCCAGTACGCTGGGTTTACTGCTCAACCTCCCGCGTCCACTTTTCCCACACTACGCTGCGCGTATGCCAACTTACGTTGGGCGTACTCACGTGCATGCCACCTTTGCATGCATGGGACCTGAATGCAAACTTTTTCCACCAAGGGCTAAATCTTCCAATAACTTCAAAATACCATAACTCCCTCATCCTAGGTCTGTTTCCAACGAACCTTAAATCCACGAAAAGGTAGCAAGAAGCCCTACGCTCCTAACAACACACCCAAACCTTAAAACCTCCTGAATAAAACCCAAAATCCATAAAAGATCGATATATCCAATTACGATTATACCCTTGGCCTCCGAAGGCACAATCGAAAACTTGGATCAATTAAACTATGACACCCACATCCGAATTGGGCAAAATCCTTCCTCTCCCAAGGCTCTAAGCCTTATGACAACTGATGGTTGGTCCACGGCCCCGAGCAATGAAGCAAATTCAAAACCGAGTGTTACAACTCTCCCCCACTTAAATTAGATTTTGTCCTCGAAATCTCTCCTTACTAACACTCATATCAGAACAAACAACCTGAGGAATGCAACCGAAACTTCTATCCCAAAGAAAACAAACCTTTTTGCTACCGCAAGAGCACTTCTACCTTTCCGAGATCTGAAATCTATAATGGTCTGACTCCTCGACAGACTGCCTACGCTGAAATTTTACCATGTCGAAACCTCCTCGAACAATTGACCAAACATAACACTTTCATCCCTTATTATCTTGATGCAACCTACGAAAGCAAATCCACTCACCATAACCAGCTGCAAAACGATTTTACTCGACAGAAGGCTCAGATAATCCTTCGAGTAGAAGATTCATCCCTGGAACGGTTAGACTCAAATGAGAGTTGCTCAATAGGGTCAAATCAATTACTCTGAGATTATCTAATCCAACTGCAAGTGACTTAGCACTTTCGATCAACAAGTTACTCCACACACATGAATCCTCAAATCACTACTTCAACCCGAAGCATCACGCTGCCTCCCCTTTGTTTTCCAAAAGTAACCGAGACCTCCCTAGTCCCAGCTTATCTGCCAACTATCTGGATTACCGAACTCTTGCTCGGCTGCAGAGCCAAAAGGCACTCCCACAGCCGCCCCACGCGACTTCCAAAAGAAAACCTCGACTGACAATAATTACCCGAACCATCATGACACCAACTCGATGCTCAACTGAATGCTACAGGACCAACTGTGGCTTTTTCTCATACCCGGTCTCCCGCGACCTACCAATTTCTGATTCCCAACATGTTGTGGCGCTCCCACAGCCCTGCGCACAGACCCACCTTGGCCTAAACCATATGAAGAAATCCGCAAGCAAGTCACGGATTGTCACAATCACACCGCTGAACAGGGACCGGTGAATGCTACTGCCACCCCGCAGTCTTACAACACTTCCACCCTGCCATAACTGCCACCCAATACCTTACCGCTAATATTTCTATTCGAACATATCTAGAGTCGAGCATGCACTCGACCAAACACCCAAACTGAACTCGAGTCATGACTGGAACGCCACCCTGGGCTCCCTTCCCAAAGCCTGCTAACTAACACCAAGAAGACACGAACCCAATTTTGGGAGTTCCCTGAACTCCCAACTTACCCAATCCTCAATCCAGATAGCCACTTGGGCCGCCTTCCTCCCCGATAAGGATGCAAAACCCATTCTAGTTTCACACCTGCTTCTGTTCATGAATACCTGAACGATTCTCCCCCACTTTGATTCGACTAAGTCTTCACAGTACATGAGAATTGAAGGATTCCCAATCCTTCTTACCCTTTAAAAATTAAACTGCTGACAACCTACGCTTACCAATGCTAGTGATCCATTACCAGACAAACCCTGTGATCGCTCAACCTCTGGAATCTTGAAGAGTAATCTTGAAATCTAGTCCAATACGATACCTTGATTCACCTTCCATGATACTATACCAACTCCTTGAGTTCCCATGCTGGCGACTAGAAGCCATAACCCTTACCCTGGCTGACGAAGCTTCAGTCCAACTTCTATCCTCGGTGTTGGGTTAAGAAGTGTTGCGTCATTGGTCTTTTGGTCTAAGTCCATTGTTGTCACGGTACTGGGCCTGTCCAGCCGTGTTTCATTAATTAGGGTTTACTATATGTAGTGCATGCCTGCACCGTATGTCAAACAGTTGTCGATTGTATCATTGTAACCCTACCACACCTCTATAGTAGCAATTCTTCATAGAGTTCTTTTGAGGTTTGGCCTTTTAATCATTCGACGTAAGTATTGATTAATCTTCTGTTCATATTTACTTTGTGTTCTTGATTGATCTGTCTAATAATTTTATCGATCTAAAGGTTTTTAATCTCATCAATTGGTATCAGAGCAGGAGGCTGTGTAAATCATACGCATCTCTTCTATTTGAAGAATATCATTAGGGTTTCCGCTTTTATTGAATCTGTTGAGCCGTCATTACTTCATTGACGTTGTTCATCGATCTCGATATTACCCTAATACCACTTTACAAGTCTGATTCTTGACGGGTAAACAAATCAAGTCATCATGTCTCACGACGAATCTCAAACGAATCCCATCAACATCTCCAACAACATTGGTTCGACTACAAGGATTCCAATTTTGTATACTCACGAGTATGAGGTCTGATCTATTCAATTTGAAGATTATGTTCTTGGCTCAGAAGACAACGGGTACTTGATCTGGGAGGCTATAACATTGGGTCCCTTCACCCACTCTGGAACCAATAGAACCATAAAGACACAGAAAGAGTATAATCAGCTTAAGATCGATGTGAAGGATATCCCTCAAGATGAGCAGGACAAACTGATTAGCAACATAAAAGCTATGAGGATGATAAGATTCGCTTTACAATCTGACACTTTTTGTCTGGTGAGTTCGTGTACCACTGCAAAGGAGATATGGGAAAGGATTAAGGAGTTATATTCCACCGATGAATATCTTGAACATTCCATTCAAACTCTTCTACTTTCGGAGTTTGGCGACTTCAAGCAAAAGCTAGATGAAAGTCTCATTCAAACATTCAATCGTATAACCATCTTCTTAGTAAAATGATTAAGCACAGAATCGGAAGAGAGGTGATCGAGCAGAAGGTCACATTTATGAATGGCCTAAGACCAGAATGGATGGCGGTGGTTTCAACTGTTAAAGCTCATGAACAGTTTAACACCTACTCGTTGGCGAAGCTCGTGGGAATTCTTAAGTAACATGAAAGTGTTGTGACAAAGGAAACGAAGGTAGTCTCCGGAATGGGATCATTGGCTCTTATCTCAAAGGGTAAGAATTCAGTTGAAGAAGAAGCAGAGTCAGATCTTTCTGAATGTGATTAGACTAATGAAGAATCTGCATTGATGGTGTCCAACCCCAAGAGGTTCGCTAAAAAGAAGTTCCCTACTGCCATGAACCGAAACTAGCAGGGAAGCTACATTTCGGAGAAAGCGAAAGAAGAGTTGAAAAGCACTCCTCAAAAAGAAGAAGACAAGAAGGAGAGCAAACTTGTAGGTGACTCAGGCTATGACTGTAATTATTGTCATGGCAAAAACCATCTAGTGAAGGAATGCATGCTAGGGAGAATGAATGAGAAGAAAGAGGGTGAATACGATGAAGCTTACTACATGCGTAAGCTTGAAGAAGCCAAGAAGAAGAAGTCTAACGACAAATCCATGCCTGTATTACTTGTGCAGGAAAATATTGAAGAAAACGAGTTCGGCGAAGTAGAGGTATGGTCTACTGATTCAGAAGACGAGGAAGTTCGCAAGCCCACTCATGGCAGGGCATTTGTTGCGAAGGAAGAAGGTTTAGAGTTTGCTGGAAAGTGTCTGATGGTGACAGCTGGTGTGTCACAAATAAGAGGTTACACTACAGATAACAAGTATGATGAAGCGAAAGAGAGGGAATATAAATGCTTCACAGCAAAACTGGTTGGAGAACAGATCAACGAATGTGATCAGTTGATCAAGAAGGTAAATTCTATCCTTGAAACACTTAAAATACCCGTCTCTAACTATGAAAAGGAATTAAATGATTTAAAATTAAAATTTTCTAGTCTAAGTGGTAGCCTAAAACAAACTCGCCTCACAAATGCTAACCTAACTGATCAAATTAGCAGGGTGTCTTCCAAGAGTGAGGAGCGAAAATTATGGATAAAGAAGAAGGAGTTAGAATTGGTTAGGGCAAGAGACGAATTGATATATTTGCAATGTGACAATTTGAAATTTTTGAAAAAAAAGGAATATTTTTTGCTTAATTGCTAAACGTGTTTATACAAATATTACTCAGTTGCATTTACATTGTGATATTGGCAAAAAGATTCATAAAATGATTTTTCCTTTCCTTGAATTAAAGGAAGACGAAATAGATGCTGATTTCTATAAATGTGAATCAATCATCTCATCAGAAGAAACTTCTGAAGCCTACAGGATTGGACTGACAAAATCGAGTCATTTATTAAATCCAAGGACCACAAGGACATGCTTAGAAACTTACTGGATGAAAATGATAAATTGAAAATAAAGAACGAAACTGTACAAAAATTTGATTCATCGAGTTCTGGGTTAAGTTCAGATAACAAGATTGATATTGAAAATACTTCTGAATTTGAAGAGGATAATGAAATGAGTGAAATTTCTATAGAGGACGAGGTTGACTGTTCTGAATTTGTTAAAACCGAATCCGAACCGGCAAATGTCCTTATATCTGAAAACTCTGTTGAGTTCACTCGATCGTCTAAAGACAAGAACAAAGTCCTGAAAGAAAAAGTTGTGGTATACCAAAAGGTGCAAACTGTACCAAATCAAGTGTACGCCACCAATGGAGTTACCAAGAAGCAAACTGTTGAGCTAACTACCTTGGTAGATGAAGACAATGCCGATGGCTGTGATGATTACTTTTGGTCTCCCCCGATAGATAATGCAGATGAAATGAAAGGATTATCGGAACGAACCTCATGGAGAGTGAGAGGCAGATACGTGACTGAACCAATCAATAAACCATCTAGCTTCGCTAAAGCGAGTACAAGTGGTACAAAAGGAGTTCAAAGTAAACCTTCAAAAGGTTCAAGCGAACCTCAGACAGTAAGAACCGAACCTCATATCAAGAAGGGGAAACCGAATGTAAACATTCACAAATCCCAAGCAACTTGCAGAGCAAAAACATCAGCAAAATAGAAGATATCAGAAAAATCTCAGTGACAGGAAGCAGTTTTGGCAATCCCAAAACTCCAACTATGTGAATAAAGAAAAAGGTTCTAGTCAAAAAGCGAAAGCATATTCGCAAGCGAAACCTAAACAGTGTTCACACTGTCAATCCTATGCTTCGCAGAAACAAAAGGGAAATCTCGCTCACAAGTCATCATCACCAAGAAAGTTAACTGTGAAACACGATCATCCTCACTCACAACCAAATCAAACTCCACTCAAGGATGTTAAAGGGAAAGGAAAACTCATCTCAGGTTTTGAAGGTCAAACGAATAAACCAACCACTAACCCTAGGACGATTAAGAAAGAATTTGTTGGGAATAAATTAAAATTAAGCAATATGATTCACACAAACCGAATGTGAAAGAAAATAAAGTCAAAGTTTTCACCATTAAAAGAAAATACGAAACCACATTAATAAAATGAATGTATATGGTTGATCTTTCGATTGCTTTTCCATCTTCTGTAAAAGTCTCACCAGGACCCAAGCAACTTTGGGTTCCTAAATCCGCTTAATTCTTTCAGGTTACACGTGACGAGCAGTTCGACGACGAATGGTATATTGATGGTGGCTGCTCGCGTCACATGACAGGGAGGAAGGAAGAGCTAAGGGAGTTTCAGTCTCTCAAATATGGTGGATGTGTCAAGTACGGAAACAACTCTTATGGTATGATAGAGGGCTACGGGATGATTACAAATGGAGATTTCTCAATCTGTAAAGTTGCCTATGTGGAAGGATTACAACATAACCTAATCACTGTTTCACAATTAGTTGTGGGAACTGGTCTGAAGGTTTCGTTCGATGATGAAGGATCAGAGATCATAGAGAAGAAAACAAAAATAGTTCTACTGAAGTTGAAGCGAAAAGGCGAGATGTATCCACTTAATCTAAATCCAGTACGAGGGAAGCATGCTATATGTCTGCTAACGAAGGCTCACTCTGATGAAAGCTGGTTATGGCACCGAAGACTCTCGCACCTCAACTTTAAAGATATCAACAAGCTCGTTCTTGGTGATCATGTGCGAGGTCTTCCTCTCTTGAAGTTTGATAAGGAGCATCTATGCGCTACATGTGAAATGGGGAAGCAAAGCAGGAAGAGTCATCCAACTCTTGTGAATACAAAGATCATTGAACCTCTTGAACTGTTGCACATCGATCTTTGTGGGCCTTCGACAATTGAGAGTATCGGCGGTAGTAAGTATATACTTGTTATTGTTGATGATTTTTTACGTTTCACTTGGATATATTCTCTTAAACGGAAATCAGAGGCTACTCCAAAGCTGAAGAGCTTTATAAATCAAGTGGAAGTTCAGTTGCGAAAGCTGGTTCGTAACATCAGAAGAGACAACGGATTAGAATTCAAGAACAAAGATTTTGAAGAATTTCTAGCCGAAAAGGGAGTCACACACAACTTCTCTGCTCCTTACACTCCACAACAAAATGGAGTAGTTGAAAGACGCAACTTATCTTTATGTGAAGTAGCCCGAACTATGCTTAGCTTCGCTTCTCTTCCTCTGTATTTCTAGGCCGATGCTATAGCTGCTGCTTGCTATACTCAGAACCGATCCTTTCTCAATAAGCGATTTTCTATCACTCCATTTGAAATTCTTAATAATCGCAAACCTAACGTCAAGTTTTTCCATGTCTTCGGTTCCAAATGTTTCATCTTCAACTCCAAAGAGAATCGAAACAAGTTTGATGTGAAAGCTGACGAAGGGATTTTCTTGGGGTACTCTCTAACCTCCAAGGCATATAGGGTTCTCAACAAAAGATCATAGAAATTAGAAGAAACCTATTATGTCACGTTTGATGACAATTACATGAAGAAATCCCAATCAAGCGAAGCTCCAATGGAGGAAATCTTTCCTAGTACTGGTAAAGTCACAGTACCGATATCCAATCTGTTTCAAGAGTACATGTTGCTCTTTGATGAACCAGAAAAGGCCGTCAACTCTGAAGCGAACGCAGCCGATAACAAAATCGATAACCTAAAGCAGATAATCAATGACGTTGCAAAAGTCATGGAAAGTGAACCTCAGAGTCCAAGTGAACTTCATGTTTCAAGAGAACCTCCAAAAGATAGCACACCACTACAGGGGGAGGATTCATCTCCATCAAGTAAAATGGATTCACCTATCTAGGGGGAGAACCCATCTCCAACCATGACCCATGAAAGTCTATTCGAGGGGGAGAATTCTGAACTTGATGTTGAAACCGTCTCATCATTCGAGGGGGAGAATCAAAATCCAAATGATGATTCGGACGTTTAATCAGAATTCGAAGAGGAAATAAATGTTGAACTGGATCCTGCCTATGATCCAAATTACCCTCCTCTCACTAAATGGACAAGAGATCATCCAAAAACACAAGTGATTGGTGAATCATCTGAGGGAGTCCTTACACGTTCTCAAGTTAAAGCGAACCAAATTGATTTATTCTCTCAAGTAGAATATTGCATGTTTAACTCATTCGTCTCCAAGATAGAACCGAAAATTGTCTACACTGCACTTGATCATTCTGATTAGGTATAGGCTATACGAGACGAAATCAAGTTTGAGAGAAACCGAGTCTGGAGACTGATTCCTACTCCAAAGGATGCATCTGTAGTTGGTTTAAAATGGGTTTTCCATAATAAGATAGACAAAGAAGGGAATGTGATATGGAACAAAGCGAGACTTGTTGTGAAAGGATATTGTCAGGAAGAAGGGATCGATTATGAAGAAACCTTCGCTCCAGTAGCAAGGTTAGAATCCGTACAGATCTTTCTGGCATACGCAACACATAAGAATTTTGAAGTTTTTCAAATGGACGTTAAGTGTGCTTTTCTGAATCGGGAGTTGGAAGAAGCCGTATATGTTGAACAACCACCAGGTTTCGTGAATGAGAAATATCCTGATCATTGCTACATTCTGGACAAGGCAGTTTACGGTCTAAAACAAGCCCCTAGAGCCTGGTATGAAACTTTAACTCGCTTTCTAAAAATGTCTAAATTCAAACAAGGTTTGGTTGACCTAACCTTCTTTCGCAAGAAAGAGGGTGACCACCTTATGATAGTCCAGATTTATGTCGTTGACATCATTTTCGGTTCCACAAATCCCAACTTAACAGGTGAATTCCGATAATTGATGGAGACTAAATTTGAGATGAGCTCAATGGGTCCAATTCACTTTTTCCATGGCCTGAACATAAGACAGGGACCAGAATGCATTTTTATCAATCAGGAGGCTTACACAAAGACTTTACTGGCAAAGTTCGGCATGATAGGAGACTCAAGAGTGAAGGTTCCATTGCCTTTCGGGACGAAGCTGACACCATCCTTGGAAAAACCGGCTACTGATATAACCCTCTATCATCAAATGATAGGGTCACTAATGTATCTTACAGCTAGTAGACCGGATATCATGCTTTCTGTTTGCTATTGTGCCAGGTTCCAATCCAATCCATGCGAACCTCACATGGTGGCTGTTAAGAACATCCTTGGATATTTGAAGCGAACCTCGTCTCTCGGAATATGGTATCCAGCCAAATCAGGCTTCTTTGTTCAAGCATTCTCCGATGTCGATCTTAGAGGATGTGGTCTAGGCCGAAAGAGCACAACTGGCAGTTGTCAATTTCTCGATGGTAAACTCGTCAGCTGGCAGTCCAAGAAACAAACATGTGTATCCCTATCCACTGCCGAAGCTGAATATATAGTCGCAGCATCTTGTACCTCACAAGTCATCTGGGATTCAAAGCCAACTAAGAGATTATGGTCTGAATATGAAGAAAATTCCCTTTTATTGTGACTTAGAAAGCGCAATCCGTATTTGTCACAACCCAGTGCAGCATTCCAAGACGAAACACATTGCACTGCGATATCACTTCATCAAGGATCATGTAGAAGATGGTAATGTCGAAGTTCACTTCGTTCGATCCACTGATCAATTGGTTGACATATTCACGAAAGCTTTGCCTGAAGCAACATTCAATAGAATACTCCAAGGCTTAGGAATGATGGAAGCTGAATATTTACCAAAACCATCTTCTCCTCATTAAGTTTCACCTTCGCTTTCGCCTCTTTAAAACTAACAAGCGAAATAGAGCGAACGCTCGGTCTATTTTGGTTCTGTTTTTTTGGGTAACCGAATTGAACCGAACGCTCAGTATATTTCACCTCATCTATCCAATGGTGAACGTTCGGTTGATACTTTCTGTATACTTTTGTACATTCTCTTTTTTACTTTCTGTTTTTATTTCTTTTTCAGAAAAATATAAAATACAAAAATATTTTTCCTTTCTGTTTTTATTTCTTTCTCAGAAAAATCAAAAATACAAAAATATTTTTCCTTTCTGTTTTTATTTCGTTTTCAGATATATCAAAAACACAAAAATATTTTCTTTTATTTTATCTGGATTCTTTCAGACTTGCTGCTTGTCTCGATCATGAATCATGGGGAAGGTATATACTATTACTTTGTATACTAGCTAAGTGTCCCTAAAAGCATGATGCTGCATGTTGTCCAAAGCCTCACAGACTCTAAGTTAAGCCTTACTGATTCGGTATATACAAATCATTTCTTCCCAATCAGGCTACAAATATCACTTCAGTCACGAGCTACCTTACTCTTCTCACAATTAGTTAAGAGTTATCTGCTCGGTCCTAATTATATAGCAGAGGTACTTTCGGTTCTTTAACCACATTCTTACTTTTCTCCATCACACTACGTTTCATGAATGTAACCCTTGAGACTCTCATAATCTACCACTGAGGTTTATGGTTACACAAAATCTGTGTTAATGATCTTAGTTTCGTTTCACTACGTACTAAGTGAAATCCAAAATCCAATACCTTACCTGAATTGACGGTGAATAATCAAACATTCTAGTTTTTCACCCATGTATTAACAAAACCACACATGTGATATGTACCTAGAAATCTCTTTTAATTTTTTTTGTGAGATCTTTATGAAATGCTCCCACACAAGGATATTTCTACCCAAAAGATTTAGTTTTAATTCTGTTTTGAGATTTCTATATAATCCCCTAGTCATTAAAACATGCACAAACCTACTTGTTGTTTGCTACACTGGCCATATAAGTACTTCACTCAACTTTCTCTCTTATCTCAAAGTCCGTAGTTCAGTTGAAGAGAAAGCCACCCTTACAGCCCAATATTGAAAAGATGTCTTTCATTGCTTCTTAACAAGCATTTTATCATACTTCAACGGGAAACACACAGACACTTCTTAGTCTCTCTTGACTTTGAAAGAAGCGATTCGTGCCCGGGATCCACATTTTTGTGTCACTAAAGACATCACTCACATCCCACATCAATAATTTTATTTATTTCTTTTTCTTTGGCACACTCTTGCACGAAGTTCTTTATGATCTTCCAAAGTCTGGTTCGTGGTTCCAATGGCAATTTGATGATCTATTGTTTAGCTTTTAATGGTGTTCTTGTTATTAAAGAAGTGACAGGTGCTCAGTTTTGAAATGGAATGTGAAACGATTGGTTAATTTGCAGAGGAGATGAATGGATAAGATTTTGAAAAAGGCGCGTGAATTTGAAACGTTACCCTATCGTCACGCCGCCTGACACGCTCTTTTTGGGGGAAAGCCAGTTGTCAAATCGCACCTTTTTAGGCGTCGTTTCAGAACGTCACGTTATCATCATTAAAAGATATTTCTCTCTCCTGGAAATCGTATAAAGGGATTTGTTTCATTATGTTTTCCACTTTACAAATACTCTCAACCATTCAAAAGGCGATTTCTCTTCTTCTACTGTTCATCTTCCTCACCAAGCTTCAACAATGGCAGATTCTTCTTCAGTTCAAGAAAACACCGCTCAATCGTCTCACCTTACAATCAAGCCCAACCAGAATCTGATCATGAACTTGGTGCCTTACAATCAAGCCCAACCATCATAGCCATTAAGATCATGAATTAAACACACATGGTGGTTACACATAATTCCTATGATCTTCTAAAAACTCATAAGAACACAAATTCATGTCAAGCAATTTCAAGAAATCATATAAACATATACAATACTTGAAAATTGATAAAAGTCATGTAAAATGGGTTAACATAATCATTATCATTTTGAAAAACAGATTTTACAAGTCCAAAACAGATTGGGATAATGATCTTAATCCATTTCCAGCAACAAAACTCAAAAAAACTGCCCAGCACGCTCCTACTCGCCGAGTGCATTATTCTACTCGGCGAGTAGAATGAATTTGTTCATGGACTCGGCGAGTCCTCCCCATGGACTCGGCGAGTCCAGTCGTCAGAATGCAGAATTTTCGATTTTTAAGCAGTTTTGCATCAAGTATACAGAAAACAATCCTAGTCTCTGATACCACTGATGGGTTTTGATCATTCTAACACTTCCTAAGTGTACATGCAACCCTAATAACCTTGAATCTATGTTTTCTCTATATACATGCAAATTTCTTTTTCAAGGTTATTTCCTAACTAGCATGGCATGGGGATTACATAAAACATAAAACTAGTAGAAATACATACCTTGTTGTTGCTTGGATTCCTTCAAGACTTTGTGAGCCTAGCACCCCAAATGTTGTGCCTCAAATGCTTCACACAACACCACAAGACTTGGAATAACTTGAGAGAATACTTCTAGCACTCAAATTTGGTTATGCCCTCTCTAGTAACACTATGTACACTAGGTACTCATTTTGCTAGCCATAGGGTTCCTTTTATAGTGTTGTCACAATTAGGGTTTACACATGAATGCCCTTAATTGTCATGACTCTTGATTTCCCATGACCCATGGATTTGTAACTCCCATGGACTATCCATGGAGCTCCATATGGTTACATCCATAACCCATAAACCATGGATCATTAATCCACCATAAAAGAATTGATGATTGTCATAATCAACCCTATATATTTAATTAGTCTCACTTTGATCACCAAATTAATACTAGATTAATACTTGATCAATACTAATTAAATAATACTATTATTAATATATTAGAACTTATAATATATTAATAATGATAAGTGCCTTATTCTCTCATTTAGTCTATCCAAGTATTGCAATGCCATGCAACCCAAATGGACCATGCCGGGTCGGGTCAAGTACATACCAAATAAAGTTATGGACTTAGACACTATATCCAACAGTCTCCCACTTGGATAAGTCTAATAACTATATTTGCAAATATGACTTCAAAATCCGACTAGCAATCGTAGCTCTTTCAAAGTCTCTCGGAACTGAGATGATGATGATACGCCATTTAAGATAAGTGATCATATAATCCTCTGTTCTCATGATATCAGCCGGACAAACACATGGAACATGGTCTTACTTATTGTCCAGCATTTGTTTCTCGATCTCTGATTTGTTTCGACATAGAACTAAATTGAGCACATCAATTAGGTTCTGACCGGGCCCGGTACATAGGTCAAAACCAAATCATCGAGGGGCCCAGATATCGCTTCTATTTCTAGAAGGAACAGATAAACTTCGACTGATATGCTTGTACTAACTACTTGTTGAATTATTCACAAAGGCACGTTTTATAACATCGAGTTACCAATGCGTTTTCGTACAATCAATGAATAACCAACTCATAGTCAACAACTCATATCTCTAGGTTTGAAGATTTATATGATATTACCGTCTCACGATCACTCGAGATAAATTCCATGAAGTGATGCAAGTGAGCGTGGGTTGGATCCAATACTCAGCCCTTATGAGCACTCATGAATGTTGTAGCAACCATTGCATTGTCCAAAGCACTTTTAGACAAATCATACAAGCCAAATTCATGACAGTCTTAAATCAATACTTACTTCCAAAGTTTGACTGACTGTGGATGGTTTGAATAATAACATAATTATTCTGGAAGTAAAAACATGCAAAATTGAAACATAGTAAACAATCAACACAAGATAGTAACACCTTACTCATAAATAAATAACAACTTTTATTTATCATCAAATGTCAATTACATTTTACAAGTTTCAGGAATCTAATTATTGAAACTAATATCATCCCTCAGCCCAATGCGCCTCGCATGCTGTAAATGCTTAACCCTGCTCAGTCCCTTCGTGAGGGGATCTGCCGGGTTCTCATTTGATGATACCCTCTTAGCCACGAGGAGTCCTTCTTCTATTCGATGTCTGATGAAATGGTATTTTCTGTCAATGTGCCTAGATCTCCCGTGATCTCTTGGTTCCTTAGCCAAAGCAACCGCACTTTCGCTGTCACAGAAAATTTCCATTGGCTCTTTTATAGCTGGTACAACTCCAAGGTCTCCGATGAAGTTCTTTAGCCATATCGCCTCCTTAGCTGCTTCACTTGCTGCTATGTACTCTGATTCACAAGTAGAATCAGCTACTGTCTCCTGCTTGGAACTTTTCCAAGTAATTGCCCCTCCATTTAGGATAAAGACCCAGCCCGACTGAGAGCGGAAATTATCCCTATCAGTCTGGAAGCTAGCATCGCTATACCCTTCCACTCTCAAGTCATCACTGCCTCCGAGGGTAAGGACCCAATCCTTAGTCCTCCGCAGATACTTGAGAATGTTCTTTACCTCTGTCCAGTGTGCCTTGCCAGGGTTCCCTTGATATCTACTGACCATGCTCAAAGCAAAGGCCACATCAGGGCGAGTACAAGTCATAGCATACATGATCGAGCGCACAGCGGAAGCATATGGTATATGACTCATTTCAGCTATCTCAGCTTGGCATTACTCTGGATTGGTAATTCTCCTTTCTTGGAATCTTCCATACTGAACCTCTTCAGTACCTTATCCACATAAGTACTTTGACTAAGTCCAATTAGTCTCTTACTCCTATCTCTCAATATCCTTATCCCTAGGATATAGGCAGCTTCCCCAAGGTCCTTCATAGCGAAACACTTCCCAAGCCAGGACTTAACCTCCTGCAAGGTTGGGACGTCGTTTCCTATGAGAAGTATGTCATCCACATACAACACCAAGAAGCTAACTATGCTCCCACTAGCCCTGACATACACACAAGACTCATCCTCACTCCTAGAAAAGCCAAACTCTTTGACTTTCTCATCAAAGCAAAGATTCCATCTGCGAGATGCTTGTTTCAATCCATAAATGGATTTATCAAGCTTATACACTCTATTAGGGTATCTTATATCGACAAAACCCTCTGGTTGAGCCATGTAAACATCCTCAGCCAACTTTCCATTAAGGAAAGCGGTTTTGACATCCATTTGCCATATTTCATAATCATGAAATGCAGCTATGGTTAACAATACTCTAATAGACTTAATCTTAGCTACTGGTGAGAAGGTCTCATCATAGTCAACTCCCGGAGTTTGAGTAAAGCCCTTCGCAACCAGTCGCGCTTTATAAGTGTGTACCTTCCCATCCATGTCGGTCTTCTTCTTGAAGATCCATTTGCACCCAACTGTCTTACGACCTGGTACATTGTCAACCAAGTTCCAAACTTGATTGTCATACATGGACTGAATCTCGCTGTCCATAGCCTCCTTCCATTTAGCAGACTCAGGGCCTGCCATGGCTTCCCTGTAGTTATTAGGTTCATCCAAATCTATTAGTGTACTATCACTAATAAACGTATCACCTTCAGTGGTGATGTGATAACCATAATAAAAATCAGGTGTGTTCCTCACCCTAGTGGAACATCTTGGAGGTACAGACTCATCTATCGGATCAACAGGAGTTTCCTCCTCAGGTTGGTCGATATCATTTGAGGTTCCTTCACCACTTGACTCTTGATGCTCTTCAAGGTCAATTTGCCTCCCACTGTCCCCTTGGCTTATGAATTCTCTCTCACGAAAGACTCCTCTTCTTGCTACAAAAACCACATTATCACTGGGTCTGTAGAAGAGGTAACCAAAGGATCTCTGTGGGTAGCCGATGAAAATACACATCTCACTTCGAGGTTCAAGCTTATCATGAGTCTCACGCCTCACGAAAGCTTCACAACCCCAAATCTTGATGTGGTCCAAATTGGGAACTTTCCCAGTCCACATCTCGTGAGGTGTTTTGACAACCTTTTTAGTAGGGACTAGATTAAGGATATGGGCGGCAGTCTGTAAGGCATACCCCCAGAAAGAGATTGGTAACGAAGCTCGACTCATCATGGAACGAACCATATCCAACAAGGTTCGATTGCGCCTCTCAGCTACACCATTCAACTGTGGTGTCCTGGGAGGTGTCAATTGTGAGACAATCCCACATTCCTTAAGATAGTCAAGGAACTCAATGCTAAGATACTCTCCTCCTCGATCGGATCGGAGCATCTTGATGTTCCTGCCCAATTGATTCTCAACTTCCTGCTTAAACTCTTTGAACTTTTCAAAGGTTTCTGACTTATGCTTGATCAAGTAAATATATCCATATCTACTGTAATCATCAGTAAAAGTCACATAATAGCGATTAGCATCCCTTGTAGCAACTCTGAAGGGCCCACACACATCCGTGTGTACAAGGTCCAACAAACCTTCACCCCTATCACAAGTACCTGTGAAGGGTGACTTTGTCATTTTTCCAAGTAAACAAGACTCGCAACTATCATCTGACTTGAGGTCAAATGATTCCAAGACTCCAGCCTTTTGGAGTTGGCCTATGCGCTTCTTGTTAACATGTCCAAGACGACAATGCCACAAGGATGCTTTATCCAAGCTATCTGAAGAATCAATATACAACACATTATTTCCTAGATTGTCTACAACATTCACGGCTTCATATACACCATCACAAGGTAATGCTTTAAAGTGAAATACATCATTGTAATAAACATTAATAGCACCATTTTTATTATCAAATGTAAATGTAAAACCTTGTTTGTACAAGCCATGAAAGGAAATAATATTTCTCGCCATTTCGGGCGAGTAACAACACTTATTCAAATCTAACATTAACCCATTATTAAGCAATAAAGAATAAACTCCTATCTTGGTAACAGGTGATGCTTTCCTGTTGCCCATGACTAAGTTTATCTTCTCGTGCTCCACTTGCTCACTTCTTCTTAGTGCCTGCAAATCAGTACAAATGTGAATACCACACCCTGTATCAAGCACCCAAGAATTAGCATTAGATGAGTTGTTAGACAATATTGTGTAAATACCTGCATGGGTGGGTTTAACCTTCCCATCCTTTAGATCTTGCAGATATTTGGGGCAGCTTCGCTTGAAGTGTCCCTTATCCTGGCAATAGAAGCACTGTGCTTCCTTTGGGTTTGAAGAAGGAGTAATGGGACCTTTCTTTGTCCCACTTGAAGAGGAACCATCAAGAGTCTTACCCTTGGTACCCTTCGAAGGGCTTTTCCTCTTCTTACCCTTTCCCTGCCCAATAGCCAGAACAGGGGCTGTTGAAGGAGTAGAAGTAGCAACTGCTTTACCCTTAAGGCCATTTTCAGCTGTCCTTAAGAGTCCTTGAAGTTTGCTAAGTGTGACTTCCTCCTTGTTCATATGATAAGTCATACGAAACTGATCATAACTTGGAGGTAAGGAATGGAGAATGATGTCAATCGCCATTTCCTCAGGAAAGTCAACATTTAGCTTCAGCAACTGGTCAACGAACCTTTGCATCTTCTGCAAGTGACCGGTGATGGGTTCACCATCCTTCATCCTTGCGGTTATCATGGAGGAGATGATTTCATACCTCTCCTGACGCGCGCTCTGATGGTACCTTTCCATCAGATCCAGGTGCATCTCATAGGGGTAGAAATCTTCATAGGATTTTTGAAGTTCAGGAGTCATGGTGGCCATCATGATGCATGCTACTTTAGTAGCATCCTTTTCATGTGCAACAAACTCCGCAAACTCTTCAGGAGTAGCAGTGGCTTCACTCACAACCTTAAGCTCCCTATCGAGGACATATTCTTTGTCCTCATAGCGGGTAATCATTCTGATGTTTCTGATCCACTCATTGAAATTGGATCCATCAAAGATGACCTTACCACACAAGTTCATAAGGGAAAAGGAGCTTGTTGGGTTTAAGCCAGAAGCATTGTTGGAAGACATCTGAAAGGAAAGAAAGACAAGTTTCATTATATTAGGAATCCTTAATAATTCACCCAAATGAAATATTAAGGCTAGGATCCAACAAACTATTTATAGTTGGAAGAGGGATGCCGTAATCCATACTATAAAATATTTGAAGGTAGGTAAATGACGATTTACCAATTTCCACCATAAGAACGAAATATTTTATTATTAGGTTTTATTGGTTTTGAAACTCCTAGATCTTTTGAGATACATTGAACTTTTCAATGGCATGTTTGAATCTCAATTGTGCCCTCTCAAGTTTGTGACTGGGATGCCGATGATCACAAACAAGGTGTGAATAACCATAGAAATTGACTTGGTACCCTTAACAATATTACCTAATCGATGTGCCGGTTAACCACACACGCTCCACCGATCTATAATAAGGTCAAGTTACCCTTTGCCACTCTTACTAGTCCATGTTAGTGTGCCGGTTGACCACACACGCTCCACTAACGACTTGGTAAGGTACAAAGTGTAATTTTATGGGCTAGCACCAATTTCACATTTTCCTAAAGTAACTAAGATTGGGAATTTATAATGTATAGTTACTTTATAATTCATTATACTTTTAACAAGTATTTAAAGTCGTATCCTACCCGTTCGGCTAACGACCCTCCACCGATCAAGGAAGCGGTGGGTGAGAGTGGACACCCATTAAGTCACCATTTTATAGGCAACAACCTTATACCCCCCTTATAGACCGGCTTCGTGAATAAGGCCTACTAACGGTAAGAATGACATATTCTTATACATATCTATATAATAAAATTATAATAATAGTATAAGTGTTGATTTTTAAACTTTTTAAAAATCTAAGGTTTAATTTGGAATTAAAGTATTAAAGTGTAAGACTTTTCAAATTCCAAAACTTGAGGGCAAGATTTGAAACTATTCCAAGTCTCTTCAATTTGTAACTTATGAGTTTTAATGGTTCATAAAATGAAGACTCTTCATTTTATGAAACCTCTTTAGTTCTTTAATCACAATTAAAGGAAGTGACTTTTGGTTATCCATAACTTGAGGACAAGTTATGGACACCATCATAGCCATTAAGATCATGAATTAAACACACATGGTGGTTACACATAATTCCTATGATCTTCTAAAAACTCATAAGAACACAAATTCATGTCAAGCAATTTCAAGAAATCATATAAACATATACAATACTTGAAAATTGATAAAAGTCATGTAAAATGGGTTAACATAATCATTATCATTTTGAAAAACAGATTTTACAAGTCCAAAACAGATTGGGATAATGATCTTAATCCATTTCCAGCAACAAAACTCGAAAAAACTGCCCAGCACGCTCCTACTCGCCGAGTGCATTATTCTACTCGGCGAGTAGAATGAATTTGTTCATGGACTCGGCGAGTCCTCCCCATGGACTCGGCGAGTCCAGTCGTCAGAATGCAGAATTTTCGATTTTTAAGCAATTTTGCATCAAGTATACAGAAAACAATCCTAGTCTCTGATACCACTGATGGGTTTTGATCATTCTAACACTTCCTAAGTGTACATGCAACCCTAATAACCTTGAATCTATGTTTTCTCTATATACATGCAAATTTCTTTTTCAAGGTTATTTCCTAACTAGCATGGCATGGGGATTACATAAAACATAAAACTAGTAGAAATACATACCTTGTTGTTGCTTGGATTCCTTCAAGACTTTGTGAGCCTAGCACCCCAAATGTTGTGCCTCAAATGCTTCACACAACACCACAAGACTTGGAATAACTTGAGAGAATACTTCTAGCACTCAAATTTGGTTATGCCCTCTCTAGTAACACTATGTACACTAGGTACTCATTTTGCTAGCCATAGGGTTCCTTTTATAGTGTTGTCACAATTAGGGTTTACACATGAATGCCCTTAATTGTCATGACTCTTGATTTCCCATGACCCATGGATTTGTAACTCCCATGGACTATCCATGGAGCTCCATATGGTTACATCCATAACCCATAAACCATGGATCATTAATCCACCATAAAAGAATTGATGATTGTCATAATCAACCCTATATATTTAATTAGTCTCACTTTGATCACCAAATTAATACTAGATTAATACTTGATCAATACTAATTAAATAATACTATTATTAATATATTAGAACTTATAATATATTAATAATGATAAGTGCCTTATTCTCTCATTTAGTCTATCCAAGTATTGCAATGCCATGCAACCCAAATGGACCATGCCGGGTCGGGTCAAGTACATACCAAATAAAGTTATGGACTTAGACACTATATCCAACAAGGTTTTGTTCTCTTTTAGGGCTACCTTACACAGACTCACTGGTGAACCCTGACTCGATTTCCACTATACAACTCTTTGAGATGTTCTACAATATGGGGTATAATGACATTCTCACCACGATTACCAAGGTCAAGAAGTCCTGTCTTCCTCCTCAATGGAATGAATTGTTTACTCTTCTATCTAAAAGTTTTCCTAAACGTGTTGCTGGATCTGATGGTGCTAGCAAGGGTTTCATGACTATTCTCTATGGTATGTATCATGGAATCAATCTTGACTATGGGTCGAATCTATGGACTCAATTGATTTAGAGCTTGAATTCTTCATCTCGTCACACTGAGATTTCTTGTGGGAGATTCTAGACTATTATCACTCAACAGGCAATGGAGAAGTTTCAAGTTCCAGTTATGGCAGATTCCTTAATGTCTACAATTGCAACTTTTCATACCACCAAAATCATCGTGGCCAATTTCACTAAGTTTTCTTTTGTCGGTTCAATTCCGGAATCTATGTATCAGTGTGTTTCAAAGGCTAGCAAACTCATTAATGAATACAAAAAGCTTCTAGCCACGGGGCCAAGACAGTTAACCCCGGAGATGCAACAATCGCTTGATATGGCTGAAAACCAGCTAAACGGGGAAAGAAAGGAGATACAAGGAAGGAAATTCAAGAGGGGCCCTCCTCTAAACCTGTCACTCTTAAGAAACGAAAAGGTCCAACTGTAGAACCTTCGGCTCCCAAGAAGCAAAAGATAAAGAAGAAGGCGCACAAGCCGAAATCCCCATCCACTAGTGATAGTGACTATGTTCCATCTAATCAAGATGATGAGGTTGCACCAGAATAGGAGCAAGAACAGTCTGAGGATTCGATTCATGAAAACTCACCCGAGGTAATTTTTACTAACACAGTTCCATCTCCTCCTTCCACTACTGTTCCAAATTCTATTGCTCTATGCCCTCCTCCAACCACTTCTCAAATTCCTACTTCTACACCTGTTCCACCACCAATATTCACCGAAACAACCACCACCACAACTACTACTACAACCGAACCCACTGTTAATGTCAAGGCATCTGATGTGGGGGCACGAACTTCAGGTGTCGAAACCCCCATTACCTCAAAACCTCTGTCTCCAATCAACTCAGACGAATCAGATACCGTTCTTGGTGGCGCCGATATCGATTTTGATACTTTTCACTTTAGTCCTTACACTGTACAGAGTGATGAAGATGACGATGCCCCAGTCACCAAGAGACATCTCAAGGGGTTGAATGAGAAGCTTGATACTCTGCTCGCATCTTCATCCAAATCCTCCACATCAGCATATTCTCAAGCTCTAGTGGCTACCCTGATCAAGCAGCATGAAACTTCCATTGAGAAAACAACCAAATTAATCGATGATTCCACCAAGACAGCAACCGAAAATTTCGAAAAACTAATTTCTGATGCTAAAGAAGTTTTGAAGTCTCTACAAGATGAGTCCCAGCAAAATGCAAAAACCGTAAATACCACTATCAAAAAGCTTGTCTCTTCTCTACAAGCCGAATAAGTGAAATTTAAAACTGTTTTCTCTGACATTCAAACTGATCACTCGGCTCTCCAAAAGTCTATCAACTCTCGTCTCGACTCACTCTAGGCTGAGTTAGCTTTAGAACATAAAGTGATAGATGAGCTCGCTCGACAAACCACTCTGATCAAAACTCAATCTGTCAAGCTTTCCCAAGCGAATAAGGAGATTGATGATCTCAAGACCAAACGAGCAGTTGTAAAAAGCTATGTTGGTGATGTTCATGCTCTTCTGGTCGATCTCCTAGATGCCCATGATACGGTTCTCACCATCACCATTAGGAGACGTTTGACTGAAAAATTGCGTCCTGCACTTGCACTTCTGAGCAGGATAGAAGGTGTTTCAGAGGCGGTTGTCCCTCCAAAACAAGGAGGAGAAGCAGCTCAAGCTCCACCAAAACAAACCCCCACAAGTCAAACTCCAACAAGTGAAAATATTCAACCTCCTCCTGTTAAACCAAATGTCCCCAAAGAACCGAAGGATAATGAAGCTTCTGGTTCAATGGTTCAAGACAAAGGAAAGAAAATCATTGGTGAAAGTGGAGAAGAAGTAGAGAATCAAGAAGAGTTGTTAAAGCAAACTCCTGAAACCGAAGAGAGGGAAAGAATAGATAAAGACGCCCATGACATTTTGGAATGAAGCAAATATCTTTTTCCATTATGGACATTGGAAAATCTTCTGAAGGAAGCGATTGAGTCCCCAAGTACTCATTGTCTTGAACCAGTAACTTCTTTTGACTTGGTTAATTTTAAAGACTCGCAATTCGATATGCCGATCACCCGAAGGGCATTCGTTTTTCATTGTTTTGAGCCAATCGCCTCTATTCCCTCACCTGACCCGAAGGTTGATAGAGAACTGATTGATTGTTATCTGGCTTTCTCACAACCTCAATATCTGACCTGGAATCTAAAGAATATTACTACGGTCAAGGTTATGAAGCCAGTTGCCGCGGGGAAGTTTATCAATGTGAAGTTCCGGGTTACTCGTGGTTCTGAAGATTCAGTTCATGAAATTTCTCTTGCTGATCTGCCAAATCTCAATCCTCATGACTGGATTCTGTTGACTAACCTTTTGCTAACTAACGAGCAGAAGTACGTACCCATTCTTGATCACATAAAGAGAATGTTGGTGTCGTATATACATGAAGTAGCAAAGCTTGATCATGAGATTGCTCATGCTCTGAGGAAGAAGCCTATTGTCAAACCCATTAGCAAAGCTAGTGATGTGAATAAGATGCGTATGGGCAAGATTGACAACGACCACTTGACAGTGATGTTTACTAAAGAAGTTGGAGGTTCGGCTACTCCATTGAAGTGTCTGTTCGCCTTGGCTGACAAACATCTGTTTTCCACTATTGCTCTTCAACATATTCTGGATATAATAAACAGATGTAAATTCAATGATGATGCTGTAAAGAAGATTTTCAATGACATGCTTCAGTGGTATATCAACTTTCGTCACACTATTCTTGCTATCATACCGAAGCCGTTCAAAACAGTAAAGAAGACCACACAGGTTCTGCAGTAGTAATCTCTCGCCTCAATTGATGCAAAGGGGGGAGATTGTTGGGTTAAGAAGTGTTGCGTCATTGGGATTTTGGTCTAAGTCCATTGTTCTCACAGTACTGGGCCTGTCCAGCCATGTTTCGTTAATTAGGGTTTACTATATGTAGTGCATGCATGTACCGTATGTCAAATAGTTGTCGATTTTATCATTGTAACCCTACCACACCTCTACAGTAGCAATTCTTCATAGATTTCTTCTGAGGTGTGGCCTTTTAATCATTCGACATAAGTATTGATTAATCTTGTGTTCATATTTACTTTGTGTTCTTGATTGATATGTCTAAGAATTTTATCGATCTAAAAGTTTTTAATCTCATCACTCGCAAAACCACGGAACACAACCCCTGCAAAAATACAATTCCCTTGAAACATCCAATGACTAAACAACTCATGCGACTGACACCAGTATCTTTTTGCTACCGCTCCTCTCCTAGTTACGGTAGTGCTTGAACCCAGAAGTTCTCCCATAGGCATCCGCCGATCATACCACAACAGATGATGAAACCACTATACCCCAACGATACAGGATAACTAACCCGATGAAGCGGATCTCGACCGCAACCCAAAATAACAACCGAACACTTGGAACTTACTATACAACATACAACCCTTACTAATCCACTAACGATTCATGGTATGCAATTGGCATATAATATTTCTTGAAGATTTAATCCAAACATAAGCATAGAAATAAAACGAAGGTACACTTACCCAAACCGATGCAAAATTACCAAGCAATATAAATTTGATAATAACCAAGAAGGAAGCAACAGATAACATACTCACAATATCGACTGAAGAAACCCTGACTCCCTCTTCCTGCCAAAGGACCTATAATGGAACCTGAGCAATCCCAACCACCAAGCGGGGGCAATTCGCCCGGATATGACCAGGCTGATGACAACGATGGCACAACTCTACCTCCGATGTACATTCTTGGCGAAGGTGGCCCTTCCATCCGTACCTGTCGCACTTAGACCTGCTGCGCACATCTGTTGGATAAGGTGTCTACGTCCATAAATTATTTGGTATATACTTGACCCGACCCGGCATGGTCCATTTGGGTTGCACTTCACCCGAACTATTTATATGGATAATATTATGAGAAGAGTATATTTGCGGCCTATTAATATATTATAAGTTATAATATATTAATATGAAATTGTATTATTTAATTAGTATTGATCTTAAATTAATTATGAATTAATTTAGTGATCGTAAGGTGACTAATTAATAATGGGCTATTATATTTATATGGTGTAGGCTAACACTCATTAGGAAATGGGCTAAGCTTAAATGGGAGTCCATGGATGATCCATGGAGCTTTTAACCCATGGATCCTTTGCATGGTTCATAACCCTAATCATCTACACTATATAAAGGGGATTATGGTGCTTGAAAAGAGACTATGTGTGTGTGCATAAGAGTGGCCGATTTCTAGAGTGTTTGTGTACTCTCTCATAAGTTTTCCAAGTTTGTGGTGATTTGTGATTTCCATTTGAGGCATTTACATTATTGGTGCTTGGCTCTCAAACTCCCAAGGAATCAACTCACTAACAATGGTATGTAATTCTTCTAGTATCTTTTATGTTAAAAGTATCCCCATGCATGCTAGATAAGTTATGAACCTTGGAATATTATTTTGCATGTATTTTAGACAAACATAGATTTAAGGTTTCTAGGGTTTCATGAACACCTTAGGAGTGTTAGTTTGCTCAAAACCCAACAGTGGTATCAGAGCCTAGGCTTGTTTGTTTGATACTTGATGCAAAATAGCTGAAAAAAGTCGAATTTTTGCTATCTAAACAGGGGACTCGCCGAGTCCGTGGGGGGACTCGACGAGTCCATGTACAAATTCATCCTACTCGTCGAGTAGGTTACTGCACTCGACGAGTAAGAGGCTCATAATGCAGTTTTTCGACTTTTGCTGCTGGAAATGGACTAGAAACATTACCCTAAACTGTTTTGGTGATTTAAAACCTGTTTTAGATGGTGTAATGTTTATGCTAATCCATTTACAATGGCTTATATCAAAATTGCGTGATTATATGTGTTCATATGTTCTTGGAATTTTTGATATGATGTTCATGTTCTTATGAATTATTGTTAGATCATAGGAATTATTTGCTAAAATTGTTTATTGATAATTCTTGATCATTTATGTGTTTTAATGGAGTCCATAATTTTCCCTCAAGTTATGGATTTCCAAAGGTCGCTTTCTTTTATGCACATTTAAAACACATAAGTTACATGAAAATGAAGAGTCTTCATTTTTATGAACCTTTAATTCATAAGTTATGAAATGAAAAGTTTTGAATAGTTTCAAAACTTGTCCTCAAGTTTTAGAATTTGTAAAGTTACACACACTTTAATATACTTTGATTCCAAACCCTTAGAGTTTTAAAAGTTAAAATTCAACCCTTATACTATTTATAACATTAATGGTTAATTATTATATGTATGTATAATATTAAGTCGTTTTACCGTTAGTAGGCCTCATTCACGAAGCCGGTCTATAAGGGGGTATAAGGTTGTTGCCTATAAAATGGCAACTTAATAGGTGTCCATTCTCACCCACCGCTTCCTTGATCGGTGGAGGGTCGTTAACCGAACGGGTAGGACAATGACTTTAAATTCTCATTATAAATTCCCAATCTTAGTTAATTTAGGAAAATGTGAATATGGTGCTAACCCATGAAATTCACACTTTGTACCTTACCAAGTTGTTGGTGGAGCATGTGTGGTTAACCGGCACACTAACTTGGACTGGTAAGGATCGCGAAGGGTGACTTAATGTTTATCATAGATCGGTGGAGCGCGTGTGGTTAACCGGCACATTGATTAGGTGATAATAGTAAGGGTACCAAGTGAATTCGCATGGTTATTCACACCTTGTTTTGTGATCCTCGGCATCCCAGTCACAAAACTTGAAGGGCACAATCGAGATTGAAACATGCCATTGAAAAGTTCAATAAATCTCAAAAGAATCTTGGAATTTCAAAACCAATTAAACCTAATAATTCATTTCGTTTTCATGGTGGAAATTGGTGAATCGTCATTCACCTACCTTCAAATATGTTATAGCTTAGATTACGACATCCCTCTTCTAAGTTATAATATATTGTGTTGGATCCTAGCCTTAATATTACATTCGGGTGTATTATTAAGGATTCGATATATCTAATCTAAACTTGTTTTTCTTCTTTTCTGATGTCTTCCAACAACAATGCTTCGAGCTCTAACCCTAGTGGCTCCTTTTCTCTCATGAACCTTTGTGGGAGGGTCATCTTTGATGGTTCCAACTTCATGGATTGGATCCGGAACATCCGGATGGTCACTCGTTACGAGGACAAGGAATATGTCCTCGATAAGGAGCTAAAGGAGCTTGATGAGTCCACTGCTACTCCTGAGGAGGTCGCTGAGTATCAGGCACATGAGAGAGATGCCACCAAGGTGGCATGCATCATGATGGCCACCATGACAGCTGAACTCCAAAAGTCCTATGAGGACTATTACCCTTTTGAGATGCATCAGGATCTGATGGAAAGGTACCATCAGAGTGCTCGTCAGGAGCGGTATGAAATAATCTCCTCCATGATCACTACCCGTATGAAGGATAGCGAACCAATTACGGGCCACATGCAGAAAATGCAAAGGTATGTGGACCGTCTAATGAAACTGAATGTGAACTTCCCTGATGAGTTGGCAATTGATATCATTTTACACTCCTTGCCCTCGTGTTATGATCAATTTCGTATCACATACCACATGAACAAGGAGGAAGTCACACTCAGTAAGCTTCAAGGACTTCTGAAGACCGCCGAAAGTGATCTTAAAAGTAAGTCGGTTGCTACTCCTACTCCTACTACTACCCCTGTTTTGGCTATCGGGCAAGGCAAAGGGAAGAAGAGGAAGCACCCTTCGAAGGGTAACAAGGGAAAGTCTCTTGAAGGCTCCTCATCTGGAACCAAAGGTGGTGCTATCACTCCTTCTGCCATCCCTAAGGATGCTGAATGCTTCTACTGTCAAAATAAGGGGCACTGGAAGCGAAACTTCCCAAAGTACTTGCAGGATGTCAAGGATGGGAAAGTGAAACCATACCATGCGGGTATTTAAACTATATTGTCTAATAACTCACCATATTCTAACTCTTGGGTGCTTGATACAGGATGTGGTATTCATATATGTTCTGATTTGCAGGGCCTAAGAAGTAGTGAGGATGTGGAGCACGGAAAGATAAACTTAATCATGGGGAATAGGAAGATTTCGCATGTTACCAAGATTGGAGTTTATACTTTGTTGTTGGATAGTGGGTTAAAGTTAGATTTGAATAAATGTGTGTACTCGTCAGAAATGGCGAGGAATATTATTTCCTTTCATGCTTTGTACAAACAAGGTTTTACCTTTTCTTTTGATAATGAATTTGGTAGTATTAATGCTTTCTTTAATAATGTTCTTTATTTTAAAGCATTACCTTGTGATGGTGTGTATGAAGTTGTATCGGTTGTAGATAATTTAGGAAATAATGTATTGTGTATTGATTCTTCTACTAGCTTGGATAAAGCATCTTTGTGGCATTGTCGTCTTGGACATGTAAGCAAGAAACGCATAGGCCAGCTCCAAAAGGATGGAGTATTGGAGTCATTCAACCTTAAGTCGGATGACAGTTGTGAATCTTGTCTACTTGGAAAAATGACAAAATCACCCTTCACTGGCACTTGTGCAAGGGGTAAGGGTTTGTTGGACCTTATACATACTGATGTATGTGGACCATTCAAAACCGCCACAAGGGATGTTAATCGCTATTATGTGACTTTTATTGATGATTTTAGTAGATATGGTTATGTCTACTTAATCAAACATAAGTCAGGAACTTTTGAAAGGTTTAAAGAGTTTAAACAGGAAGTAGAAAATCAATTGGGCAGGAACATTAAGATGCTTCGATCCGATCGAGGTGGTGAGTATCTTAGTACTGAGTTCCTCGACTATCTTAAGGAGTGTGGGATTGTCTCACAATTGACACCTCCCAGGACACCACAGCTGAATGGTGTAGCTGAGAGGCGTAATCGAACTTTGTTGGACATGGTTCGCTCTATGATGAGCCGAGCTTCGCTACCAATCTCTTTTTGGGGGTATGCCTTAGAGACTGCTGCCCACATCCTTAATCTAGTCCCTATAAAGAAGGTTGCCAAAACACCTCATGAGATGTGGACTGGGAAAGTTCCCAATTTGGACCACATCAAGATTTGGGGTTGCGAGGCTTTCGTGAGGCGCGAGACTCATGACAAGCTCGAACCTCGAAGTGAAAGGTGTATTTTCATCGGCTACCCACAAAAATCCTTTGGTTACCTCTTCTACAGACCCAGTGAGAATGTGGTCTTTGTGGCAAGGAGAGGGGTCTTTCTGTAACGCCCGTGTTTCTAGGCTAGGCATTAATATTGACATAATGGTCTAGGTTAACCTTTGTAACTCATTTAGAAGAAATGAAAAGGAATTATGTGAATATTATGTGTTTTATGTGTTTTATGCTTAATTATTAGGGTTTAAATAATTAAGAATAAAAATGAGCGTCAAAAATTAAATTTTAGATAAAGCCGATATCTATTAAGAAACTTGTAGTGGGCGTGACAAAGATTACGGATATATAAATAATTCCAAAATCCGAGTTATAACGAAGAAGTTATGACCTGTCGAAGTTTCGCGACAAACCGGCACGGTGCCGAATGTCGTAAAAAGTGAGTTTTTGATAAACTACTTTTTAGCCTTAGTAATCTAAACGAAACTCGTAGTATTCGTTAAACTGAGAAGTTCGATAAAAAGAACGCCCAAATCTGACTTCGTATGAGGAAGTTATGATTTTTCGAAGTTTCAGCTTAGCAGTAGACAGCTAAAAACTTGAATTTTAGATCGAGTGATTTTTAGCCAACAGGACCTAAACGAGAATCGAAGGTCTCGTCATTAGTAGCACATCGGTAAAAAGTCTGACGAAAACGGACGTCGGGTGAAGAAGTTATGAATTTTTAACGGATTTCCTATCCCGGTCTGTTAAAAATAATAATATAAAAATTAAATTCAAAATTAGCCGACGAAGTCTAAACGAAAGTTGTAGATCGTAATTTTACCTACGCGTGCATATAAAGAACGTCAAAAACGGAGCTCGTATGCGAAAGTTATGGACTTTAGAAATTTTGGCGCGAAAACCGAGAAAAATTCCCAAAACCGAGGAATTTCGCACACGTGGACTTCGGCCATGTGTCCTCGCTTCGCATCCGACGCGTGTCTGGAACCTGCTGAGTCACCGAAGCCATCTGGCGAGCCGTGTCATGTTCTTCGCGAGTCCGAGGTTCGGTCCAATAGGAGGCTGCCCCGTGTCCGATCTCGGTGTGTCATCAGCAACGTGTCCGAACCGAGGTGCTGTCCGAAGCGGTCCAATCAGAAACCTCCAGCGAGGCCCTCGCACGCGCATGCCCATGTGCGAGCACCTGCGCACCTTCGCCTGCGGACCCCACTCTTCTAAGTCGACCTTTGGACACTATAAATAGAATGGTATGCGAACCCTCCCGGTTACTTTTGAGATTTTGCCATATTTAGCCCCTTTTTCCATATTTTCTTCATCTTAACATTCCCCGAAGCCCCGGTATCGATTCTAACACCCGGAATACGCCACGAAGTGCCCGAGAAGCCCGGAAAATTTATCTTTTCGGTTTCGAAGCCCGACCCTTTGGAGAGCCCAGTTTCTCAATAAAACTCCCGGTTTTATTAGAAACGATCGTTTTAGGAAACGAATTGCTGCCCGATTTTCATTAAATCAGGTGAGTGTGTAGTTACTTTCACCTTACACATAGATATGAAGTATTTTATATAAAATATGTGCTGTGTGAATATTTATTGTTTGTTTATTTGAGTTGGATGTTGAAGGTGTGATTTATACATGTTTTTAAATAATTTAAACTGTATATGTATTTTTATCTACAAAAATGTTGGGTAAAACATGGGTAGATGAAATAATGGGTGTGTGATGAAAGGTGAGTTGGATAAAGGAGATGATCAGTAATATTGATCATAAGTTGAGGGTGAGTGGTGAAATATGAGATATGCCCTTACCCAAACGGTGACCCCCGTCATTCAGCAGAGTAGGGATGACAACCATGGACTATTCTAGACGGTCTGTGGAACACTAGCAGGCCCGCAACCTGTAGGTGTAATGAACTATATGTTCATTTGGAGTACTCTAAAAACCCATTGACATGTATGACAAGGGTGAATACTGTCAATAAATAAGAGCTATGAATTTAGCCCCTGTTGTATAAACCCTGGTGATGGTGTGACCTTGTGCCTATTCCTTAGGATGAATCCTTAGGAAGGAGTGATAGTTGAATCTTAGGGTAAACCCTTAAGAAATAAATAAGATAATGGAGTTGGGGTAATTCGGTTGATTGATTAATGTTTAAGCATAATAAATTATGTACTGTGGGTTGAAAACCCTATATGCTCACCAGGCTTCCAAGCCTGACCCACTCAGCTGTTTATATTACAGGTAGAGGACTCCAAGCATAGTCGGATGATGATGATGAGTGATTTTGGATTATAGGCCAGTAGTTATAAATAACTGTTGTAAGGCTTATAATGTCTTGTTTATGCTTTTGATCTGTATCGGAACATGATATCCCGAGGTTTTGATATAAAAGGAAATGATATATTTCTTAAAGAAAGGTTTTGACAAACTTTTATCATATTTTGTTTTGGGGACCAATTCTGCAACATCTTTTATAAAGATTTCTCTGATTTGATTTTAAAAAGCATAAAATAAATCGGTCTTTTCTGACCGAGAAATTAGGGGATGTCACAGTTGGTATCAGAGCATTAGTTTAAGCGAACTAGGAAATTTGTAGGGTTTCTAGACTTAAACTTAGAATGTTAAGCGATGATTGTGAGTTGAGTGTGTCTATTATATTTTAGGTAGTACACCTAAATTGACACGAGCACTAGTTTATTTTAGGAAGGATGCCTAAAATGCTTTTATGTGCTAAATGTTTTGTGTTATAGCTATAATGATGCTATTATTTGTTCGGATCTATGGTCTGTTGCCGACCGGATCTGGAAACCTTATGTGTGTAGGATTCTAAACGTATGATTACGATATTAGAACTAACATATAAACGTTTCGGAGTAATAACGAAGATTTAACGTCTATCGAAATTAAAGATCTAAATTCACCTACGATTGGTGTATAGATCGAAATGGCGAGTACACAAAGTGAATTTGGAAACGATAATCCGCAGCCTGAGCCAATCACGATGACTGGGGTGCAGGCAAT
The DNA here is from genome assembly GCF_052849685.1 of Lactuca virosa. Classification (NCBI taxonomy): domain Eukaryota; kingdom Viridiplantae; phylum Streptophyta; class Magnoliopsida; order Asterales; family Asteraceae; genus Lactuca; species Lactuca virosa. The sequence goes on from NC_136433.1 coordinate 162,116,998, forward strand.
GGTGCGTACGATGTTGGATCAACAGATGGAAGAAACAAAACGTTTACTTCAACAAAGTAAGGATGAACTTACTGTGCCAGTACGTCAGGCATCTGTTCTTGAGGCAACAATCTGGATTGCTAAGTCTATTGAAGAAATGATCAATGACAGGACCGCCAACAAGATTGAAGTTGGCAAGAAGAGGAAATTTGAGGGGTCTTCAAGGCCCAACAAGAGCAACATATCCTCAAAGTCTGGCAAAAGAAGAGGTAGAGGAAAATGGTGCGGAAAGTGCAAAAATAAACACTCTGGGAATTGTGACGGGAAGGTGAGGTGCTTTAGGTGTGGAGAAATAGGGCATTACGCCAATCACTGTACGATTCCCAAGAGGGTGTGTTATGTATGTAAGGAAGAAGGCCATATTTCTAAGGACTGTCCGAAGAAAAATGAAGTAACAAGGCCAAGTGCACCGCCAACGCCAAGGGAATTTCAGAATATCCTTAACGAAGCAATTAATAATGCTAGGAAGTAGAAGTAAAGACTTGATACCCGAAGATCAAGTTACGAAGTAATAATGTGAATAGTAACAAGTGGTTTAGCCTATTAGAGGCATAGTATAGGGTAAACTTGAACCTTTGTGTAATCGTTTCAAGGAAATAATATAAACCCTAGTTTTGTTATCTGATGAATGGAATGGTATTCTTGAAGTTGTCCCAATCGTCTGGAATTTCCATCACCAACCAAGTTGAAGCAGAATTGATGATTGAAGATACGCATGGAAGAAGTCCTAGTAGAGTCTAGGAAAATTTTATGATTAATTGGACACATTCGTATGTGTTAAATTGTTTTGTGATTTTAGGACTTGGGGACTGCGAGACCGTACATGGGACGAGTATGAGTAGGTGTGAATAGTAGTAGAGATCTATACTACTGGAAGCACATGACTCACACTTGGATCAGGGAAAGTCACAAGTTTACCAAGGAGCTATTATTTGATTCTGTCTTGTTCTAGTTTGTCGTTACCATCGTTTCGGTAATGACTAAGAAGATGATTGTTATTCCGACCTTAGAGGTCATATCGAATCGAGTCCGACTAAGATGAGTTTATTATGTGGTTCAGAGAACCAAGTTCGATGTAGCATTTAACTTAAGCCAGAAGATTGAAGTGAAAGATCATCAAAGCGATCAATAGAAGTATCGCACTCATTGTTAAAGAAGTTGGTAGTTAGAAATGATACATGTTGAATTGTGATTGTATCACATTAGAACATGAAGGAAGGTATAGTTTGCTCCGAAATTTGTCCCTAGGAGATCTGAGTCTAAGTAGTGTAGTATACAATGAGAGATCATTAGAACATGACCCATCGGTTTGTTACAATAAACGAAGGAAAATACTTATTCTAAGAAGAAGAAGGAGTCCTCAATAAGGATTTATTTTGTAACTCGAAGGTTACAATTGAAAGTCCTATGGAGATCTGAAGCTTTTTAGGATTAGCTGGATATTATCGCTGATTTATCCAAGGCTTTTCTTCAATCGCGACTCCATTGACATCTTTGACCCACAAAGGAGCTGTCTATACTTGGAATAAGAAGCATTGAAAGCTTTGAGAAGTTAAAGAAGAAGTTGTGTGAAGCACCGATTCTTTCGTTACCTGAAGGAGTTGATGACTTCACATTTTATAGTAATGCCTCTGGAGTTGGGTTAGGTTGTGTTCTGACCCAAAGGGATAAAGTGATAATGTATGCATCGAGGCAATTGAAAGAGCATGAAAAGAACTACCCCACTCATGGTCTGGAGTTGGCAGCGGTAGTATTCGCCTTAAAGGTATGGAGAAGGAATTGAACATGAGGCAACGGCGCTGGCTAGAGTTACTCAAGGACTACGACTGTGAAATACTTTACCACCCTGGTAAAGCAAATGTTGTTGCTAATGCTCTCAGTCGGAAGGTAAATCTTGAAAAGAAAAGGCCAAGAGCGTTGAGAATTGAAGTTGTCTCTACAATTGTGGAAAGTATAAAGAAAGCTCAAGAGGAAGCTTTAGAGAGAAATGACCGAAAGGAGGAACGTTTGGGAAAAACGTTGGTGTTTGATACAAACGATCAAGGACTGAAGGTATTCAAAGATAGGATTTGGGTACCTAAGGCGGGAGGAGTAAGAGATCTTCTGATGGAAGAAGCTCACAAAACCATGTACTCGATTCATCCCGACAGTATGAAAATGTATAGGGATCTAAAACCCTATTACTGGTGGCCGACGATGAAGCTCGATGTTTCAAAGTATGTGGCCGAGTGTGTAACTTGTGCTAGGGTTAAGGCACAACATCAGAAACCATATGGGAGTTTAGAACCTTTGCCTATACCAATGGGCAAATGGGAAGACATCACTATGGATTTTGTGACTAAACTGCCCAGAACAAGGAACGGTCACAACATGATTTAGGTGGTCGTTGATCGCTTCACTAAGAATGCGCATTTCATAGCAGCCAACGAGAAATGGTCTATGGATAAACTTGCGAATTCTTATGTGAAGGAAATTGTGAGGCTTCACGGTGTTCCATTAACGATTGTATTCGATCGTGACAGCCGTTTTACCTCAAGGTTTTGGAGGAGTCTACAAGAGGAATTGGGTACCAAGTTGTGTTTGAGTACAGCTTACCATCCGCAAACCGATGGTCAAAGCGAACGAACGATTCAAACATTGGAGGATATGCTGAGAGCATGTACCCTAGAATTCCAAGGTAACTGGGATGAACACTTACCTCTAGTAGAATTTTCCTTCAATAATAGTTTCCACTCAAGCATTAAGATGGCACCTTATCATGCTTTATATGGAGAAAAGTGTCGAACGCCATCATGTTGGCTGGAAGCTGGGGGAAAAGCAGTTTATGGGACCTGAGATAGTCCATCAAACTGGTGAAAAGTTGAAAGTGATTAGGGAAAGGATGTTAGCCGCTCAAAAGAGCTATGATGACAAGAAAAGACAATCGATATCATTCGAAGTTGGAGATTCGGTTTTACTTAAAGTCTCGTCGTGGAAGGGACTTATAAGGTTTGGTAGAAGGGGAAAGTTGGGTCCAAGGTTTATTGGACCATTTAAAGTTCTTCGGAGGATCGGGAATCAAGCTTACAAGCTAGAATTACCGGAAGAACTGGAGGGTATTCATAACACATTTCATGTGTGTTATTTGAGGAAGTTCACGGGAGATGTGCCCGACATAATTCCGATTTCTGAATTAAGGTTGGATGAGAGCAAGAGGTTAATTGGAGAACCTGAGGCAATCATTGACCGTAAGACTAAGAAGTTGTAACGTAAGATAGTCGATTTAGTGCTTGTGCGTTGGAAACATATAAATGGGCCAAATCTCACTTGGGAAACGGAGAGTGACATGGTGAGTCGCTACCCGTAGTTATTTGTCGTTGTGTGATTCCGGGGACGAAATCATCCTAAGGGGGAGAGAGTTGTAACGCCCGTGTTTCTAGGCTAGGCATTAATATTGACATAATGGTCTAGGTTAACCTTTGTAACTCATTTAGAAGAAATGAAAAGGAATTATGTGAATATTATGTGTTTTATGTGTTTTATGCTTAATTATTAGGGTTTAAATAATTAAGAATAAAAATGAGCGTCAAAAATTAAATTTTAGATAAATTCGATATCTATTAAAAAACTTGTAGTGGGCGTGACAAGGATTACGGATATATAAATAATGCCGAAATCCGAGTTATAACGAATAAGTTATGACCTGTCGAAGTTTCACGACAAACCGGCACGGTGCCGAATGTCGTAAAAAGTGAGTTTTTGATAAACTACTTTTTAGCCTTAGTAATCTAAACGAAACTCGTAGTATTTGTTAAACCGAGAAGTTCGATAAAAAGAACGCCCAAATCTGACTTCGTATGAGGAAGTTATGATTTTTCGAAGTTTCAGCTTAGCAGTAGAAAGCTAAAAACTCGAATTTTAGATCGAGTGATTTTTAGCCAACAGGACCTAAACGAGAATCGAAGGTCTCGTCATTAGTAGCACATTGGTAAAAAGTCTGACGAAAACGGACGTCAGATGAAGAAGTTATGAATTTTTAACGAATTTCCTGTCCGGGTCTGTTAAAAATAATAATATAAAAATTAAATTCAAAATTAGCCAACGAAGTCTAAACGAAAGTTGTAGAGCGTAATTTTACCTACGCGTGCATATAAAGAACGTCAAAAACGGAGCTCGTATGCGAAAGTTATGGATTTTAGAAGTTTTGGCGCGAAAACCGAGAAAAATCCCCAAAACCGAGGAATTTCGCACACGTGGACTTCGGCCACGTGTCCTCGCTTCGCATCCGACGCGTGTCCGGAACTTGCTGAGTCACCGAAGCCACCTAGCGAGCCATGTCATGTTCTTCGCGAGTCCGAGGTTCGGTCCAATAGGAGGCTGCCCCGTGTCCGATCTCGGTGTATCATCAGCAACGTGTCCGAACCGAGGTGTTGTCTTAAGCGATCCAATCAGAAGCCTCCAGCGAGGCCCTCGCACGCGCAGCCCATGTATGAGCACCTGCGCACCTTCGCCTGCGGACCCCACTCTTCTAAGCCGACCTTCGGACACTATAAATAGAAGGGTATGCGAACTCTCCCGGTTACTTTTGAGATTTTGCCATATTTAGCCCCTTTTTCCATATTTTCTTCATCTTAACATTCCCCGAAGCCCCGATATCGATTCTAACACACGGAATACGCCACGAAGTGCCCGAGAAGCCCGGAAAATTTATCTTTTCGGTTTCGAAGCCCGACCCTTTGCAGAGCCCGGTTTCTCAATAAAACTCCCGGTTTTATTAGAAACGATCGTTTTAGGAAACGAATTGCTGCCCGATTTTCATTAAATCAGGTGAGTGTGTAGTTACTTTCACCTTACACATAGATATGAAGTATTTTATATAAAATATGTGTTGTGTGAATATTTATTGTTTGTTTATTTGAGTTGGATGTTGAAGGTGTGATTTATACATGTTTTTAAATAATTTAAATTGTATATGTATTTTTATCTACAAAAATGTTGGGTAAAACATGGGTAGATGAAATAATGGGTGTGTGATGAAAGGTGAGTTTGATAAAGGAGATGATCAGTAATATTGATCATAAGTTGAGGGTGAGTAGTGAAAGGAGATCATAAGTTGAGGGTGAGTGGTGAAATATGAGATAAGCCCTTACCCAAACGGTGACCCCCGTCATTCAGCAGAGTAGGGATGACAACCATGGACTATTCTAGACGGTCTGTGGAACACTAGCAGGCCCGCAACCTGTAGGTGTAATGAACTATATGTTCATTTGGAGTACTCTAAAAACCCATTGACATGTATGACAAGGGTGAATACTGTCAATAAATAAGAGCTATGAATTTAGCCCCTGTTGTATAAACCTTGGTGATGGTGTGACCTTGTGCCTATTCCTTAGGATGAATCCTTAGGAAGGAGTGATAGTTGAATCTTAGGGTAAACCCTTAAGAAATAAATAAGATAATGGGGTTGGGGTAATTCGGTTGATTGATTAATGTTTAAGCATATTAAATTATGTATTGTGGGTTGAAAACCCTATATGCTCACCAGGCTTCCAAGCCTGACCCACTCAGCTGTTTATATTACAGGTAGAGGACTCTGAGCATAGTCGGATGATGATGAGTGATTTTGGATTATAGGCCAGTAGTTATAAATAACTGTTGTAAGGCTTATAATGTCTTGTTTATGCTTTTGATCTGTATCGGAACATGACATCCCGAGGTTTTGATATAAAAGGAAATGTTATATTTCTTAAAGAAAGGTTTTGACAAACTTTTATCATATTTTGTTTTGGGGACCAATTCCGCAACATCTTTTATAAAGATTTCTCTGATTTGATTTTAAAAAGCATAAAATAAATCGGTCTTTTCTGGCCGAGAAATTAGGGGATGTCACACTTTCGAGAGAGAGAGAATTTATAAACCAAGGAGACAGTGGAAGGAAAATTGACCTTGAAGAAATTCAAGAGTCGATTGGTGAAGGAACCTCAGACACTAGAAACCAACCTGAGGAGGAAACTCCTGTTGATCCAGCTGACGAGTCTGTACCTCCGAGGCGTTCCACAAGGGTTAGGAACACACCTGAGTTTTATTATGGATTTCATATTACTACGGAAGGTGATATATTTATCAGTGACAGTACACTGGTAAATCTGGATGAACCTAACAGTGTTAAGGAAGCCATGGCAGGCCCGGAGTCTGCTAAATGGAAGGAGGCTATGGACAGCGAGATACAGTCCATGTATGACAATCAAGTTTGGAACTTGGTTGACAATGTACCAGGCCGTAAGACAGTCGGGTGCAAATGGATCTTCAAGAAGAAGACCGACATGGATGGAAAGGTACACAATTATAAAGCACGACTGGTCGCGAAGGGTTTTACTCAGACTCAGGGTATTGATTATGATGAAACTTTTTCACCAGTAGCGAAGATTAAGTCTATTAGGGTTATGCTAGCCATTGTTGCATTTCATGATTATGAAATCTGGCAAATGGATGTCAAAACCGCTTTCCTTAACGGAAAGTTGGCTGAGGATGTTTACATGAATCAGCCAGAGGGTTTTGTCAATGCAGAGTACCCTAATAGAGTGTGCAAGCTTGAGAAATCCATTTATGGATTGAAACAAGCTTCTCGAAGCTGGAATCTTTGTTTCGATGAGAAGGTCAAAGAGTTTGGTTTCTCAAGAAGTGAAGATGAGTCTTACGTGTATGTCAGAGCTAGTGGGAGTATAGTTAGCTTTTTAGTGTTGTATGTATATGACATACTACTCATACGAAATGACATCCCAAACTTGCAGGAGGTTAAGTCCTGGCTTGGGAAGTGCTTTGCTATGAAGGACCTTGGAGAAGCTGCCTATATCCTAGGGATAAGGATATTAAGAGAAAGGAATAAAAGACTAATTGGACTTAGTCAGAGTATCTACTTGGATAAGGTGTTGAAAAGGTTCAACATGCAGAACTCCAAGAAAGGAGAATTACCGATCCAAAGCAATGCCAAACTGAGCAAGGCTCAGAGCCCGAGTACAGAAGATGAGATAGCTGAGATGACTCAATTACCTTATGCTTCCGCTGTTGGCTCGATCATGTATGCTATGACTTGTACCCGTCCTGATGTGGCCTTCGCTTTGAGCATGGTCAGCAGATATCAGGGGAACCCTGGCAAGGCTCATTGGACTGCGGTAAAGAATATTCTCAAGTACCTACGGAGGACTAAGGATTGGATCCTTACCCTTGGTGGGAGTGATGACTTGAGAGTGGTGGGGTACAGTGATGCTAGTTTTCAGACTGATAGGGATAACTTCCGCTCTCGGTCGGGCTGGGTCTTTACCCTAAATGGAGGGGAAATCACTTGGAAGAGTTCCAAACAGGAGACTGTAGCTGATTCGACTTGTGAATCAGAGTACATAGCAGCGAGTGAAGCGGCAAAGGAGGCGATATGGCTGAAGAACTTCATCGGAGACCTTGGAGTTGTACCAGCCATTAAGGAGCCTATGGAGATTTTCTGTGACAGCAATAGTGTGGTTGCCTTAGCCAAGGAACCAAGAGATCATGGCAGATCCTGACACATTGACAGAAAATATCACTTCATAAGACACAAGATAGAAGAGGGACTCCTCGTGGCAAAGAGGGTATCGTCAGATGAGAACCCTGTGGATCCCCTTACGAAGGGACTGACGAGGGTTAAGCATTTGCAGCATGCGAGACGCATCGGGTTGAGGGACGATATTAGTTTTAAAGATTAGATAGTTATTACTGAAACTTGTAAAATGTAATCGACATTTGATGATGAATAAAAGTTGTGATTTATTTATGAGTAAGGAGTTGATATCATTGTCAATTATTTACTATTGTTTCAGCTTTGCATGTTTGGACTTCCAGAATAATAAATTTATTCAAATTCTCCATAGTCGGTCATATGTCGGAAGTAGGTATAAATCAAGACTGTCATGAATTGGGATTGTAGATGACTAAAGGTGTTTAGCCATAGCAGTGGTTGCTACAACATTCATGAGTGCTCATAAGTTATGAGTATTGGAATAAACTGACGCTCACTTGTATCACTTCATGGAATTTATCTCGAGTGATCGTGAGATGGTAATATCATATAAGTCTTCAAACCTAGAGATATGAGTTGTTACCTATGAGTTGGTTGTGCATTGATTGCACGTAAACGCATCAGTAACTTGATGTTATAAAACGTGCCTTTGTGTACAATTCAACAAGTAGTAGAACAAGCATATGAGTCGAAGTTTATCTGTTCCTTCTTGAATTAGAAGCGATATTTGGGCCCCTCGATGATTTTGTTTTGACCTATGTATCGGGCCCGGTCAGAACTAAATTCATGTGTTCGATTAAGTTCTTTGTCAAACAAATCGGAAATCGGGTAACAAACTGCTGGACAATAAGTAAGACATTGTTCCATGTATTTGTCCGGCTGATATCATGAGAGCAGAGGATTATATGATCACTTATCGAAAATGGCGCTTCATAGTTCAACAGAGTCTTCGACAGCTACGATTGCCGGTTGGTTCCTGAAGCTATATAGGCAAATAAAGTTATCAGACTTATCCAAGTGGGAGACTGTTGGATATGGTGTCTAAGTCCATAACTTATTTGGTATATACTTGACCCGATGGGCATGGTCCTTGTGGGTTGCACTTCACCCGAACTATTTATATGGATAATATTATGAGAAGAGTATATTTGCGGCCTATTAATATATTATAAGTTATAATATATTAATATGAAATTGTATTATTTAATTAGTATTGATCTTAAATTAATTATGAGTTAATTTAGTGATTGTAAGGTGACTAATTAATAATGGGCTATTATATTTATATGGTGTAGGCTAACACTCATTAGGAAATGGGCTAAGCTTAAATAGGAGTCCATGGATGATCCATGGAGCTTTTAACCCATGGATCCTTGGAATAGGAAAAGACATGGGTTATTAGGGTTTGCATGGTTCATAACCCTAATCATCTACACTATATAAAGGGGATTATGGTGCTTGAAAAGAGACTATGTGTGTGTGCATAAGAGTGGCCGATTTCTAGAGTGTTTGTGTACTCTCTCATAAGTTTTCCAAGTTTGTGGTGATTTGTGATTTCCATTTGAGGCATTCACATTATTGGTGCTTGGCTCTCAAACTCCCAAGGAATCAACTCACTAACAAAGGTATGTAATTCTTCTAGTATCTTTTATGTTTAAAAGTACCCCCATGCATGCTAGATAAGTTATGAACCTTGGAATATTATTTTGCATGTATTTTAGAAAAAACATAGATCCAAGGTTTCTAGGGTTGCATGAACACCTTAGGAGTTTTAGTTTGCTCAAAACCCAACAACATCCTCATGGGTCCCTCCGTTCTTCGTGCAACCACCTCGACCCCTCGGGGCTCTAACACTAGCTACGACAGCGTCAAACTGCTCAGATTTTTTAGCTTGACAATGAGTCTGCTTCCTCTTCCCCAGCTGCCTATACGGACCAATCTCATGCTCTCGGGTTATCCCGACCAACCCATCATCCACCTGAACAGCCGAGGTCTGACCCTCGAACCTGGCGACCACCCTATCAGTGACACGCCCAATGATGTTGGGTAACTCCTTGCGAAGGGCTCGTAAAACCTATGCGGCAATCCAATCATGTGGTTGACTCTCCTGAAGACATGGTGCACAGTTCACCTCCGATCCCAAATGGAAAAAGCTAACAATAGGATCCTCCTTCATGAAGGATCTTAGGGATCCACAAGTTTTGGGCTCCAGATGAGCCCTCAACTGCCCTGCTATAATCTCGGCCCGAAAGGCCCCGAGACGACTATCCAATAGCTCCAAAATCTCATCCTTGACTGAACCAAAGATCATAGGAGTCTACTCCAAAATACTGCGGGTAATCTCCTACGAGATGAATGTTGGGTTTTGTATACTACAACATCCTATGGTGCACATACAACCCTAAATGCTTTGGATCTATGTTTTCTCTAATCATACATGCAATATTGTTTCCAAAGAATTAAGCCTACAACTAGCATGCAATTGACATAAACAACATAAAATACTAGTTACGAGTTTACCTCTTTATGCAGCTTGTAGAACTTGTTGCATTTGGCCTTTAAGAACTTAGTGCCCCAAATGTTGCACCTCAAATAGTTCACAACACACCTTAGACAAAGGATGACTTTTGAGAGAGTTTATGCACACTAAAATATGTTATGGCTCTCCAAGGCCACTCTAGCAAAACTTATGCTACCAATTTTAGGCTATAGGGTGTCATATATATAGTGTAGGAATCCAAGAGTCATGGGTAAACCCTAATCCATACACTTCGGATTATTATCCATGATCCATGATTCAAGTAGGCTAACTCTTTATGGATTCATCCATAAACTTAGTCTATCATGTATCATAAGCCAAAACCACATATATATATATATATATATATATATATATATATATATATATATATATATATATATATAACTAAATTAGTCCCTATTAATTTAATTAGTCTCTTTTGATCACTAAATTAATTCCAAATTAATTCTAGATCGATACTAATTAAATCATATGATTTCATGTTAATATATTAGAACTTATAATATATTAATAAATCATAAATAACCTCTTCTCAAAAGTCCATCTTATCAAATTGTCGTGGTGATATACAACCCAAATGGACCATGCTACTCTCGGGTCAAGTACATACCAATTATAGTTTTGGGCTTAGACACCTAATCCAACAGTTTACCACTTGGATAAGTCTAATAACTATTATTGCAAGTACGAATCCAAAATCCCGACTAGCAATCGTAGCTCTTAAAAGCCGCTGTCGAACTCTGAACAAATTAAATGACGTGTCCACTAGATAAGGGTTCATATATTCCTTCATTCTACAAGATATCATATGGACTGAGACATGGATTATAATCATTCTCTCTGTCCATCTGTTGTTTCCCGATTTCCGATGTATGACGACTGACTAATTGAACAAATCAAATCAGTCCAGGCTTGGCCAAGCACTTAGGGTTGTCATCACTAAATCATCGAGGGGCCCACAGATATCGCTTTTATCCCGCTATGGGTAAAAGTAATGGATAAACTTCGACTCAAATGCTTGCTTGTACTTACTCATCAAAGCACACACAACGATACGTTTTATGACACCAAGTTACTGGTGCGTTTACATATGTCAATGTGCAACCGACTTGTAAATTACAACTCACATGTCTTGGTTTTAAGAATATAAGATATTATCGTCTCATGATCACTCGTGATAAAATCCGTGAAGTGATACAAATGAGCGTGGGTTGAATCCAATACTCAAATCTTATTACAGTAGTACTCATGAATATTGCATCAAACTTGTACTATGTCTAACACCTTAGACAATCCTACAGACCCATTATGACAGTCTTTCCTCAATACCTACTTCCGAAGTATGATCGACTGTGGATGGTTTGAATAACCTATTTCTTCGGGAAGTCAAAACATGCAAAGTGAAACACAAGAATAATACTAATCCTATATGGCCCCAAACCTTTTGAGTGTAAATAAAACACCTTTTATCCAATCGCCATATTGATTACTCATTATTCATTGTATAATGTTTCGAATAATCAAATTAATACTTGAATTAAAACAATAGTTATCCCATGCTCCATACATGCACACTATGTTTGCCTATGGTCCTTTCTTTGTGAAATAGATCAATTGACAACATTTCAATGATGCTCATTTCACAATTCCAAGTTCTTATGAATAATGTAAGAATACTAAATTCTTGCCATTTACTGAAATCTGTTAGATTCTAAACTTATATTCAATGATTCTCTTGTAATGACTATGCACAAAAGTCACAGAGACTTGGCAACAGACATTACGAAGTATTCCAATGGAGATCAATTCCATGGAAACGAAGTCTCACATTCAAAGTACATTCCTTTGAACATCCTTCTTGAATTAAGTTTTCTAATCTTACACAGATTTAAAGAATAACTTCCACGTATGGAAACATTTCCATATTCCCATTTGACTATCACTTATGAACAAGAGTCACCTCTTTTCAGAATATGTCAATATGCTCCTTCCAAAATTTTCACTATACTTCCAACTGTCCATGAGCAACCAATCTTTGGTAAACCTCAGATTGTCCTCGACAATTGCTTAACCATTTTAGTCATATCTCATTCTAGTCCTTTTTCCCTCTTAATGCCCTAGGCATATGGAAAATTAGAACAGGAGAATATTATAGCACATGCAATCAATCCTATATCTGAAGCATATGGGACACGATTCATATTAATGACCTGATACTTAACCAGTCTCTTGCTATAACATTTCCATATATAGAATTTCCTTATGTTGAATCATTTGAAAATAACATTCACATATGTCCATGACTAAATTCGATTAAAATCTCAATCTAAGCTTTTAGATTCGAAATGAAGTATGAATTCCTCTCCCTTAATTATAGTAAAACAACTTTTCAAACCCTGCAACTTTGCGAATTGAAACTTTTGTTTTCTATAATTAACATTGCTAACTCGCAACACTTAACATAATAATTGTGTTCCCACTATCATAATAATTACATTCTTATTAGCATAACACTTATGCTCCCACTAGCTTTGAAATGTACCCAGAAATCAGTTGGACTTCTAGAAATCAATACTTATTGACTTTCTTACCAAAGTTCAGATTTCTGATATGAGATGCTTCGATAAGACTTTATCTAGGCTTCTCAAATTCATACACCTTTCCTTAGATAGCTCACATGTGTGTCTAAACAATTTTAGAACTTACAGCCATAAGTTTGAAATGTTTAGACCTTTGTCATTTCTCATAATTCGAACTATAAAGAGGGATGCCGTAATCATAATCGAATTTGAGAATCCAAATATCTCAATTGTTATCTCCTTAAAATCTACTTAGTGAAAGCGTTTCCTCACAATCATTTTCATGAATTGGAGAGAAATCTTATGACACTTAGATTTTATGGTGCATGTGTTCCTATCCATATGTGTAACGACGTAAATTTTCAAAACAATTTTTCATTTTTAAATCATACTTTCAATCATCAAAAATAATGTCAACAACTGTATCCAATATCATCATAACAAACAAATCCCAGAATCTCAAAACATAATCTCTATGAGTATGTACGGATCATGCCGCGCCTTCCCGCGATCCTCGCTAGTACCTGAAACACATATCACAACAACTGTAAGCATAAATGCTTAGTGAGTTCCCCAAAATATACCACATACAACACATACGCCTTTCCAGGCCATACTCTGTAGGATCTTCCGATCCATGTGTCTCAGGGGACTTCCATCCCGAATCCCGGTAGACCTTCCGGTCCTACCCGTATCGACCTTCCGATTCGTAACCTCCTGACCTTCCGGTCCACCTCATCCTGACCTTCCGGTCCTTACCATACATAACACACATAGCACATACATATCACATATCCGCATATAGCACATACATCTCATAGCATACAAGACCTTCCAGTCACACATAGGTACCCTTCCAGGTACAGTATAGTGAGAAGACTCACCTCAATGAAGTCGGATAAACTCTCGTGCTCAATGTTCCGACCTAGCCTCCTCCTATTATTCAAATAACATTCCAGATCAAGATTCTCTCATAGCCTCATCTCTACAGATTGGGTAGAAGGCCATTCTACCCTTCCCTGAACTCTCTTGAGTCAGTCTTGACCAGAACCCTAAGGTCAACGAAAGTCAATGGTCAACTTTGACCGACTCGTCGAGTGCACATGGGCGACTCGTCGAGTCCATGCGGGTTCTCTGAATCCTTCTAGCCTCTCTTGGCTCGTCGAGTCATCGTCCCACTCGACGGATTACACCTGTCACGAATCGCGGGGCAACCCCGACTCGACTCGTCGAGTCCACTTATGGACTCGGCGAGTTGCTTCCATGTTCTTACTCTAACGACCTTCTAAGGTCAGATCTGCTTCCCTAACTATCAGATCTACCCTTCAAGTGCTCAAATGTCACGTAAAGGTGCAACCTTTACGTGCATGCAACCCACATCAAGTCATAAATGGAGAAATAACTCTAAAAATGGCAACCTACTCTCCAATCCTCCATGAACAAACATAAAGCAGAATGGGGAAGGTTCTCTGGACCTCTATGGGTCCAGATCTGAGGTCTAACCCAGCAAGGGACCATAAACTCAACTTTTCAAGCCTTAAAAGGTTATAGAAAGCCCTAAATCATAGATCTTAACCCAAAACAGAAAGGAAGTTCGATTTGATACCTCAATAGTGTAGATCTGAACTTGAAAACCCTGGATCCACAGCTCCCTTTACCTCCTCTTGTTGGAAACCACTTCTCCTTTGCTAAAACACTCAAGAAATGGTGAATTAGTCTTCCTCTTGCACCACAAGCTTTCTCTCTGCCCTCTAGGGTTTCTCAGGGGTGCATTGGCCGTAAATGGAGGCTATAAAGGCCTTTAAATAGGGCACAGACCCCGAGAATTAGGGTTTCAATTTACAGCGCGGACTCGCCGAGTCCATGCATCAACTCGTCAAGTCCTTCATTAAATCAGACAAGAAATACGCGGTCCTACTCGGCGAGTATGAGCGCCTACTCGCCGAGTTCCTTTCTAAAATTCAAGATAAATACTTAAAATAAGATACCTGGGAATCCGGATGTTACAATATGAATTTGTCATAACCATAATCACAAGACAATGTTAGTGACAAATCCAAACCCATATGGACTGAACTTGTTCAATCTTAATTTTTTGCCACCTGGCAGCACAAGGTCCTACCATTGCTTCCAGGTTGTTATGCACACAATTGAGAACTCATAGAACTTAATGAATAGTAAGCTTAGTTGGAATGGGCACAGAAACAAGAATATGTCAACACGATAGGTTACAAACCTCAAGTCGTGTGCTAGTGATTAACTATAGGTTTACTCTTGATTAGTTCTTGAAGCTATTCAAGATCTTTAAGACTCCCACTGACCTCTTGACATATAAGATTCACTTTGTCAAGGAACATTACTTGACAAACAAATATTCAAGAGTTAGTGCGGTTTCTTATCAAGACAAACACTTCACACAATTGGTCTTAGTTGGTCTTTGTCTTATCCAAAACATCACAACATACCAATTTCAAATGTACAAGAGTAAGAAACATTTTACTCTACATTTGATAAGTGTTATAAATCTTTCTAAATACCATGTCACTCAAGTTACAATCTTGGAGTATGACTCTAAGACCTGTTTTTGGAACGAAGTATGATTTATCTTCTTGATTTAACCATTTCAGCAATTCACGATTGCTCTTCTTAGCCATAAAAATGCACTAAGATGTCCTTAGAGGATCAATTGTGATATGGTTTCATAATCACTAAGATAATCATAAAACACGATACTCAAGTACTCTCTCTTCTTCTCAGATTGGAGAAACTTTTATCTTTCTGCCTAATTTGATTCTTCTTATTCATTCTGTCATACATTGAAACTTTTTCAATGATTCAGAATTCCACTTAATCTTGTAAGCATTACCATATTTACTAAACTTTAGTAAATCATAACGAATAGTCTTTGTGGTGGAACTGACCAGCGCACAACCAAGTGTACCTGATCCCCTAGTCCTTCACTTAACTCACATATACATGTGAACAAGGAATTAGTCTTAATTTCCCAAAGATGAAGTTCTCATTCATCACACAATACCAGTTGCATGATTCCAAGTTTCTATCCAACTGAAACTTGGGTGATGAGAATCTTTCCTTAATTGGTAAATCTTGACACTACCACAAACAAAAGAATCAATTCCATTTTCCAATATTGCTATCAATGGAAACATATAAACAACAATTTTCACAAATGCCATTGTAAGGAAACTTAAAATAAATAAAATCAAAATTTATTTATTAAAATTGAAGAAAACTTTTACTTACAATGCAAATACATATGAAAACTATCTTGTTATCTATTCCTAAGCAATCTATCATAACTCTTAAGCAGCAGCTCAAAATTCTGATCATCGAACCATGCGATCGAAATCCATCTCTTCATGATCAGAATCAGCTTACTCTTCCTTTAAGTTTCCTTTCTTGTCTTTGATTCTACAAAACATCAAAATGTAATAATGTCACACCCCCAAACCAAAACGGCGGAATCGTTCGAGGGCGGATGACTTCATGTAGTATCGTAACAGTTGAATACATAGTAAAGAAAGTAAACCAACCATCATATATATAATTTAAAAGTTACATCGTTGAATGATACTTGTTTCAAAACAAATTACAATATGATGATAAAATGAGTTTTAAACCAACGCCTTAGCGTCACTTCTCCAAAAGCTGAAGTTTACCTGTATTACTGAATCCCTGAGAAATACAAGTAGATTTGAAAGAGTAGATCAGCATTTAAGCTGGTGAGTTCATAAGTATTTAATGTTATTGTTTGTATAAATCTGAATGAAATTGTTTGTAGATGTTTGAAAACTCCTAGAAAATCCCATATTTCCTACTAGTATAAAGGTAGTCTTCTACCAAGACCCGACTGATTTAAATGTTTGCTTTTAGAAATCCAATGTTTTTCCATAAATATGTGGTAGTTTAAAAGTTCCAAAACTGAAATGCAAAAGTGTTTTTCATGCCTAGAATAGTAGATTTATGTATGTATAAAATCACTAAGGCATTTGATAACCCCGTAAATCAACGTGTTTTTAATACTCCATGTGAGTTTTATAACCATGCTATTGACCCAGACTGCCCGTAACAACGTTCTTCAGGCGTTGGAATGTTATGACGATTGTCACTCCAGACTTGCCAGTCTAACTATAGCTAACAGTTTAGGTGCGGGATTGTCAATCCCGTATAGATCTATACACAAAAATCACGCTCTCCCTACAAGAGATTATGGTATATAATACAGGACTTTAACTGCATACTTGAAAGTACGTGAAGTTGAATGTCTCACAAAACTTAGTATCAAATAGATTTACGTATGAAAAGTCCATTTGTTCTTGTATATGAAAGTCTTCCCTTGATATAGTATTTATAGTATGTGAAATCTCATGAATATCGAGTAAACTATACATATTATAGTTTTTCCAAAAGTGTGATTCGTTTGTATGATAAACCCTAGTGTAGTGTCGACTTTGTATGTAAAGTATAACATTTGTAATAACATTATTGAACATTTATACTCAAAATATAAATAAAGTGTTTCGTATTTACTTAACAACATGTTTCGTTCCAAAAAGGACCAAGTGTTCTCGTGATATGTTGTATGAGAACGTTTTAGTATGATAGTTATAAATCACCTATGATTGATTATAACAAAAGTATAGCAAAAGATTTATGTTATTCACACGAGGATAATCGTGTGTTTACTTGTATCCCCCCCCCCCTAAAAGTGTATAAAAGCATTTATAAAGCATTTGAAAACGTAGTTATAGGGGTATGAACTCACTTGATAGAGTGAAGATGGTGAGATGAAAACCGAGCAGAACTTCGACAGGAGAAAGCGGATTTTCTTGGGATTCTCGGGAATTCTCGAGAGTGTAAAACCTTCCTTCGGAAATTAGATGTGAAGACCGGGGCTTTGGGATGGCTTCGGGGGTTAAAACGCAGAGCTTCGGCACAAGAAAGGGAAGAAGTGAGCAACTAAACTCGGAAAACCGTTGCGATCTATTTATAGGCCAACTTTTGGGGACTCACGTCGTGAGAATTGAGTTTCTCACGTCTTGAGGTCGACCCTTATCCTCTTCCACTGACGAGACGCCTGCTGACAGCTCTGGAACCCATCAATCACAGACTCACGTCGTGAATCTTCTGGCTCATGTCGTGAGCTGTCTGACAGCTTCGATTTTCGTGTCTCGAACTTGTAAAATCCATAACTTCCGCGTACGAGCTCCGTTTTCGACATTCTTTATATGCACGCGTAGGTGAGATTGTGCTCTACAACTTTCGTTTAGACTTCGTCGGCTAATTTTGACTTTATTTTTAATGTTATATTTTTAACAGGCCGGGACTGGAAAAGTCCGTTAAAAATCCATAACTTCTTCACTCGATGTCCGTTTTCGTCAGACTTTTCACCGTGGCACTAATATTGTTGAGATCTTCGATTCTCATTTAGGTTGTTTCGGCCAAAAGTCTCTTGATCTCTATTTCGAGTTTTTAGCTGTCTACTGCTATATCCGAAACTTTGAAAAATCATAACTTTCTCATACGAAGTCAGATTTAGGCGTTCTTTTTATGTATGTTCACGGTTTAACGATATCTACGACGTTCGTTTAGATACTTAAGGCTAAAAAGTATTTCATCGGAATTCCGTATTTTACGCTTAACAGTGTTTTGTCGGTACTGTCGCGTATCTTCGATCGGTCATAACTTCTTTGTTATAACTCGGATTCTAGTGTTCTTTATATTTTTGGAAACCTAGATACGATATCTATCATATATGAAATCCAGTAGAGACTTTTGAATATTTTATTTTTTTGTCGATAATTTCATTATATCCAACGAGATTACAATTTTTGACTTTTTAGGTCCTTACATTGATTCGAAATATCGGGTTGTCACATCATCCCCACGTTAGAGGGAACTTCGTCCCGAAATTTAATGTAAGATAAACATTTGTGGATTAGGGAAAGAGATGCGGATACTTTTGTTTCATTTGATCTTCGCGCTCCCAAGTGTATTCAGGTCCCCGTTTTGCATTCCAGCGGACCTTCACAATGGGTATGCGACTTTGTTTTGTTCATTTAATTTCCCTATCCATGACCTCAATTGGTTCCTCTATAAAGTGGAGACTCTCGTTGATTTCGATTTCGTCTAGAGGGACGACGAGGGTCTCATCGGACAAACATTTCTTCAAGTTTGACACATGAAAGCTAGGATGTACGTTATTGAGTTTCTGCGGTAGTTGAAGTTTGTATGCTACCGGACCGATCCTTGCAAGGATCTCGAATGGTCCGATGTACTTTGGGTTTAGTTTCCCACGTTTTCCGAAATGTATTAACCCTTTCCAGGGTGAGACCTTTAATAGCACATGGTCCCCGACCTGAAATTCCAAGGGCTTTCGTCTTTTGTCCGCATAACTCTTTTGTCTGTCTCTTGAAGCCTTTAGTCGTTCCCGAATCTGAACAATCCTCTCAGTTGTTTCTCTTATGATTTTCGGGCCTGTGAGAGCGCTGTCGGGTACTTGTCCTTTGGCTAGTTGCGTGTCACCCACTTCAGCCCAACACAGTGGTGATCTGCACTTCCGGCCATAGAGGGCTTCGAATGGAGCAACTTTAATGCTGGAGTGATAGCTATTGTTGTATGAGAATTCGACTAGTGGTAAATGGGTATCCCATGCTTTACCAAAATCGATTACACAAGCTCTTAGCATATCTTCCAATTATTATATGGTCCTCTCACTTTGACCGTCGGTTTGTGGATGGTAAGCGGTACTCATGTCTAGCCTGGTTCCCAGAGACTTTTGCAGCGACTGCCAGAATCGCAAGGTGAACCTACTATCTCTGTCAAGATAATGGATATGGGTACACCATGCAATCGTACAATCTCTCGGATGTATGTTCGAGCTAGCTTCTCCATCTTGTCGGTTTCCTTTATGGGTAGGAAGTGTGCGGATTTTGTTAATCTATCGATGATTACCCAGATGGTGTCTAGCCCACCTGCTGTCTTGGGTAATTTGGTTATGAAATCCATGGTTATCCGTTCCCACTTCCACTCGGGTATTTCGGGTTGTTGTAGTAATCCTGATAGCTTTTGGTACTCTACCTTGACTTTGGCGCAAGTCAGACACTTGCCCACATAGGTAGCGATCTCTGCTTTCATGTTCGGCCACCAATACAGTTTCTTGAGGTCCTAATACATCTTGTCCGCACCTAGATGCACAGAGTATCGAGTCTTATGAGCCTCATTCATGACCATGTCTCTGAATCCACCAAACGTCGGTGTCCAGATCCGATCCATGAAGTAGCGAACTCCGTCGCCCTTGAGTTCAAGATTCTTATCCATTCCCCTTAAGGCTTCACTTGTCACATTCTCTATTTTCAAGGCTTCCCTCTGAGCTTCTTTGATTTGTGTGGACAGGTGCGAATGGATTGTCATGGTTAATGATTTCACTCGACGGCCCGAGTATTCCTTTCGACTAAGAGCATCAGCTACCATATTCGCTTTTCCTGGATGATAACGAATTTCACATTCGTAGTCATTCAATAGTTCCACCCATCGTCTTTGCCTCATGTTGAGTTCCTTTTGATTGAGGATGTGTTGAAGGCTCTTGTGATCGGTAAAGATTGTGCATTTTGTGCCGTAGAGATAGTGTCTCCAAATCTTTAAGGCGAAAACGACTGCTCCCAGTTCGAGGTCGTGTGTAGTGTAGTTGACCTCGTGCGTCTTGAGTTGCCTCGAGGCGTAGGCGATGACCTTTTCTCGTTGCATTAGAACACATCCAAGACCTTGATTAGATGCATCACAGTAAACCACGAAGTCTTCAGTTCCTTCTGGCAAGGACAATATGGGTGTGCTGCATAGTGCTTGCTTCAGTGTTTGGAATGCAGCGTCTTGTTTTTCTCCCCAATTGAAAGTTACGCCTGTCTGGGTCAAGGTGGTAAGTGGTTTAGCAATCTTTGAGAAGTTTTGCATAAATCTTCGGTAATAGCTAGCAAGGCCCAAGAATTGTCGGATTTCCGTTGGGGTTCTTGGTGCTGACCAGTTCTCTATTGCCTTGATTTTGGAAGGGTCCATGTGTATCCCGTCTTTGCTAACCACGTGACCTAGGAAATCTACTTTCCGAATCCAAAATTCGCACTTTGAAAATTTTGCGTATAGTTTCTCTTTTCTTAGAGTTTCCAAGATTTTTCGGAGGTGTTGACCATGTTCCTCTTTACTCTTTGAATAAATGAGTATATCGTCTCTGAACACGATCACAAATTTGTCCAGGAATGAACGACACACTCGGTTCATTAAGTCCATGAACACTGCCGGTGCATTTGTTAATCCAAAGGGCATCACTACAAACTCGTAGTGACCATAACGAGTTCGAAAGGCTGTTTTGGGAACATCTCCTTCCAAGACTCGTAGCTGATGATACCCGGATCTCAAATCGATCTTCGAGAAATAACTCGCTACTTGGAGTTGGTCGAACAAGTCGTCAATGCGTGGTAGGGGATATCGGTTCTTGATAGTGAGTTTGTTGAGTTCCCGGTAATCGATGCACATGCGGAAAGATCCATCCTTCTTCTTTACGAATAGAACTGGCGCTCCCCAAGGTGAGAAGCTCGGTCTGATGAATCCTTTGTTGAGTAGTTCGTTTAGTTGGCTGGATAATTCTTGCATCTCAGCTGGCGCTAGACGATACGGCGACTTAGCTACTGGGGTAGCTCCGGGGATTAAATCGATTCTGAACTCGACTTGTCATTCTGGTGGGACTCCTGGAAGATCTTCAGGAAAGATATCGGGAAAATCGCAGACTTCTGGAATGTCTTTGAGGTCTTTCGCTTCTTTTTCCCTATCTACCACGTGGGCTAAGAAGGCATGGTACTCCTTATGTAGGTATTTTTGGGCTTTGACGCAAGAGATGATTTGTAAATTGGTACCGGGTTTGTCACCATAAATGACAAGAGTTTCGCCGTTTGGCAGATTTAAGCGAACGGCCCTTTCGTGACAAAGTATATCGGCATGGTGCAGCCTTAACCAATCCATACCGATGATGACATCAAAGCTCTTTATAGTGATCGGCATTAGATCGATTGGAAAGGAATGCTCGTTTAGAGTTAGTGTGCAGCCTATGTACATATCGTTTGTGCTTTTTGTTCTACCGTTTGCCATTTCTACTGTAAATATCTTATTGAGTGATTTACGGTTCTGTTTTAGTATGTGTTTGAATTTATGACTCACAAAACTCCTCTCTGCACCAGAATCAAAGAGTATGCATGCATAAGTGCTATTGAGGAGATACGTACCCGTAACCACCGTGGGATCAGCTATTGCTTCGTTCTGCCCTATTGCCAGCACTCTTCCCATGCCACCAGCATTCCTTGCTTTAGGGCAGTCTCTCTTGTAGTGTCCAGCCTCACCGCACCCATAACATGCCTAACCTACACCGACTCCAGGGACTTGGGTGATTGGTCGTGCCGGTGCTTTACAGAAACGGGCAGTGTGCCCTTTCCTGTTGCAGTTGTTGCAGTGCATCTCCCGACAATTTCCGTTGTGATGGAAATTGCATTTGCTGCACTTCGGTAGGTTCCCCGCATATTGCTTTGCTGGTGTAGGGGTAACAGGAACAGCAGTGGGGGTAGTAGCGGCATGGACCGCCACTATCTGTTGCTTCTTGGCAGGTTCTTGTGAAGACTGACTCTTCCTCTTGTTCCAATACTTCTTCTTGCTTTTGTTGTTGGTACTGTTGTTGTTGTTGTTGTTTCCTATGGTTTGCTCCGGAACCGCAGTTGTGAAGCCTTGGCAGACTCCATGGTCAACAAGAGCTTGTGCCAACTATTTAGCACTATCGAAAGTGACGGGTTTGGAAGCTAACACACTTCCTCGAATCTAGGGTGACAGTCCCCAGATGTACCTCTCGATCTTCTTGCTCTCTAGAGCAACTATCCCTGGGCAAAGGATTGCCAAATCACTAAATCTATTGGTATAGGTTGTGATGTCTGAGCCTACCATAGTCAGGCCCCAAAGTTCATGCTCTAGCTTTTGTACTTCCCCCCTTGGACAGTACTCTTGCATTAACAATTGCTTTAGATTCTCCCAGCCCATAGAATTAGCCACTACCAGAGTTAGTGACTTGACATGGCCATTCCACCACGTCAGAGCTCTCTCGGAGAATGTACAAGAAGCAAATTTTACCTTGCTCACTTCCAGACATGCACAAATCTCGAAATCCGCTTCTGTTTTCTCTATCCATTGTGATAGAGCCATTATCCCTCCGGATCCATTAAAAGATATGGGCTTGCTATTGGTGAAGTCCTTGAAGGTGCAGTCCCCTGAACGACCCTGACGTTGGCCATTCGTAGAGCTATTTACTCCCCCTCCGGACCCATTATTACTTATTTGTGCCATTGCTGCTGTTACTGCAGCTGTTACAGCAGCAATCAAGGCGGCGTTATCTGTTGATGGAGGTGGTGGTGGTGGAGGTGTCATGTTGATGACACGGCGTGCAGATCTACGGGGCGGCATCGTTCTGCTAGAGAAATAGAATGAAGAACATAAGTCTTTAATGATTGGAAGCTGTGGGTTAATAAATTTGTTATTTTCGTCAATTTATGAATTTGACTGACCTACCCAAGGTTTAGAGCTTGTTTCATAATAAACGTTTGTATAATGATAGATAGACTTATGAACCTGAGTGGTATTCAAGGAATTAACACACAAAGAAATTTCTTCATATATATTAAACAATATGTTGAGTTACATTTTGAAGTTAAGAAAATTTCGACCCCTCTATGGGTCTCCGATACAGAAGTTAAAGAAAAGTAAGACTTTTAGCCGAGTTCCTATTCTATAACAAAATCTTTGAGATTCGAGCAAGTACTACTTGCGACATACGTTACGCTTGGAGCTCGACTCCGCGTCTGATTGCTTTGCTTCCATAAGACGCCTATCAAAAACGGCTTGCTGTTCCCTTATTTTAGAAAGGGTTGAAATCAGTTGATCTTGGAATGTGTCGGCGCGGAGTTGGGCATTTTCCTGCAACTTGTCCAGTCGACGAATGTCGGAAGTGTGAACTTGTACTTCCACGTTGACTTCCCGAATCCAGTTTGCTTGAACCCCGGATTGATAGGACCGGTTGGCTAGTTTTCCCACCATGACTGGGAGTGCTCGGTCGGCTGAACCTCCACCCCTGACGTCGTAGAAATCCCGACACATACCATAGGGAGGACGTAACCCTTGCTGTCGGCTCCAATGGTGAATGTGACTTCCCCAAATGGGATTTGGTCCCTGAAAGTTTCCCCTAAATGCGGGAGGTTGAGCGACTGGTGGGTTGATTACTTCTGGTTCTGAGTCTGTACCAGAGTCTTCCCCTTCCTCCAACTCTATAGGTTCCTCATCTTCTTCGGGGTCCTCCTCTACCCATCCTCCATTACCCTGATTCGGGTAGTAGGGATCCCCTGGTGGGTGGAATCCAACCATTGTATCTGTGCGAGAATAGAGGTATGAGAATTGTGTAGAAATTAAAACATGTAAATCTAAACATGTAGGTTAAGCTATTGCATTTACCAAATACTCCTATAGTATTTAAGTTGGTATGTTTGATACTAGTGTTATTTTGGTAAGTTTTGACTTGTTGTTCACTACGTCCATTCCTCGACATACATTAGTCCGATCTCGGATAAATATAGTTGATCAGGCTATATTCGTCCCAAATCCGATTACATATTCCGAGGCCTAGTCGTAGTGTCCAACTTGTCTTAATACTTCTTGTATAGTTCTACTATGAAAATGACTCGTTGTATGCATGTATTTGTGCTTTTATGACCCAAATAATTTAAGCTACATGAAACGCGGTTTAGGTGTAAAAACATTTTGTCAGAGATTTTTAGTCCCTATGCATCTATAGTTTCTATATCTTATGTGGTTCAATATACTTAGTTCACTATAAACAATGCTCTGATACCAATCTGTCACACCCCCAAACCAGAACGGCGGAATCGTTCGAGGGCGGATGACTTCATGTAGTATCGTAACAGTTGAACACATAGTAAAGAAAGTAAACCAACCATCATATATATAATTTAAAAGTTACATCGTTGAATGATACTTGTTTCAAAACAAATTACAATATGATGATAAAATGAGTTTTAAACGAACGCCTTAGCGTCACTTCTCCAAAAGCTGAAGTTTACCTGTATTACTGAATCCCTGAGTAATACAAGTAGATTTGAAAGAGTAGATCAGCATTTAAGCTGGTGAGTTCATAAGTATTTAATGTTAATGTTTGTATAAATCTGAATGAAATTTTTTGTAGATGTTTGAAAACTCCTAGAAAATCCCATATTTCCTACTAGTATAAAGGTAGTCTTCTACCAAGACCCGACTGATTTAAATGTTTGCTTTTAGAAATCCAATGTTTTTCCATAAATATGTGGTAGTTTAAAAGTTCCAAAACTGAAATGCAAAAGTGTTTTTCATGCCTAGAATAGTAGATTTATGTATGTATAAAATCACTAAGGCATTTGATAACCCCGTAAATCAACGTGTTTTTAATACACCATGTGAGTTTTATAACCATGCTATTGACCCAGACCGCCCGTAACAACGTTCTTCAGGCGTTGGAATGTTATGACGATTGTCACTCCAGACTTGCCAGTCTAACTGTAGCTAACAGTTTAGGTGCGGGATTGTCAATCCCGTATAGATCTATACACAAGAATCACGCTCTCCCTACAAGAGATTATGGTATATAATACAGGACTTTAACTGCATACTTGAAAGTACGTGAAGTTGAATGTCTCACAAAACTTAGTATCAAATAGATTTACGTATGAAAAGTCCATCTGTTCTTGTATATGAAAGTATTCCCTTGATATAGTATTTATAGTATGTGAAATCTCATTAATATCGAGTAAACTATACCTATTATAGTTTTTCCAAAAGTGTGATTCGTTTGTATGATAAACCCTAGTGTAGTGTCGACTTTGTATGTAAAGTATAACATTTGTAATAACATTATTGAACATTTATACTCAAAATATAAATAAAGTGTTTCGTATTTACTTAACAACATGTTTCGTTCCAAAAAGGACCAAGTGTTCTCGTGATATGTTGTATGAGAACGTTTTAGTATGATAGTTATAAATCACCTATGATTGATTATAACAAAAGTATAGCAAAAGATTTATGTTATTCACACGAGGATAATCGTGTGTTTACTTGTATTCCCCCCCCCCCCTAAAAGTGTATAAAAGCATTTATAAAGCATTTGAAATCGTAGTTATAGGGGTATGAACTCACTTGATAGACTGAAGATGGTGAGATGAAAACCGAGCAGAACTTCGACAGGAGAAAGCGGATTTTCTCGGGATTCTCGGGAATTCTCGAGAGTGTAAGACCTTCCTTCGGAAATTGGATGCGAAGACCGGGGCTTTGGAATGGCTTCGGGGGTTAAAACGCAGAGCTTCGGCACAAGAAAAGGAAGAAGTGAGCAACTAAACTCCGAAAACCGTTGCGATCTATTTATAGGCCAACTTTTGGGGACTCACGTCGTGAGAATTGAGTTTCTCACGTCGTGAGGTCGACCCTTATCCTCTTCCACTGACAAGACGCCTGCTGACAGCTCTGGAACCCATTAATCACAGACTCACGTCGTGAATCTTCTGGCTCACATCGTGAGCTGTCTGACAGCTTTGATTTTCGTGTCTCGAACTTGTAAATCCATAACTTCTGCGTACGAGCTCCGTTTTCGACGTTCTTTATATGCACGCGTAGGTGAGATTATGCTCTACAACTTTCGTTTAGACTTTGTCGGCTAATTTTGACTTCCCAGGCCAAAAGTCTCTTGATCTCTATTTCAAGTTTTTAGCTGTCTACTGCTATATCCGAAACTTTGAAAAATCATAACTTTCTCATACGAAGTCAGATTTGGGCGTTCTTTTTATGTATGTTCACGGTTTAATGATATATACGACTTTCTTTTAGATACTTAAGGCTAAAAAGTATTTCATCGGAATTCCGTATTTTACGCTTAACAATGTTTTGTCGGTACTGTCGCGTATCTTCGATCGGTCATAACTTCTTCGTTATAAATCGGATTCTAGTGTTCTTTATATTTTTGGAAACCTAGATACGATATCTATCATTTATGAAATCCAGTAGAGACTTTTGAATATTTTATTTTTTTGTCGATAATTTCATTATATCCAAAGAGATTACAATTTTTGACTTTTTAGGTCCTTACATTGATTCGAAATATCGGGTTGTCACAAAATTACATTACATCATGTATTAAGAATATCCAAATAGGAACTTAATAGAGTTAGATAATGGATTTACCTGAATCAGAGTCAAACCTTTTTGACTTTACAATCCTTGCAATCTTTCAGGTAGAAATGACAGCTTCGCAACCAATGTTGTAACACCCAGAAAATTCAAGTCAAATTTAAACTTTCAAATACATTTAGAACACTAGCAGTTATTACAAAAAGTTTTCCAAAACAGTTTCATATCAGAGTTCCCAGAAATCATAATTATAAATCGAGGAAAGTGTACGGTCACGCCTTCGCCTTCCCGCGGTCAGTCGCTGTACCTGAAACAATAATCGATAAATGTAAGCTCGAAGGCTTAGTGAGTTACCCCCAAAATACCAACCTCATATAACCATAATCATAACATATCAACAAATACAGAACAACCATGCATATTGAGTCTGCATGTGACTGGTCCGCCCGCACCGGGCCTTCAGTCCCACCTGGTCCACTATCCGAGTCTACAGTATGACTGGTCCGCCCGCACCGGGCCTTCAGTCTATCTGGCCCACTCTCCAAGCCTCGGCACGTCTGGACCGCCCTCTCGGGGCCTTCAACCTATCCGGACCGCTCGCCGAGCCTTCGGCCTGACTATGTGCCCTTCCCGGGTCTGCAGTCTATCCGGTCCGCCCTAGGTATGTTGGCCTACAACATAAAGCAGGACCCGCCTCAACCCAACCCCCAATCAAACAACCATGTGCACATATAACAGGTAATCACATAACAGTCTACAGACAACAAACTGATCTAACTGATCGTATAGCATAGCAACATCCTATAACCAGGATTCCGACCTAAACCAGGTCACTAACATAATATCGTCCTAACTACCAGGACGCACATCTAGCAGATCAATAAATATATCATACAATACCCGGATACATATCTGATAAAGGGTCGGCCTTGGTGCCGTAGACCCTGTCGATATAGTGAGGATAACTCACCTCGTAAGTAGCTCGGAAGGTAGTGTCAAACTCTTCCAGATGTAGCTCCAACTCCAACACCTATATACACTAATGTCCTTTGCTATAAATATCCAATTTATCACAATACCCTTAGCAGTCAACTGTCAAGGTCAACAGTCCATGTTGACCTTAACTCTTCAAGTACCCTTAGCTACTCGTCAAGTTCCTTGCATAACTTGCCAACCCGCCGAGTCACTCGTCTGGCTCGTCGAGTTCCTAGTGTCAGTGGCCGTAACTCCTTGGCCAACTCACCGAGTTTTCCCTTTATAACTCGCCGCGTTCATACGTTTCCAAAGGTTGGGAAAACCCTCGCCGAGTCACTCGACTGACTCGCCGAGCCCACGGCAACCTTCATCGGACTCGCCGAGTCGTTCATACCACTCGTCGAGTCTACGACAATCTTCATTGGACTCGCCGAGTTGTTCATACACTCGCCGAGTCTCTTCAGTCCGTTACTTATATAGACGATTTTAAGCCATGCTAAGGCTCCAAATTGTAGATCCAGCTTCCCAATGCAAGTTTATCACGTAAAGTTGCAACCTTTACGTGCATGCAAGGCTCTATAGGCTTTGAATGTCAATCTCAAGCTTACAATGGGGTTTATCTCAACATGGAGGGTTCATTCTTGCTAAAGCTGGAGACTTTATGGATTTAGAGTCCAAGATGAGCTCAGATCTGAAGTTGCAACTTCAGATCCTAGCTCATACCCGAAAATGGTTATCACCCATGCTATAAAAGCCCTAATCTTCAACATGAAGAGATCTAGAAGAACAAGGTCAAGGTAACAACTTGTTACCTTCGCATGATGCTAAAATGAGGTAGACTTCAGATCCACACAAGTTCCTTACTGCTAGCTACTTGTTCTTCAAGTTCCTCTCTCTAAGAATCTTCTTCCAAGACTTGAAACACCCAAATGGAGCGCACACACACACACACACACGTATTAGGGTTTGGTAAGCTCTCAAGGGACTGTAAAGAGGCTGAAGGTGGCTTATGATCCTTTAAATAGGGTGCCAAACCCCGGAAATTAGGGTTTTACCTTCCATCTCCTACTCGTCGAGTCCCTTCTTGGACTCGGCGAGTAGGTCGCTTAAACTCGCAGACTAACCCGCTGCTACTCGGCGAGTCAGGCCACTAACTCGTCGAGTAGACCTTGAAATCATGAGAATTTATAACCCCAAATTGATACTCGGGAATCGGGGCGTTACAATTCTCCCCCACTTAAACTAGACTTCGTCCTCGAAGTCTACTGCGGTGATCAACCTTAGTGCTCCCACATCGCTGCCTCCGGCTCCCACGTCCACTCAGACTGTCTTTGGTTCTCCCACCGTACCGTTACCAAGGGTACCTCCTTGTTCCGCAGAACCTTCACCCTTCTTCCCAGTATGGCCACAGGCCTTTCCACATAAGCCAGGCGCTCACCAACCTGAATGTCATCCAACGATATTACCGCCTCCTGATCCATGACACACTTTCGCAACTGCGAAACGTGAAAGATGATGCAAAACCCAACTGAACCTGTTAGAAAGGTCTAACCTACAAGCCACTTTGCCAACTGACAAAATACTGATGATCCAACGCATCTGAACCCCAACTTTCCTCCTCCTTAAGCGAACCCTCTGAGCTGACAGGATAATGCATCCTCCGCTCTCAAAATATCATACAAGCTCAGTCCACTAATAAATACGAACACACATGCCTGGCCTAATCAGCCTCGGGCTGGATTACCAAACACATCAAGTCCATTCAATCATAGGGTTCGATCATCCTCAGAATGGAATTCCCTAGATTGGAATACCTCCATGAACATAACTCGGGTCCACTCATAACTGGAGATCCAAGGATCTATCCTTCCGTCTCGCCCACAATCCTCTCGTTCATCACAACCGAGTACAACTCCCCTGAACCTTTACAGAACATTCATTCGAACGCGCTCTGGCATCTTGAATCTTGGAATCCCGAAATCGGTCCGACTTCCTGACAGACAACTCTACTGAACAGTTGTCACTTCCATACCACTTACACTCTATCCTGATAATTCGAGGTTTCCACCAAAACAGAATCGCAGGTTACCTGCTGCTGCGGCAATTCGGTGCCTCCATAGATTACAAAAATTAACGTACATCGAGCCTTCGGCATGACTGGACTGCCCTTCAGGGCCTACAGCCTCCCTGGTCCGCTCGTCGGGCGTTTGTTCTGACTGGGTCGATCATAGATCTACAAACATATACAGAGTCTTCAGCATGACCGGACCGCCTTACCAGGCCTTCAGCCCATCTGGGCCACTCTCAGAACCTTCAGCATGTCTGGACCGCCTCCCCGGGCCTTCAGCCTGTCTGGACCGTTCTCCGAGCCTTCGGTCTGAATGGTACGCCCCACTGGCCTTCAGTCTATCCGGACCGCCCTAAATTGTTGAGCATTTTTCCTGGCCCACCCTTCCAGATGCTCTCTCCCATGCATCCTGTTCTAACCCACTTGGGGCTTCGAACCCCTGATCTACTCTGGGGACTACAACCCCGGCCTAACCCCAGGCCACAAGCCAATCGTTCACCCTTTTCGGAAAAACCGTGAACTGATCCCCGACCTGCGTATCTTTCACATATGCTAAAATCCCGCATACGCCTGCTGAAGTACTGTCCGACCCTGGCAGCTAACCGAACCCTGAATGATCGATGCTCCCTCTGAGAATTTCTAATTCTCCCCCACTTGGGAAAATAACCACTACCTACGAGTGGCGAAATTATAACTCTACTTAACCGTCCAAACCAACATTTCCATACTTCCCATAGAACGATGAATCCTGAACGAAGATTCTCCGCAGAACCAGTCTCCTGGCGTGGAGCAATCGAACTTCGAAAGAACCCGAATCCCAACTGAACACTTCTGCATCTCCAATTCACAGTCTCTAGCCATAGAATGGTGATCCTATATCCTAACTTCTGATCATCAACACCCTTGGATACTAACCGTCTACAACCCTAGATACTAAATTCCTCAAACTCTCCTATACCATATGCAGAAGGGGATGGAAAATTCACAACATAAATATAATCAATAAGATACAGATAGAAACATACCCGCAGCTGCATCTGGCGCTGTCCTGTCCTCCTCTGCCGTAAGCTGGAAGGCACGTCCCTGAGCCCTCGGGGGCTCTGCTCTACCCTGCCCCCCGCCAGTAATCCTCAATGTAGCCGACGCTGGAGCCTGCACCGGTCTAGCAACAAGCTGTGGACAATTGGTCTTCACGTGACCAACCTGATGGCAGTGATAGCAAATCCTCATGTCCTGAACTGGGGCCACCTGGCGACAATCCCTCGCATAGTGCCCCTCCTTTCCGCACTTGCGGCACGCACCCTCGGACCTACAAACTCCGGAATGACCCTTCCCACACTTCTCACAAGTGCGGCCTCTCGGTCCTCCAACCCTGGAATCAGCGGTCTTGGACCGCTTTAGCACCGGCTGCGACTGCACCGGGGCCTGCCTCTACTGTAACTCAATCTCTAACTCACGCCGCCTGGCAGCCTCCTGTAGCTCCAGCAATGTATCACACCGCTGGGTAGCAACGAACTGTCTAATGTTAGTCTTGAGCATGCTCAGATAACACGTCATCTGAGCCTGCTCGGAAGCAAACTCCGGGAAAAACATCGCCCTCTCAGTGAACATACGGGTGATCTCCGTCACCGACTCTGCATCCTATCTGCACTCCAGAAACTCCTGAGCTAGCCGCTCACGCTCGACCCGTGGAATGTAGCGGGAGCGGAACATCTCCCTAAACTGATCCCAAGAGACTGCAGCTCTCTGCTCATCCGAATAAGACCCTTTCATCAACCTCCACCAGTCCTTCTCCCCGGACCTCAACATGTTCAGGGCACACCTGACCTTCTGGTCAGTAGGGCAGGAACATGTGAAAAAGCATCCCTCGATTACAAAAAGGTTTCCAAAACAGTTTCATATCAGAGTTCCCAGAAATCATAATTATAAATCGAGGAAAGTGTACGGTCACGCCTTCGCCTTCCCACGGTCAGCCAATGTACCTGAAACAATAATCGATAAATGTAAGCTCGAAGGCTTAGTGAGTTACCCCCAAAATACCAACCTCATATAACCATAATCATAACATATCAACAAATACAGAACAACCATGCATATTGAGTCTGCAGTGTGACTGGTCCGCCCGCACCGGGCCTTCAGTCCCACCTGGTCCACTATCCGAGTCTACAGTATGACTGGTCCGCTCGCACCGGGCCTTCAGTCTATTTGGCCCACTCTCCGAGCCTTGGCATGTCTGGACCGCCCTCTTGGGGCCTTCAGCCTATCCGGACCGCTCGCCAAGCCTTCGGCCTGACTATGTGCCCTTCCCGGGTCTGCATTCTATCCGGTCCGCCCTGGGTATGTTGGCCTACAGCACAAAGCAGGACCCGCCTCAACCCAACCCCCAATCAAACAACCATGTGCACATATAACAGGTGATCACATAACAGTCTATAGACAACAAACTGATCTAACTGATCGTATAGCATAGCAACATCCTATAGCCAGGATACCAACCTAAACCAGGTCACTAACATAATATCGTCCTAACTACCAGGACGCACATCTAGCAGATCAATAAACATATCATACAATACCCGGATACATATCCGATAAAGGGTCGGCCTTGGTGTCATAGACCCTGTCGATATAGTGAGGATAACTCACCTCGTAAGTAGCTCGGAAGGTAGTGTCAAACTCTTCCAGATGTAGCTCCAACTCCAACACCTATATACACCAATGTCCTTTGCTATAAATATCCAATTTATCAAAATACCCTTAGCAGTCAACAGTCCATGTTGACCTTAACTCGTCGAGTACCCTTAGCTACTCCCCGAGTTCCTTGCATAACTTGCCAACCCGCCGAGTCACTCGTGTGGCTCGTCGAGTTCCTAGTGTCAGTGTTCGTAACTCCTTGGCCAACTCGCTGAGTTTTCCCTTTATAACTCGCTGCGTTCATACGTGTCCAAAGGTTGGGAAAGCCCTCGCCAACTCGCCGAGTCACTCGACTGACTCGCCGAGCCCACGGCAACCTTCATCGGACTCGCCGAGTCGTTCATACCACTCGCCGAGTCTACGACAATCTTCATTGGACTCGCCGAGTTGTTCATACACTCGTCGAGTCTCTTCAGTCCTTTACTTATACAGACGATTTTAAGCCATGCTAAGGCTCCAAACTGTAGATCCAGCTTCCCAATGCAAGTTTATCACGTAAAGTTGCAACCTCTACGTGCATGCAAGGCTCTATAGGCTTAGAATGTCAATCTCAAGCTTACAATGGGGTTTATCTCAACATGAAGGGTTCATGCTTGATAAAGCTAGACACTTTATGGCTTTAGAGTCCAAGATGAGCTCAGATCTGAAGTTGCAACTTCAGATCCCAGCTCATACCCGAAAATGGTTATCACCCATGCTATAAAAGCCCTAATCTTCAACATGAAGAGATCTAGAAGAACAAGGTCAAGGTAACAACTTGTTACCTTCACATGATGCTAAACTGAGGTAGACTTCAGATCCACACAAGCTCCTTACTGCTAGCTACTTGTTCTTCAAGTTCCTCTCTCTAAGAATCTTCTTCCAAGACTTGAAACACCCAAATGGAGCGCACACACACATGTATTCGGGTTTGGTAAGCTCTCAAGGGACTGTAAAGAGGCTGAAGGTGGCTTATTATCCTTTAAATAGGGTGCCAAACCCCGGAAATTAGGGTTTTACCTTCCAGCTCCTACTCGTCGAGTCCCTTCTTGGACTCGGCGAGTAGGTCACTTAAACTCACGGACTAACCTGCTGCTACTCGGCGAGTCAGGCCACCAACTCGTCGAGTAGACCTTGAAATCATGAGAATTTATAACCCCAAATTGATACTCGGGAATCGGGGCGTTACAAATGCCCCTTCTCTTGGCAATAGAAACATATGTACTCTTTGGGAATGGTACATGGGACTATCTCAGAGTTAGCCCTTCTCTTTACCATTTGGTCAACATGGTTGACTATGGCCGATCCATTTCCATTGGGAAGAGAAAGCTTTTCTGGACTTCCAATGTTTCCATTGTCAATGTCCATGGAAATTTGGGAAGTAGACCTTCCAATCAAATTTGCTTTACCAGTGGACCAAATCATTGTTGATTCAGCAGCAACAAACAAATAGGTAAGATCGATAAGGGTCATATCGTGGTCTGTCATATAGTAGTCCTTAATGAACCCGCTATATGACTCAGGAAGTGATTGAAGAACCCCGTCAACAGCCAACTTCCTTGAGACTTCGACTCCCAACTCTCCCAGCTTGTCAATATGTAACTTCATCTCCAAGATGTTGGCACATACAGACTTCCATCTTTGTGTTTGCTTGCCAATAGGGCTTGAGTGACCTTAAATTTTTCAAGTCTTTGAACTTGTGGGTTAGGGAGAATAATTGGAAGAGGTGGGGGAAGTGAAGTAAAATTTTGAATCCCATTAATGCGCACTAAAGGGATTAATCTTTCACCTTGATCGCCATATGGGATATCATCTTCATTAGAAGGCTTTTTCCAAGAAATAAGGAAGACCATAGTTATCATAACTAGACATCTATGAGGGATAAATTCAAGGTAGTTGATTTAAGTCCTTAATATAACACCCAAAACGAAATATTAAGGCTAGGACCCAACACAATATTCTACAGTTGCGAAAAAGGATGCTGTAATCCAATTGTAGAATATTTGAAGGTAGGTAAATTATGATTTACCAATTTCCACCATGAAAAACGAAATAGATTATTAAGTTTTAATTGGATTTGAAATTCCTAGATCCTTTGAGATTCATTGAACTTTTCAATGGCATGTTTAAATCTCGATTGTGCCCTTCAAGTTTGTGACTGGGATGCCGAGGATCACAAACAAGGTGTGAATAACCATGCACATTAGCTTGGTACACCCAATGTTACAAATCACCTAATCAATGTGCCGGTTAACCACACACGCTCCATTGATCTATGATTAACATCAAGTTACCATTTGCCACACAAGGTGCAAAGTGTAATTTCATGGATTAGCACCATTTTCACATTTTTCCTAAAGTAACTAAGATTGGGAATTTAATAAAAGTGTTTAGTTACTTTATTATCATCATTATACTTTTAACGAGAATTAATGTCCTATCTTACCCGTTCGGCTAACGACCCTCCACCAGACAAGGAAGCGGTGGGTGACAGTGGACACCCATTAAACCGCCATTTTATAGGCAGTAACCTTATACCCCCTTATAGACCGGCTTCGTGAATGAGGCCTACTAAAGGTAAGACCGACTTTTTTCTTATACATATAATATATTAAACTTTTAATATTATAATAGTATAAGGTTTTATTTTAAACTTTTAAAATACTAAGTGGTTTAATCTATTAATTAAACTATACTCTTAATTTAATTAAACTTAAACCATGTCATTATGGAATTATTAATTCTCTTTTAATTAAACGTTGTAATTAACTATTAATAAAGTCCATAAAGATGTAATATGAATTATTCAAAACATCAAGATGCTAAAACAAAATTAAAACTATTTAATTTATTATTAAGTTATAAACACATGAGTTACACTTTTGAAAACTTTTCAAATAACTTTAGTTTTAGGATTCAATGTCTCATAAAAAAAACTTTTCAAATTCCAAAACTTGAGGGCAAGTTTTGTCACTCTTGAAAACTTTTAGAATTCCATAAAAGAGACTTTCCAAGTTCCATAACTTGAGGGCAAGTTATGAAACTCTTCAAAGCCATTTATAAAAAAATTTGTAACCTTTGAAGACTCTTGGAATTCATAACTTAAAGTGTTATTGAATGAGACTTTTCACATCCATACCTTATGGAAGCCTCAAAACTCTTAAGATCATAACTTTAAAAAAAATGTTTTTGAGTTCCAAAATTTTATGACAAAATTTGTAACTCCTTAAAAACATTTAGATCAAACTTTTAAAACAAATAAAATAATCATATCATTCTATCTTTTAATAAATTAACCTAATTCAACTCTTGTAGTAAAATGACTCAAATTTTACAAATAATTAGTTTTTCATAAAATCAAGTAATTAGCTAAAAATTTGACAAACTTCATGTTTTTTTTTCTTTTTTTTCAACTTTGAAAATCAAACATTTACATCAATATAAGAAAAAACAACCCATGGCTCTGATACCACTGTTGGGTTTTGTATACTACAACATCCTATGGTGCACATACAACCCTAAATACTTTGGATCTATGTTTTCTCTAATTATAAATTCAATATTGTTTCCAAAGCATTAAGCCTACAACTAGAATGAAATTGACATAAACAACATAAAATACTAGTTAGGAGTTTACATCTTTATGTAGCTTGTAGAACTTGTTGTATTTGGCCTTTAAAAACTTAGTGCCCCAAATGTTGCACCTCAAATGGTTCACAACACACCTTAGACAAAGGATGACTTTTGAGAGAGTTTATGCACACTAAAATCGGTTATCGCTCTCCAAGACCACTCTAGCAAAACTTGTGCTACCAATTTTAGGCTATAGGGTGTCATATATATAGTGTAGGAATCGAAGAGTCATGGGTAAACCCTAATCCATACACTTGGGCTTATTATCCATGATCCATGATTCAAGTGGGCTAACTCTTTATGGATTCATCTATAAACATAGTCTATCATGTATCATAAGCCCAAACCATATATATATATATATATATATATATATATATATATATATATATATATATATATAACTAAATTAGTCCCTATTAATTTAATTAGTCTCTTTTGATCACTAAATTAATTCCAAATTAATTTTTGATCAATACTAATTAAATCATATGATTTCATATTAATATATTAGAACTTATAATATATTAATAAATCATAAATAACCTCTTCTCAAAAGTACATCCTATCAAATTGTCGTGGTGATATGCAACCTAAATGGACCATGCTTCTCTCGGGTCAAGTACATACCAATTATAGTTATGGGCTTAGACACCTAATCCAACAATGAACTCCTGCATCTGCTCGCTAATCGGCTCAGCACCTGCACCTGAGCCGTAACCCAAACCAGAACCAGAACCAAAACCAAAACCAAAACCACTTCCCTGAGTGCTCATCGCCAAACTGAAATATAACATGCCAAAGATCAAAACATACCCAAGAATCCTCCTTTCCATAAGATTCTTAGATTCTCCAGGGCCCTCACCGATTCGAGTATAGATCATGTGCTTTCAGTAGTACGGGACCAATACTACCTTCCACACCTATCCATACTCTCCTCGGCGATCCCCCCGCATCCTCTAAGTTACTTCCTCAACTAATGCACCAAAACTCACTAAGTCGCACCACTAACCCACTGAAGCATATCCTCGGCTCTCCTAGGTTCCCGACCTCACCCTATCCTCAGCTTCTGAAAGACTCTCACCAATATCGACCAACTACCTCATGAATATAGTCACATGCAACAGAGATCAGATAATCCTTAGAGTAAAAGACTCAACCCTAGAACGTTTGGACTCAAACGAGAGCTGTGCAATAGGGTCAAATCCATCACTCTTATATTATTTAACCTGTGACGCATATGACTTAACATATTCACTTAGTGGTTGATCCACATTACTAAGAATCCCACAAAGCACAATGCAAGCAGCATCCGGGTAACAGAAAATCTAACCAGGATACACTAATCAAGTCATTCTATCTACTGGTCTGAAAACCACACTAACATGCACTTATAAAAGCTCATACAATCATACATATAAAGGTATCTATCCTATCATATAATACTGAGCAGATCCTTAACCCTAATCTAGCATGTGATTCACATAATCATCTCATATAACATAATAAACATGTATTGGTATTCTGGGAACCACTTACTTGAGCTCGGCCGATTGCACGCATCACACCCCTTTCTTTGTTTAGAAAATTCTTTTTACTTATATGTTTATTTTATAAAAAATTTCACCAAACCCCCAGTTTGAGTTCAGGCACACCCGAGAGTATGTCCGAATCCCTCAAACCAAGGCTCTGATACCAACTTGTAACATCCCAAAAATCAAGGATACAAATTTCATTTTTATTATAATCAAAACATAGATGCAACTTGATCCGAACATTTAAAAACATTTTTAAGTAAAACAATTATCAGAGTTGAATCCCAAAATCACGTATTGCGGAAAACACGGGTGTATGCGCTGCAATCAAGTCGGGCCCTTCGCTTCCGAACTGGAAGTACCTGAAACCAAACCACAAACTGTAAGCACGAAGCTTAGTGAGTTCCCCAAATACCTCATATAACGTAAACATACTGTCAGGCATATTTGGGTGCTCGACCTACCCTTTCGGTCTATCTCAATCGGATATTGCCGAGCATATCTGGGTACCCGACCTACCCCTTCATTCTATTTCAACCAAATACTGCCAAGCATATATGGGTGCTCGAACTACCATTGTCAGGCATATATATGTGTGCCTGACCTACCCTCCAGTTTATTTCAACCGGTTACGGGGTCTATTTCGTCCCCTACCATTACCACATAATATCACACATAAATCACATAATCATCAAGCAATACAGAAGCGATGAAAATTATCACATAGATAACCATCATATCATGCAATAAATAAGGGGTCGGCCTTGGTGCCTTTGACCCACAACTTTCACGAATGGAGACTCACCTTGAATGCAGAAGCTCACTGAAAGAAATCCCTAGCTGCTACTTTGACGTCTTCCTGAGCTATCAATACTAAAATAACACCGAATTAGCAATTGGGTTCCCAAACCGATATCCATAATCCATACTAGGGGTAAAATGACCATTTTATCCTTGACCAAGACTGAAGCCCAAGCCCAACACCGAAAAGGCCCAAAACTATAAAATTCATAAAAGCCCACTAGTGGCCTAATTTTCCAATTTGGGCCCTACCCCCATATGGGCCTTATCCAAAAGCCCAACAATTCCTTGTCAATAGCAAATACCAAAAAGCCCAAAGACACCACGAGGCTCAAGCCCATTGGGCCCATAAAGGCCCAAAAAAGAAATCCCATAACCTAGCCCAAGAAGGTGTCCAACTCCAAAAACAGTTCCTCAGTCCAAAAGTATAACTTTCAAAGCCCAAGACCCAAATCCAAGGCCCAAAGATGACAAACAAGCCTAAAAT
Source organism: Lactuca virosa (assembly GCF_052849685.1). Taxonomy (NCBI): domain Eukaryota; kingdom Viridiplantae; phylum Streptophyta; class Magnoliopsida; order Asterales; family Asteraceae; genus Lactuca; species Lactuca virosa. The sequence goes on from NC_136433.1 coordinate 162,156,126, forward strand.
GGCACTGGGCCATTTACGATGGGCATACACACTGGTACGCTGAGCGTACCCCCGAAGTCTGCAGTATGCAGGGCGTACTTACATTTACGCGGGGCGTACCCGCTATTTCTCCTAAACTTATTTCTTGGCTTAATCCATTAAGTCCTTCCATAAAAACCTCACAATACCTTCCAACTAAGCTCTAAATGCATAAAGTCGGCAACTTTATGCATTTACATGACTCAATGGGAGCCAATAACCATTTTAATCCATTAAAACCCAACAAGAACATGCATGGACTAAGCATCAAGCAAGCATTTTTATGAACTTATAACCTCAGAACTGCTAAGAGTGGCACTCCAAGCTCCTGGAGTGGTGTCCGACCAATAGATCTTGCTCATGAGGTAAAAATGGAACCAAAACCCACATAATATTAGATCTCAACGCCTAATGAGCAAGTGTAACAGCCCAATTTTCAAGGCCAAAAATTTCATTTTAATTAAGTAACTCATAAAATAGTTTATCAAAAACATTGCCAATGTCATATCAATTTATAAAACTGTAACTACATGTCTCAAAACCATATCATCAACAGTAATAAAAATCAGAGTACAATCCCAGAAAACTCGATGCGGAATCATGTGTGAGTGTGATGTGCCGCTACCGTGCCTGCTCTTTCCCCTTCACCGAAGAGGTACCTGAAACAAAACGGAAAACTGTAAGCACGAAGCTTAGTGAGTTCCCCCATCATACCACATACCATACAATCTCATAACAAAACATACTATCGGGCAATTATGGGGTGCCCGACCTACCCGGTCCAGCCATTTTGGGGTGCCGACCTACCCTGCCAAGCAGTTCTGGGGTGCTGACCTACCTACATCAAGCCATTCTGGGGTGCTGACCTACCCATGTCAAGCCATTCTAGGGTGCTGACCTACCTGTCGGTCCTGACAACCGAACCCTGGGGACTATCTCACCCCCTGCTACCACTACCACATATATCATATCATAACATACTGACAGGCATATATGGGGTTCCCGACCTACCCTTCGGTCCTAGCAACCGAACGTGGGGACTATTCCCTCCCTTCTACCCCGATCACACATAAAGCATAACATGTTAGCACATAAACATATCAGGTAGTAGCAAACCTAGATGAATATCACAAAGACAATCACCTAACATACAGCTCCTACTAGTGGGCCGGAATTATGGCCGTAGACCCACCACTACTGGAAGGTAACTCACCTCGATGTCGTGTAGTATCTGCACGGTCCTCGGCACGGGAATCGACTCATCTCTACTCCCCAATCCCTACACAATAACCTTTTCCGATTACTATTGCCTACTCATAACCCTTACAAGGGTCAATCCAAATCCAAGTCAAAGTCAAGGTCAAACCCTGGTCAAATTCAACATCCAGTTGACTTGACTCCCCGAGTTGGTCAACCAACTCGTCGAGTCCCTATCCTTTCAAAATGATAGAACCCCCGACTCTACTCGTCGAATCTAGAAAGAAATCGATGGGTCCTTCTTCAACCATAATATCGGGAACATCTTCAATCGACTCGCCGAGTTCCCTTTGAACTCGTCGAGTTCGTCTCCCTCATATGAACGTGTTCATTCTATGATTCGCCGAGTTGTATGAACAACTCGTCGAGTCCATCTTCATGAGTTGGGAGATTGCCTTGGACTCGTCGAGTCTGTTCATACACTCGCCGAGTCCAATGATTTCCAAGTCCAAGACAAACCCCTAGCAGGCTGAGTGTTCCTTCCACTCAATCTAAACCATTTCCAGAAGTCGTTTTTGGGGAAAAAACGTCCCGACTCTCCGAGTCACCCAAGTGACTCGACGAGTCCCTCTTTGTCCAACACTATACAGTCGATTATAATGGGTCTTAACGCGTCAAACCCATAGATCTGGCCTCCTAAGGTCCATTTTATATGTAAAGCTACGAACTTGATGTCCATGCATGGGGTTTTTTTGGCTCAAAAGGCTATAAAATGGGGTTTATAAGATGCATGGGCTTCCCATGGCCATAAAGTTGGCACCTTTATGCCATGGGAACCCTCAATGGTTCCAGATCTGAAGCTAACACTACACAATATGCGCAAAAACCCAAAGGTGGCTTAGAAATGTCCCAAAAATGGCAAGATCCAAGTCTTAAAGGAGATCTATCAAGTGATAAGTCAAGGTTCAAGCTTTTTACTTTGAATGAACTAGAAATGGAGCAAAATATCTGGATCCCCTTTCTTCTTCAAGAACTCCCAAGCTTCCACTTCTTCCTTCAACTTCAAACACACACACAAAAGGCACCAAAAGGCTCAATAACACACAATAAGGGCTAGGGTTTCGAGTTAGGGTATTCTGGAAGTGAGAGGGACGATGGAGGCTGGTTTGGGACGAGTTAAGTTGTTTAAATAGGGTGCAAACCCTAAATATTAGGGTTTTGTCCACACAGCTCCGACTCGTCGAGTCGGTCTTCCGACTCGTCGAGTAGGTCACTTAAACCCCCGTTCCAACAGTCGAGTCTACTCAACGAGTTGGGCCCCCAACTCGCCGAGTCCTAGAGTAAATTGCCATGTTTCTTGAATTTAAATACATACCAGGAATCGGGTGCTACAAATCTCCCCCAGTTATTTTAGACTTCTTCCTCGAAGTCTGCTGCTGAATCTGGAAAAAGCTCGGGGTAGTGCTCCCTCATCTCTTCTTCCGGCTCCCAAGTCCATTCTGACCCCTTGTGGTGCTGCCATTGCACCTTCAACAGCTCCACCCTCTTGTTCCTCAGATCCTTCGACTTCCTGTCGAAGATCGCCACTGGCCGCTCGATGTAGTTCAGGCTGTCATCCACCTGAATATCCTCCAAGGTCACCATTGCCGAGTCGTCCACCAGGCACTTCCATAACTGGGAGACGTGAAACGTGCTATGAATATGACTGAGTTCGGCTGGCAGGTCCAGCCTATACGCCACATTTCCCACCCGGGCGACAACCCTGAAAGGTCCAATATACCTGGGGCCCAACTTGCCTCGCTTCCTGAATCGAATGACGCCTTTCTAAGGCGACACCTTCAGGAGGACCATATCCCCGACCTGAAACTCCAAGTCCGAACGGCGCTTGTCGGCATAACTTTTCTGCCGACTCTGTGCAGTCTGATGCCCACTCCTAACCTGCTGAATCCTCTATGTCGTCTTGAGCACCACCTCGGTGCTCCCCATGACCCTTTGTCCGACTTCACCCCAACATATTGGGGTCCTACACTTCCTCCCATACAACATCTCAAAGGGAGGACGGTCGATACTCACATGATAGCTGTTATTATAGGAAAACTCAGCCAAAGGAAGGTAAGTATCCCAGCGACCACCGAAGTCTAGAACACATGCCTGCAGCATATCCTCCAAAGTTTGGATAGTCCTCTCACTCTGACCATCCGTCTGCAGGTGGAAAGTGGTGCTAAAGTGCAGACGAGTACCCAACTCGTAATGGAACTTCTTCCAGAATCTGGAAGTAAACCGCACGTCTCGGTCCGATATCACCGAAACAGGCACCCCGTGCCGAGCCACCACCTCTCGGATGTAGATATCGGCCAATTTCTCGGCCGAGATGCTCTCCTGGATCCGTATGAAGTGAGCACTCTTGGTCAACCGATCTACAATGACCCAAATCGAATCCACTCCCTGTGCAGTCCTGGTAAGCTTTGTGATGAAATACGTAGTAATATCTTCCCATTTCCACATAGGGATATCCAACCGCTGCATCTTGCCGTGAGGCCTCTGGTTCTCGGCCTTGACCTTCCTACAGGTCAGGCATCTCTCAACATACCAGGCTACATCCCGCTTCATGCAGGGCCACCAATAATCGGGACGAAGATCTATGTACATCTTTATCACCCCGGCATGAATCGAGAATCAGGATTTGTGCGCCTCCTCCATCAGAACCTGGCGCACACCCCCGTGATATGGAACCCGAACCCTGCGGTGTAGTTTCAATAACCCTCGATTGTCATAATCAAAGGAGGAAACCTGGCCCACAATACGCTCACTCTTACGATGTTCCTCCTTCATAGCCTACTGCTGGGCCTCTCGAATCTGCTCCAGCAGTGGAGTCACCACGGTCATCCTCATGCAGATGTCTCTAATCGGCGCTGCCTTGCGGCTAAGCGCGTCGGCCACGACATTGGCCTTCCCCGGGTGGTAAAGGATCTCGCAATCGTAATCCTTCACCATATCTAACCACCGACGCTTCCTCATGTTCAGATTCGGCTGATCCATGAGGTACCTCAAACTCTTATGGTCCGTGTAAATGGTATAACGGACCCCATAGAGGTAATGTCGCCAAATCTTGAGGGCGAAGACGACCGCTCCCAACTCTAAATCATGCGTCGGGTAGTTCTCTTCGTGAGGCTTCAGTTGCCTCGAAGCGTAAGCGATGACATGCCCTCTCTGCATCAAAACTGCGCCCAAACCCGAAATGGACGCATCACAATATACCACAAAATCCTCCACGCCCTCGGGCAGGGCGAGGATCGGCGCCTCGCACAGTCTCTGCCTCAACGTCTCAAACGCTGCCTGCTGCTCAGGCCCCCAGCAAAAAACAACGGCTTTCTTCGTCAGTCGGGTCAAGGGTACGGCTATCTTGGAGAAGTCCTGAATGAATCTCCGATAATAGCCTGCCAGTCCGAGGAAACTCTAAATCTCAGATGGAGACTTCGGAACCTCCCATCTCATCACGGCCTCCACCTTGTTTGGGTCAACCAATCTCCTATTCTGGTTGACAAGGTGCCCAAGAAATTGCACCTCGCGCAACCAAAAATCGCACTTGGAGAACTTGGCATACAATCTCTCCCTCCTCAGGGTATCTAACACCTCTCGCAAGTACTCCTCATGCTGCTCCTGTGTCTTGGAATAAACCAAGATATCTTCAATGAAAACTATCACGGACCGATCAACATCGGCCTGCAAACGCGGGTCATGAGATCCATGAATGCGGCAGGAGCGTTGGTGAGCCCGAAGGGCATCACCACGAACTTGTAATGACCATACCGAGTCCAAAAAGCAGTCTTCTGTACATCCTCCTCTCTGACCCTCATCTGGTGGTATCCTGACCGCAAGTCTATCTTGGAAAACCAAGACGCTCCTGAAGCTGGTCGAACAAATCATCTATCCTCGGGAGTGGGTAACGGTTCTTCACCGTTACCTTGTTCAACTCCCGGTAATCTATGCACATGCGATGCGACCCGTCCTTCTTCATGATAAACATGATCGGGGCTCCCAAAGGCAAACTACTCGGCCTGATAAATCCCTTATCTAACAGCTCCTGCAGCTGCGTAGACAACTCCTGAATCTCGGGAGGGGACAACCAATATGGTGCCTTGGTTATCGGAGCCGCACCAGGGACTAGGTCGATCCTGAACTCCACCTATCGCTCCGGAGGTATCCCAGGCAGCTCCTCTGGGAATACATCCGTGTAATCTCGCACCACCAGAACATCTGTCACCGTCGTCTTACCCGCCTCCCGGGTATCAATAACATAGGTGACATACCCAGAGCAGCCCTGCTGAAGATAGCGTCTAGCCCTCGCTGCTAAACATAGCGCTGGTCCGCGTTGTGGCCTCTCACCCTGAATCACCAGCTCTCCCCCACTCGGGGTTCTAATCCGAACGAACTGCTGCACGCAGTCGATCACTGCCCCATTGGGGCTCAACCAATCCATGCCTATAATCACCTTGTTCCCATGCAACGGAATGGGAACCAAGTCTACCAAATAACGCTCCTCGAACAACCTCAAAACACAGTCCTTGAAAACCTCTGACGCTCATACTGATCGATCATCCGCAATCTCGACCTCTAAAGGGTAATCCAACATGCTCGAAGACTCAGGGAACCTCTTGCTAAGCGCCAGAGAGGCAAATGATCGGGTAGCACCCGAATCGAACAACACCTGAACTGGGATACCGTTCACATGGAGCGATCCTAAACAACACACATCATATGGCACATCAATATCATAAGCAACATAAAATAAAAGTTAGGGAGAAGAAATCATACCCGTCACCACATCGGGTGTGGCGCGTGTCTCTTCGGTAGTCAATTGGAAGGCTCGGCTCCTCACCACTGGAGCCTCGGTCTTGTCCTGCTGGCCATCAGTAATCCGCAGGGTCGCTGGAGCTGGCTCCTTCACTTGCACTGCTGCTGGCAACAGAGGGCAATTGGCCTTTTTATGGCCTCGCTGGTTGCAGTGGAAACACAGCAACTCTTATGTCAGGAAAGTGGGCGCGGGGGCGGTACAATCCCTGCTGAAGTGCCCCGTCTTGCTGCACTTGTAGCAGCCAGATGCTCCCAACCTGCAAGCTCCCTCATATGGTCTGCCGCATTTCCTGCAGCGGCCCTGGCCCTTTGGCCTTGTATCTTCTCCCTTGGGCTTCTTCCCCGAAGCCCCAGTAGTCTGCTCTGTCTCAGCCTTCCTCTTCTAGATGTGCTCCAGATCAATCTCCCTCTCTCTCGCCCTAGCAATCATGGATTCCAGGGTCGGACATGCTGAGAAGCTGACATGCTCCCGAATATCAGCTCTTAACATGTCGTGATAGCGGGTCCTCCGCATATCCTCATCTCCCGCATACTGGGGCACCAACAATGCCCTCTCTCGGAACTTGGCGGTAATCTCCGCCACCATCTCTGTCATCTGCCTCATATCAAGGAAATCCTTGGGCAACTGCTGAAGCTCCACAGATGGTGCAAACTCAGCCCTGAACCTGGTCACAAAGTCCGACCAAGTCATAGCCTCAATAGTCGAGGCTCCCAACGAGTCACCAACGGAATCCCACCAATCCCTGGCCCTATCTCTCAAACAACCTGTGGCATATCACACCTTCGACCCCTCAGGGCAGAAGCTCGTCAACTGTGCAGACTCAATGTCTGCAATCCATCTCCTGGCTGTGATGGGGTCCTTAGCCCCATGGAAATCCGGCGCACCATTGCCCCTGAAGTCCTTGAAGGACAGTATACGTGATCCTGACTGACTGAATGCCATATCGCTCTTTAATGCCCTGAGGCGATCCTCTATCAGCTCATTGATCCCTTCCTTTATCGACCCGGAAATCACCAGGGTCGACTCAAGGATACCTCTCGTGACCTCAGACGCGATGAACTCGCGTAGTCCCTCGTCCACTGGCTCGGAACCTGCCCCCGAGCCCGATCTTGAACTGGATCCTGATCCTGAACCGCCTCCTCCATCACGTGTGATCATCACCATTCTGAAACATAACACATAATTTTCAGAATCATACATAAACCTCGGGAGGTTTCATACACTCCACAAGTTTCCTGGTTCCATATCGGCCCTCCTTGACTCGAGTACGGATCCTCTGCTTTCAGTAGTACGGGCCCATACTACCTTCCACATATATTCGTACTTTCCTCACGGATTGCTTCGAATTCACCAAGTCCCTTCTACTACTGCTGCTCTGTTTGCTAATCCCATCCTAGGCTTACCCTAGGGTAACTCTCCGGCCTACCCTCCGCCATCAACTGCATAAGGAATTCCTGCTACCTTTACCTAACTAGCTCGTGAATACCATTACATATCACTAAGACCAGATAATTCTTCGAATGAGAGGTCCTACCCTACAACGGTTAGACTTAAACAAAAGCTGCACAATTGGGCTATACCTAACCGTCTGAAATTATGTAGTCCTCGCAATATGTAACTTAACGTATTTGTTTACAAGTTAGCTAAAGATAACTTCAACTCCTAAAAGCACGAAGCTAGCAGCATTAGAGCATTGAGTAACCATACCAAACATGTCCTATTCAGGCCATCACACTTTTGACCAATCAACTCTAACATATAATCAAATAAGCACATATAACAGGCACATAAGGCATCTTCCTAGATCCTTTATCCCTAATCTAGCATGCAGTTCTCATACATATAAAATAGGCATATAAGGCATCCTTCCTAGATCCTTAGCCCTAATCTAGCATGCAGTTCTCATAATCATATCGTAACATAACATGTATGGGTATCTTTGGGAAAGCTTGCTTGAGCTCGGCCGGTCGCGCACATCACACATCTTGCTCTTTTTCTTAAATCCTTTTATTTTAAACCTTGGAAAAACTATTTTCTTGTAAAAATCTTTCAAGCCCTCGATTTGAATCCAGACACCCCCAGAGGTGTGTCCGAATCCCTCAAACCAAGGCTCTGATACCAACTTGTAACAGCCCAATTTCCAAGACCAAAAATTACAGTTTAATTAAGTAACTCATAAAATAGTTTATCAAAAAAATTGCCAATGTCATATCAATTTATAAAACTGTAACTACGTGTCTCAAAACCATATCATCAACAGTAATAAAAATCAGAGTACAATCCCAGAAAACTCGATGCGGAATCATGTGTGAGTGTGATGTCCCGCTACCACGCCTGTTCTTTCCCCTTCGTCGAAGAGGGCTGGAACAAACTGAAAACAGTAAGCACGAAGCTTAGTGAGTTCCCCCATCATACCACATACCATACAATCTCATAACAAAACATATTGTCGGGAAATTCTGGGGTGCCCGACCTACCCGGTCCAGCCATTCTGGGGTGCCGACCTACCCTGTCAAGCAGTTCTGGGGTGCTGACCTACCCACGTCAAGCCATTCTGCGGTGCTGACCTACCCATGTCAAGCCATTCTGGGGTGCTGACCTACCCGTCGGTCCTAACAACCGAACCTCGGGGACTATCTCACCCCCTTCTACCACTACCACATATATCATATCATAACATACTGACAGGCATATCTGGGGTGCCCGACCTACCCTTCGGTCCTAGCAACCGAACGTGGGGACTATTCCCTTCCTACTACCCAGATCACACATAAAGCATAACATGCTAGCACATAAACATATCAGGTAGTAGAAAACATAGATGAATATCACAAAGACAATCACCTAACATACAACTCCTACTAGTGGACCGGCATTGTACCTGTAGACCCACCGCTACTGGAAGGTAACTCATCTCGATGTCGTGTAGTATCTGCACGGTCCTCGGCACGTGAATCGACTCGTCTCTACTCCCCAATCCCTACACAACAACCTTTTCCGATTACTATTGCCTACTCATAACCCTTACAAGGGTCAATCCAAATCCAAGTCAAAGTCAAGGTCAAACCCCGGTCAAACTCAACATCTAATTGACTTGACTCGCCGAGTTGGTCCACCAACTCGTCGAGTCTCTATCCTATCAAAATGATAGAACCCCCGACTCTACTCGTCGAGTCTAGCAAGAACTCGACGGGTCCTTCTTCAACCATAATATCGGGACCATCTTCAATCGACTCGTCGAGTTCCCTTTGAACTCGTCAAGTTCATCTCCCTCATACGAACATGTTCAGTCTATGACTCGTTGAGTTGTATGAACAACTCGTCAAGTCCATCTTCATGAGTTGGGAGATTGCCTTGGACTCGCCGAGTCTGTTAATACACTCGCCGAGTCCGATGATTTCCAGGTCCAAGACAAACCCCTAGAAGGCTGAGTGTTCCTTCCACTCAATCTAAACCATTTCCAGAAGTCGTTTTTGGGGAAAAAGTGTCCCGACACACCGAGTCCCTCTTTGTCCAACACTATATAGTCGATTATAATGGGTCTTAACGCGTCAAACCCATAGATTTGGCCTCCTAGGGTCCATTTTATATGTAAAGCTACGAACTTGATGTCCATGCATGGGGTTTTTTTGGCTCAAAAGGCTATAAAATGGGGTTTATAAGATGCACCTTTATGCCATGGGAACCCTCAATGGTTCCAGATCTGAAGCTAACACTACACAATATGAGCAAAAACCCAAAGGTGGCTTAGAAATGTCCCAAAAATGGCAAGATCCAAGTCTTAAAGGAGATCTATCAAGTGATAAGTCAAGGTTTAAGCTTTTTACTTTGAATGAACTAGAAATGGAGCAAAATCTCTGGATCCACTTGCTTCTTCAAGAACTCCCAAGCTTCCATTTCTTTCTTCAACTTCAAACACACACACACTCAAAAGGCACCAAAAGGCTCAAGAACACACAATAAGGGCTAGGGTTTCGAGTTAGGGTATTCTGGAAGTGAGAGGGACGAAGGAGGCTGGTTTGGGACGAGTTAAGTTTTTTAAATAGGGTGCAAACCCTAAATATTAGGGTTTTGTCCACACAGCTCCTACTCGTCGAGTCGGTCTTCCAACTCGTCGAGTAGGTCACTTAAACCCTCGATCCAACAGTCGAGTCTACTCGACGAGTTGGGCCCCCAACTCGCCGAGTCCCAGAGTAAATTGCCATGTTTCTTGAATTTAAATACGTACCAGGAATCGGCTGCTACAGCAAGGTTAGAAATTTTTACGTTTTATGAGCTGAGAAGGTACCAATTAGTCCAGATCCACAAGCCTTCCCCTTGATTCACCACCTTTCACAATACTTTCACTCTTGAATGTACACTAAAACCCACCAAATATGCACATAAAAAGGCTCACAACACTCTTGGATGAGGCTACAGCTCGAGAATAGGGTTTAACACAATGGAGGATGAAAGATAGGCTCACACTTGGAACTTAAGGTGTTTAAATAGTGAGCCAACCCTAAAATTTAGGGTTTTGGGATATTGCACACTACGCTGGGCGTACTTCCAGTACGTTGGGCGTATTGCTCAACCTCCCGTGTTCACTTTTCCAACACTACGATGCGCGTACCCTAGCTTACATTGTGCGTACTCACGTGCATGCCACCTTTGCATGCATGGGACCGGAATGCAAACTTTTTCCACCAAGGGCCAAATCTGCCAATAACTTCAAAATACCATAACTCCCTCATCCTAGGTCCGTTTCCAACGAACCTTATATCCACGAAAAGGTGGCGAGAAGACCTACGCTCCTAACAACACAACCAAACATTAAAACCTCCCGAAAAAAACCCGAAATCCATAAAACATCGAGATATTCAATTACGATTATACCCTTGGCCTCCGCAGACTCAATCGAACACTTGGATCACTTAAACTATGACACCCACATCCGAATTGGGCCAAATCCTTCCTCTACCAAGGCTCTAAGCCTTATGACAACTGATGGTTGGGCCGCAGCCCCAAGCAACAAAGCAATTCAAAACCGAGTGTTACATCCAGCATTCCATTTGTGGGTTTTTCTCCTTCGGCACCAACATCCACAAGGTCAAAGGAAGAAGAAACAACGATAGTGTTCGAATGAGAAACGATCAGGGGAAAATCAAAGGTAGATTTGGTTTGTTAGTGGGTTTTCTCGATGAAGCAAAAGGGAAAAAATAAAAGGCAGAAATCGAAGGAGAAGGTTGGATATCAGCAGCGATTTGTAGGAGTGTTTGTTTGCTTCGCTTTTTGGCATAAAGAAGCTAGAGGAGAATAGAGGTTGTTGCCTAATGGTTTCGTAAGAAGTATCCACCACTTCTGGTGGCTCTTAACAGGGGACGAACGAGTAGAGAAAGAGAAGAGAAACATAAGTTAGGTGGGTTTTTTTGGTGCTTTGTTTGAAAGGAAAGGAAACAAGAATTTGGGGTGGAGCAAGAGGTTTAACCTCTTGTTTCTTACTGGGAAAATAACACCTCCACAGGAGGTGTTCTTGGCTGATTCATGAAATATGAAAAAAGAATAAGAAGAAAAAGAAAAAGAAGAAGAAGAAGAAGAAAGGAGTGTTTTGAGCGTAATTTTGATGTTGATAATTTTTTCAATGGAAAGGTTCAAATCAATTTCATAGTTTTATAATTGTATAGTTCTTTTATTATTATAGGAGACTTGTAGAAATCATTTTTGGTTAAACTTGTAGAAATCACTTTGGTTAAATATGTTGGATAAGGTGTCTAAGTCCATAACAATATTTGAGATGTACTTGACCCGACCCGGCATGGTCCATTTGGGTTGCACTTCACCCGAACAATTTGTATGGATAATCTTTTGAGAATAGTATGTTCATGATTTATTAATATATTATAAGTTATAATATATTAATATGAAATCATATTATTTGATTAGTATTGATCATAAATTAATTTAGAATTAATTTGGTGATAAAAAAAGGTGACTAATTAAATATGGGCTCTTGTATTTTATGTAGTGTGGGCTAATACTCATTTGGAATGAGCTTGGCATGCATTGGAATCCATGGATAGTCCATGGAGCTTTTAACTCATGGATCCTTGGAAAGCAAGAGTCATGGGTATTAGGGTTTACATGTATGTAACCCTAATTCCCCACACTATATAAAGGAGTCTTTGGCACTTGATTTGGCGACTAGTTGTGTGTGAACAAGAGTGGTGGCCGAATTTCTATAGCACATATACTATTCCCTCAAGTTTCCAAAGTTTGTGGTGATTTGTGATTCCACTTGAGGCATTCACACTATTGGTGCTAGGCTCTCAAACTCCAAGCAATCAATCACTATCAAAAGGTATGTCATTCTTCTAGTGTATTATGATTCTAGTTTTCCATGCTATGCTAGTTAGGATGTAAACCTTGGAAATTCTTATTTGCATGTATTTTAGAGAAAACATAGATCCAAGGTTATTAGGGTTGCATGTACACCTTAGGAGTGTTAGAATGCTCAAAACCCAACAGTGGTATCAGAGCCTAGGCTTGTTTTCTTGGATACTTGATGCAAATTGCTGAAAAATGTTGAAAAACTGCATTCTGCCCAGCTGACTCGCCGAGTCCCTCATGGAACTCGCCGAGTTCATGCATATCTTCATCCAACTCGACGATTCAGTTCATGCACTCGACGAGTTGGCAGGCCTGAGTGCAGATTTTTCAGTTTTGGTGCTGGAATTGGTCTAGAATCATTACCTTAAACTGTTTTGGACTTGTAAAACATGTTTTTGATGTGGTAATGATTGTGGTGAACCAATTTCAAAGTTATAATCAAAGTTTCAAGTTTATATATGTTTATATGATTCTTGAAAGTTGCTGATTATGAATGTTCATGAACTTATGAGTTTTGGTAGATCATAGGAATTATGTGAAAATTGTTTGATAGTATAATTCTTGATCTTTATGGCATTAAATGGACTCCATACCTTGTCCTCAAGTTATGGAATTCCAAAAGTTTTTCTTTAAAAGAAGTTATAAGTTACACTTTTGAAGAGTTTTTCACATAAATGGTTTTATGGACTCTATAACTTGTCCACAAGTTATGGATGTCCAAGAGTCTATTCATTAAAAGTTTCTTTAAGCCTTAATTAAAACTCATAAGTTATGAATATCCAAAAGTTTTTGAATTGTTCAAAACTTGTCCTCAAGTTTTGGAATTTGTAAAGTCTCACACAAACTTTAATTCCATACCCCAGAGTTTTAAAAGTTAAAATTCAACCCTTATACTATTATAAGATTAATGGTTAATATTTATATATATGTATAAGATCAAGTCGTTTTACCGTTAGTAGGCCTCATTCACGAAGCCGGTGGTATAAGGTTGTTGCCTATAAAATGGCAGCTTAATGGGTGTCCACTCTCACCCACCGCTTCCTTGACTGGTGGAGGGTCGTTAGCCGAACGGGTAGGACAAGGACTTGACCCGACCCGGCATGGTCCATTTGGGTTGCACTTCACCCGAACAATTTGTATGGATAATCTTTTGAGAATAGTATGTTCATGATTTATTAATATATTATAAGTTATAATATATTAATATGAAATCATATTATTTGATTAGTATTGATCATAAATTAATTTAGAATTAATTTGATGATCAAAAAGGTGACTAATTAAATATGGGCTCTTGTATTTTATGTAGTGTGGGCTAATACTCATTTGGAATGGGTTTGGCATGCATGGGAGTCCATGGATAGTCCATGGAGCTTTTAACCCATGGATCCTTGGAAAGGAAGAGTCATGGGTATTAGGGTTTACATGGATGTAACCCTAATTCCCCACACTATATAAAGGAGTCTTTGGCACTTGATTTGGCGACTAGTTGTGTGTGAACAAGAGTGGTGGCCGAATTTCTAGAGGACATATACTATTCTCTCAAGATTCCAAAGTTTGTGGTGATTTGTGATTCCACTTGAGGCATTCACACTATTGGTGCTAGGCTCTCAAACTCCAAGCAATCAATCACTATCAAAAGGTATGTCATTCTTCTAGTGTATTATGATTCTAGTTTTCCATGCTATGCTAGTTAGGATGTAAACCTTGGAAATTCTTATTTGCATGTATTTTAGAGAAAACATAGATCCAAGGTTATTAGGGTTGCATATACACCTTAGGAGTGTTAGAATGCTCAAAAGCCAACAAAATATACACGCTTTGAATTGTACTTGTGTTAGTTTTGTGATGTTCCAAGAGAGAGATGGGTTTAGAGAGAGGGATAAATGAAATGGAAAGAGTGTACGTGTGTTATGTAGCTTCTAATTGAGGCTTTGGTAAATTATTGAAAGGTCATTGTATTTAAATGATATATATTTTTGATATTAAACATATGTTATGTATTTTTATGATTTAAATCTCATTTCTCGATTCATGTGTCATCATATTGTCTCGTGAAATTTTTCTGAAAGTGCTTGATTATTGTCTCGGTCATGGCGAATCCATAAACGCAGACAAATTTCAATTATGGTATATCGAACTCCGACAAATAGCTTTTAAATTTTTGTGTTTAATTAAGCTGAAAATGTCAACTTTTTCGACATTTATAAATATTTTAGTATGAAGTTAAATAATAGGCTATGACTTGAGTCAAAAAATGCTTTCAGAATTTCCATGTGAGTTGTGCAAGTCCCTCAACGGATACAAACGGTTTTAGGAGTTTTAAGAAAATCAGTCTTATATTGGTTTGGATTCTTAAAACGGTCGTATCTTTTGCATACGAACTCCGTTTTGGATGCTCTTTATATTTTCGGAAACAAGCAAACATGTACTATGAGGCTCGAGTGTTTGTTTTTCTTACAACTGCTTAGTATGAAATTTCAGTTTTTCAGACGCATTCCTAGGGTTGTCGTTTGAGCTGTTTGATTTGTTTGCCAGATTACATATTTAAAAGTAAGATACCATCTGCTATCTTATAATAGTTGAAATGAACTCGTTTATTTTTCAGAAGATGCACTAAAACTCAATGAGACAAATTACAAAGAGATTTACTGTGAATTGACCGTCCACAGTCTTTGACCTAAATTTCGGGATGTCGCATTACCTCCCAGTTAAGGGAATTTCGTCCTGAAATTATTAAGTTCTAGGATACTTAGTTCTACTATTACTTTGTTCTAGAATCGTTTCGTTCCACTAGCGGAGGGAGCATCGCTAAATAGTTGCGGGTACTTTTGTTTCATATGGTCCTCACGTTCCCAAGTAAACTCCAGCTCTCTACGAGAGTTCCATCGGGAATTTACTATAGGTATGCGGCTTTTTTGATGCTTTTCATTTCTCGATCCATGATCATCACTGGTTCTTTCATGAAATAAAGTTTAGTGTTGACCTGGATCTCATCGAGAGGAAATACAAGGTTCTCATTAGAGAGACACTTTTGAAATTACACACGTGGAAGGTATCGTGAACTTTACTGGGTTCTTGAGGTAGCTTGGGTTTGTATGCCACCGGACCAACCCTTTCCAAGATTTGAATAGGTCCGATGTAACTGGGTTTTAGTTTACCTCGTTTTCCAAATCTAATGATACCTTTCCATGATGCGACCTTTAGTAGAACATGGTATTTCCTGCTTTAAATTCTAAGGGTTTGCATCTTGTGTCAGCGTAGCTTTTCTGACGACTACGTGTGGCATTTAATCGTTCCTTTATCTAAACGATATTCTCCGTTGTTTCATGAATGATCTTTGGACCAATGTGTAGAGTATATCCAGCATGCCTTATAGCTAATTGAGTATATCCAACTTTTGTACAACATATCGAAGAACAACATCTACGTCCATACAAGGCCTCAAATGGAGCGGCCTTTATGCTAGTATGATAACTATTGTTATTTGAAAACTCAACTAATGGCAAGTGAGTATCCCATACATTTCTGAAGTCTATCACATAAGCGCGGGGCATGTCTTCTAAATTTTGTATCGTTCTTTCGCTCTGGCCATTCGTATAAGGATGGTAGGTTATACTCATATCGAGTTTGGTTCCTAGGAACCATTTTAGTGACTACCAAAATTCAGAAGTGGATCTACTATCTCGGTCTGAGATATTATATATTGGTAAACCATGTAGCCTGACTATCTCCTTGAGATAGGTCCTGGTGAGTTTTTCCATTTTTGTCGGTTTCTTTAAATGACAGGAAATGGGCGGACTTGGTCAAACAGTCAACCGCTACCCAAATGGTGTCATAACCGCTTGATCTTTATGGCAAATTTGTTATGAAGTTGATGATTATTTGTTCCCACTTCCATTATGGGATTGACGGTTTTCATAATAGACGAGATGACTCCTGGTACTCTGTTTTGACATTGGAGCAGGTCAATTTTTTACTAACATAGGTGGCAATCTTTGTATTCATGTTGAGCCACCAATAAATCTTTTTGAGATCGAGATACATCTTATCTGATCTAGGATGTATCAAATATCTCGACTTATGAGCTTCATTCAAGATTAGACTCCTGACTTCACTAAACTTTAGGGTCCAAATTTTATTCATGAAATATTGTGTTCCGTCTTCCTTGAGTTCAAACTGTTTGTCCATACCTCGCAGGTTTTCTTCTATGATATTCTCGGGTTTGAGTGCTCCCAGTTGAGCATCTCGAATTTGGGTGGTGAGATTGGAGTGGGTGGTTAGGGTTAAGGCTTTTTTACGAAGTGGATTTTTTGCTCTTTCCACGTTAAAGCATCTACTACGACATTTGCGTTACCAGGATAATAACAAATTTTGCATTCGTAATCATTTAGCAATTCGACACACCTTCGTTATCTCATGTTGAGCTCGTTCTGGTCGAAGATGTGTTGGAGGCTTTTGTGGTCAGTGAACACGACACACTTCGTTTTGTAAAGATAGTGTCTCCAAATCAGTAAGGCAGACACTACAGCTCCCAACTCTAAGTCATACGTAGTGTAGTTGGTCTTGTTTGGATGCATATGCAATGAATTTATTCCTTTGCATCAGTTCACATCCTAACCCTTGGTGTAAGCCTTCGCAGAATACTACAAAGTATTATGTTCCTTCTAGGAGAGATAAAATTGGTGCACTACATCACAACTATTTCAATTTCTGGAAGGCAAACTCTTGGCTGTCTCCCCAATCGAATTTTTTGTCTTTCTAGGTTAGTACGTTGAGAGGCTTGGCTATTTTGGAAAATTTCTCGATGAATCTCCTATAATAGCTTGTAAGCCCTTAAAATTGGCGTACTTCTTTTGGCATTGTTGGTGCTTTCCAATTCTTACCCACTTCAATCTTAGCGTGATCGACATGAATCCCTTTGCTACTGACCACATGGCCGAGAAAATGCACTGCGTTAATCCAGAACTCACACTTAGAGAACTTTGCATAAAGTTTCTCCTTTCTTAATAGTTCCAGAATTAATTACAAGTGTTGACCATGTTCTTCCTTGGTTCGTGAATATATAAATATTTCATCGATGAAAACGATCACGAATTTATCCAAGTAGGGTTTACACACCTGATTCATAAGGTTCACAAATACTGCTAGTGCGTTGGTCAATCTGAATGGCATAACCAGAAACTCGTAGTAACCATATCGAGTCCTGAATGTCGTCTTTGGAATTTTTGCTTCTTGGACTCTGAATTGATGATATACGAATCTTAGATCGATCTTTGAGTAGTAGAAGGATCCTTGTAGGTGGTCGAACAGGTCATCAATCCACAGGAGTAGATATTGGTTTTGGATGGCGAGTTTGTTCAACTCTCTATAGTCGATGCACATCCTGAATGATCCATCCTTATTTTTGACAAACAATTTCAGAGCTCCTCGTGGAGAAACGCTTGGTCGGATAAATCCTTTTTCAAGAATTTCTTGGAGCTGACTGGATAGTTCTTGAATTTCCAATGGAGCCAGACAATAAGGAGATCGTGCCACTGGTGCTGCACCCAGAATCAGATCGATTAGGGCTTTTACCTGTCTGACTGGAGGTATTCCAGGAAGATCTTCTGAAAATATGTCTGGGTAGTCGTACACTTGCGGTATGTCTTTGATTTCCTTACCCTAGTCTTTCTTATCCACCACATGGGCCACGAAATCGAAGCATCTCTTCTGCAAACACTTTCTCGCCTTCATACAAGAGTTGATTCTTAGGTTCTTCCCAAACTTATGTCTGTAAATCACATGAGTTTTATTGTTGGGTAAAGATAGTATGACGGATTTTTCGTAACATAAGATCTCCGCTCGATGTAGTGATAACTAATCCATTCTGATGATTACATTGAAACTTCTAATGGTCACATGTATTAGGTTGACGTGAAAGACGTGGTTATTCAGGGTGAGAAGGCAAATAGTGAGTATTTCTAAGGTGCTTTATAATTGTTCGTTTGCTACTTCTATCTTGAAAGCTTCATTAAGTTTGAATGATCTATGGTTAATCATGCTTCTAAACTTATGAGAAATAAAGCTTTTATCGACACTAGAATCAAATGGAACTGATGCATAAATATTGTTGATAGGAAATGTACCAGTAACCACAGTTGGTTCCTGGAAAACATCTCCAACACCTATCACAAATGATCTTCCTTGTTCACCCTGATTCTTCAATTTTGGGCAGTCCTTCTTGAAATGTCCTAGTTGATTGCATTCGAAGCAATTTTGGCTTCCTCCTACAACGGTGGTTGAGGTTGTATTGTTTAGGGTCTTTCTGCTAAACTTAGAGGTCTGAAGTTTCAAGTTACAGATGGTGTAGACCATACAACTTCTGACATTATGGAAATTGCACTTGGTACAGTGAGGTAAATTCTTAGAGTAGGGCTTTGATGGAGTAGGAGTGTTTGTGGTTGAGGCGTACATAACCACAGGTTCTGGATTAGGTTTGCGGTGCTTGGAGTTCCCCTTTGACTTTGTTATGGAACTTCCTTTTTGTACTCCCAGTCTGGTTCTTTTCAGTTTATGGGGTCATGGTATCCTGACGGATATACTACTTATTCAATTCATAGGCCAATTTCTTAGCATTATCAAAGGTAGTGGGTCTGGATACAGTAACCATACCTTGAACCGGTGAAACTAATCCCCAGATGTACCTCTCGCTCTTTTTGTATTCCATGTTCACCATTCCTGGGTAACGTTTGTGAGGTCGTTAAATCGGGAGGTGTAAGTAGTCAGTTCCAATCCTCTCATGGTAAGGTTCCAAATTATAGAGAGTGAACGATCCATAAATTCTACATATTTCCAAATTTTAGAGAGAGAATTGAAATCCTACTGATTTCAAATGATAGAGTGAGAAGGTTGGAGACTACTGAATAATCGATTGGGAACTATGTGTTTCTCTGCTACAACGGTAGTGGAGCTATTGGTTCTTTTTTCTACTTCGTGTTTAGGCGAACTAGGAAAATCTAAATGTTCTCCCAGATTTATAAGTATTTAAATTGTATATGTTGTTTTGGGGTTGATATAAGGTTTCTAAGGTACTAGGTTTCTGCAGCGAATCTTGAGAACATCCTTCAATCTCTAAAACTTTCAACCATTGTAGTCTGTCAAAATCCTTACTCAAGGTTGGTTGTGCACCAGACCAACCATAAATAACATAGGCGTATGTCCCAGTTTTATTTATGGTATGGCTTATGTACGGTACTAACCTTAGTTGAGGTGTTTTACCTAAAGGGTTGAGTTGGTAGTTTTAGTTGGAGGAATGTTAGAATTTTAGTAAGTGTTCTCATCGCGGGTCAGAGTATATATAAATCTTATATATTATTGTTGGTGGGGTTTGCAGTATTATTAAATTTTGTTTTGTACTCCAAGACTACCAAGTACAGACGAGGGCCAGACAGGAAACACCGGAGGGCATGACCATTTTGGCAATTAAGTTGTTCTGAAATCCAACAACCCTATGCGGCCCTTGAAACTAGATTCCCCATACCATAAGTACCAAAGAAGCAACGTAATTAATAATAATTTTATTAGAAGCTAGTTACTATAGTTGTATTCCTGTTTCGAGGATACGAGTTCTCTATAGCCAATTTAGCTCTAATACCAATCTGTCACACCCCCGGTCGAGGCAGCGGAACACATCAGGCCGTGTGACTAAGTTCATGGATCATAGGTAAACTAAATATATAACATAAGTATAACAGTAAATAAAATATCATTCGTGTTCCATCTTGATATTTTAATACAAGGTTTTTACAGATAATAATAGTACATGAATTGCCTTAACAGATAGGCAGATATCACAACAACTAGTAAACTAGGTCACCTGTAATCCGATCCGTCTTGAATGTCTGTTTAGTGATTTCTTGAGAATACATGTAATTTTGAGGGTCAACACAACGTTGGTGAAAGTTATAGGTTTTCTGCTAACACTAGTAATACTTTTAAAAAGTCTAAAAAGTGTTATCTTTGTATGTATAACAATAGTTAAAATTGTGTTTGCAAATAGTCTTTGAAAGCCAAAATGTATCTTTGTATAAGTAAATCCATACTTAAAACTCTTTTTGTAAGAATCCTTGAATATACTTGAAAACCAAACTTTACTGTTACATAAGTAATTCCATACTTAAAGTAGTTTTGAAAGCAACCAAGCCCATGGTTTGTAGGGAGAGAGAGCGAGAGATTTCAGTTAATATTTATAGTGAGTCCTATAACCGAGCTAACTACAACGCTTCATTGGACGTTGTAGTAACAACTGTAGACACTTATCACCCGCTTCGATTGATCGGTAGAGGTTGTAGCTAACAACCACAGGTGGGGATGTCAACCCCGTATATATTTATACATATATACCTCGCTCCAAAGATTAATAGTTATAGTAGTGTGACTATGCTAAGTGTGTAGACTCATCTAATGAATATACTCTCACTAAAAATCCCTTAACTAAAGTATGTGAATAGCTCTCAGCCCAAGCTTAATTCTGGTTAAGTTACTAGGTATAATGAATTTCATTGTATAAAGTATATAAAACCCGAGTATGCTTGGTATGTATGTAAAAGTGTAATGTACTCGCTTTTATAAAGATGTATGTTTCAAAGTAATGAACATATGTACATGTATAAACGTTATAATTTAAACATATAAATATACATGCATAGTAATAGCTTGAATCCTTAAAATACTACAAAGTTTTATGACGTGCTTTTTATGATATACAATGTCACATAAAAATCATATATTTTTATATCATGTAGCATTTGTTGTGTGGACTAGTTATTTCACGATAAAATAACCATAATACGTATACGACAAGTTTATACTAGTTTTTTTGTAACAATATGATAAGTTCTTAAATAACATTTTTATAAACTAGATTTATTGTATTTTCGCATAAAGGATTAATATATTTGTATAAACAAAGTATTTAGGCACATGTATCCCCCCCCCCTGAAATAATTAAAATTATAAAAAAAGGGCCATAAGCACTCACTTTGAAGCGTGAGTTCAATTTGTATGGAATCGGTTTATTTTGAGAAGCTTGATGTGAGAAACCGTAAAGCCACGATTCTTGAAGTTTGAAACACCTTCGTTACCGTTTTGTAACAAATTTACACTATAGGGATTGTTTTGTAAATTCACTAAACTATATGGGCTATTTGGTAATTTAATTAACCAAAGTAGGACTGATTTGGTTAAAATAAATCAAGGGAGATGTTGTCTTGAATAAATTGAGTCAATGTTTGGGGATTGGGAATTATTTTGAATAAATAATCACCAAGGGGGTTAGTTTGGCCATTTCATAAATACAATATAACTTAGGGATTTTATGCTCCTCATTTCATAAATACATATATTTTTAAAAATATATTTATATTAGTAAAAATATTTTTATACATTTAAAAATGTGTGTATAAAATTATTTTATACATTTAGAAATGTATTAAAAAAGTATAAAATATTTTTATACATTTAAAAATGTATGTATAAAATATTTTTATACAATTAAAAATGTATTAAAAATAATAATAATAATAATAATAACAACAACAATCAATGTAATGGTAAATCCGAACATTTTTGAAAAACTTAAGGGTAAATCCGAACATTTTTTAAAATTCAAGGGCTTTACTGGCATTAGGTAACCGGTAGGTTACCTGGAAACCTGCTACAAGGGTAAAAATAAACAAATTAAACAAAACTTCAGGTTTTACTGGACATAAAACACGTCCAAGGGTAAAACCGACATTTTTGTAAAAACTTAAGGGCTTTTATGTCATTTTCCCAAATAAATATGAACGAATGCGAAGCAGCGAAGGCAGTCACGAACGCCTCGTTCCCAAGTTTAACAAAAGAAAAGAAGAGAAGAGAAAAGAAAGTCATGAGAGAAAAGAAGAGAAAACAAAACAAAACAAAATTTTCTTTCATGTTCCCGAGTTGGAGAGAAGTGGAAGGAAAATGAATCATTTTGTTCTTTCTTTCCAAATCCTCCCAAATCGGAAGGAATGTTAGGAGGGAAAGTTATCCTCTCATTTCCCTCCACTTCTTTCCTTTAATGAAACTCGGGAACACCAATTTCTTTTATTTTCTTCTCATTTCCACTCATTTCCTTTCCTTTCTCTCCTTAAGTTGAACTCGGGAACAGGGTGGAAGGGAAGCACGGATGCAAAAAGAAATCGGAAATAATAAGTCGATGGAGGGTGAAATCGCGAGGAGGAGAGACGAGAAAGGGATGCAGGGGTCGAGCATAATAACAACAGATGGTGTTTGGGGGGGGGGGGTGCTCGATCTGTGGGAGGCGGAGAGGGGCTATGAGGGTGGCGATTGGCAGCCTCGTGGCTCCACCGGATTCCTTCTTCTTCGAAATTGCACAACGAGAAAGAGGAGGTTCGATTGGTGGTTGGTCGGTAGTAAGAGGGAGGGGCAGCTGCTAATTCCAACATGCCCTTCGTGGGTTTTTCTCCTTCATCACCGGCATCCACAAGGTCAAAGGAAGCAAAAACAACGGGAGTGTTCGACTGAGAAACAATTGGGGGGAAATTGAAGGTAGATTTGGGTGGTTCGTGGGTTTTCTCGATGAAGCAAAAGGGAAGAAATCAAAGGAGAAGGTTGGATATCAACAACGATTTGTAGGGGTGTTTGTTTGCTTTAATTTTTGGCATAAATCAGCTAGATGAGAAGAGAGGTTGTTGCCTCGTGGTCTCGCCGAAAGTAGCCACCACTTCTGGTGGCTCTTGATAGGGGACGAAGGAGTAGAGAAAGAGAAGAGAAACATAACTTAAGTGGGCTTTTTTGGTTGCTTTGTTTGACAAGAAAAAGAAACAAGAATTGGGGGTGGAGCAGGAGGTTCAGCCTCTTGTTTTTTACTGGGAAAACAACACCTCCAAAGGAGGTGTTCTTGGCTGATTCATGAAACAGAAAAAAAAAGGAGTGATTTGAGCGTGATTTTGAAGTTGATAACTTTTTCAATGGAAGGGTTCAAATCAATTTCATAGTTTTCTAATTGTATAGTTCTTTGATTATTATAGGAGACTTGTAGAAATCATTTTGGTTAAACTTGTAGAAATCATTTTGGTTAAATATACACTCTTTGAATTGTACTAGTGTTAGTTTTGTGATGTTCCAAGAGAGAGATGGGTTTAGAGAGAGTGAGAGATGAAATAGAAATAGTGTACGTGTGTTATGTAGCTTCTAATTGAGGCTTTGATCAATTATTGAAAGGTCATTGTATTGAAATAATATATATTTTTTATATTAAACATATGTTATGTATTTTTATGATTTAAATCTCATTTCTCAATTCTTGTGTCATCATATTGTCTCGTGAAATATTTTTGAAAGTGCTTGCTTATTGTCTCGGTCTTGGTGAATCTAGAAATGCAGACGAATTTAAATTCCGATATACCGAACTCTGGCAATTAGCATTTAAAGTTTCGCGTTTAATTAAGCTGAAAACGTCTGATTTTTCGACTTTTATAAATATTTCTACTAAAAATATTTTAGTATGAACTTAAATAATAGGCTATGACGTGAGTCCAAAAATGTTTTCATAATTTCCATCGGAGGTGTGCAAGTCCCTCAACGGATAGAAATGGTTTTAAAAGTTTTAAGAAAATCAGTATTATACTGGTTTGGATTCTTAAAACAGTCGTATCTTTTGCATACGAACTCCGTTTTGGATGTTCTTTATATTTTTAGAAACAAGGAAACATGTGATATGAGGCTAGAGTGTTTGTTTTTCTCATAACTGCGTAATACAAAATTTCAGTTTTTTAGATGCATTCCTAGGGTTGCAGTTTGAGTTGTTTGATTTGTTTGTCAGATTACATATTTGGAAGTAAGATACCATCTGGTATCTTATAATAGTTGAAATGAACTCATTTGTTTTTCAAAAGATGCACTAAAACTCAATGATTCAAATTACAAAGAGATTTACTGTGAATTGACCGTCCACGGTCTTTGACCTAAATTCTGGGATGTCACAGTACACATATGTAAACTCTTTAGTTTATGCAACAATAAAACACAACTTTAAATTTTTTTTTTAAAACGTATAACACACAAACACCCATTAAATCCTACTCCTAAACTATTTCATTGTCCATAACGGGACTTGAACCCTCAATCCTTATGGGAGGGACACCTTTCCAACTCGTTAGTACCGCTAGGTCAAAGGCCCTTTGGTACTCCACATCTATATATAACCAACATGCTATATAGTTTTTTTTTGCAATTGCCACAATAAAGGAAATGAAATGAAAAATTAAAAAAGAAATAAAATAAAAAATTGACCAAAAACCGTTTTCTATAATAATAAAAAATTTCAAGAAAAATGTTGTTTGGTAAATAGTTAGAAAATAATAATAGTTTTAGATAACATAACACAAAAAATTATATTACATTACCGCGAAAATAATAGCTTATATTTAAATAAAAATCATGATTAGAATTAAAAAAACTGGAAAAATAAGTTCAATTTTAAATTATTGAACTTTAGAAATACTTAAAAATAGCATTAAATAAGAAATTATTTAATTATATTCACTTGCAACCCATAAATATATGTTATTGAGAACTTTGAAATGATATAATTTTGATATTATATATATATATATATATATATATATATATATATATATATATATCTAAATTTATTAACCATAATAATGTTAAATATAAAACCTAAATTAATAATATCAAATTAATAAAAACTTGAAAAAAAAGTATTTTTTATAATAATAAGAATTTTCTAAACAAGTAGTTTTTAATTAATTAAAAATAGTAATATTGTTAAAATTAACACAAATTAAAAAACTATATTAATTTTAAAAAGTATTGATACTTGAAAAATAATATTGATATAAATTAAATAAGTTACAAATAGTTTATTTTTAAGTTAATTAACTATAACAATAGTTAAAATAATACTAAATCAAATAATATAACTAATTTCAAAATGTAACAAACAAGTCAATACCGTTTAGACGATGTTCTAAGATACATGTATAAATTTAGAACAAATTACTGAAATCGTCCCTGTGGTTTTAAGATATATGTATAAATTTAGAACAAATTACGTGCAATTTTCCACAAACCACAGGGACGATTTCAGTAATTTGTTCATAAATTTTACAAACCATAACATTATTTAAAATGAACTATAGATCAAAACAAAATATTTTCATATGTAATTAGTGAATATATTGTCTAATAGAATGATATTGTTTTTACTTATGAGCGTGTTCGGCAAAACTAGTTGGCAGCAGGTAGTTTGTAGCGGGTAGTTTGTACTTGTAGCGTTTTGTTAAATGCTGCATGAAGTAGCTTTTGGATTTGAAACGTTTTGTTTGAACTAAACGCTAAAAGCTTGTTGTGTCAAACAATACTTTCTGTTCAAAACAGAGCATTTTGTCAAACGCTAGAAGCTAGAAGCTCTCAAACGCTCCCAAACGCTCCATGCCGAACACGTCATATATGTTTTCTTATCGCTTCGTGCCAAATACGTCCTATATGTCCTATATGTTTTCTTATCGTATATTTAAATAATTAGAAATGTACCATAACCACTTAGTGTAACCACTATTATTTTGAAATTAACGACAATGACGTAATTTATGTTGGTGACATATATTTGTCAATATTTTATTACATTATATTACATTATTGTATTATACACGATGAACAAATTATTCACCTAATATATTATTTTTAAAAAAAAACCCTTTTACTTCATCCATATTGATTTCATAACTTTTCAAAATCATTTTGAACTACTATATTAAATTGTTTTTTATTCTAGTTTTAATGATTACACTTCCATTTTAACATAATATCCTCAATATATTAATTTTGATCGGATGAAACACATTATCATGTTTAATACTATAGCTTTATAATTATTAATATAATGCTAAATGTAAACATAAATCGAATCTCAATATATTTCTTTTATCAAAAACAATTGATTTGAAAATAATGAATATTTTCCAAAAAAAAAATATAGATTTTTAATTAATTAAAAATAATAGCATTTATAAATAACATAAATTAAAAACAAAACATACATCAAGTGATCTTAAAAACAATAAGTGATATTTGAAATAGTAATCTTGACAAAAAAAAAAAAGAATGATCACCTTGTTATTTTAAAATTAATTAACCACAACAAAAATAAAAACAAATAAATAAAATTAATCAATTTAATTTTATTCATATGCAAGCTACAAATAAATGTCATTGATGGTATGATCTTAAAAATATCTATATATTCATTAAAAATAGTGATATTTAGAATATTTAGATATCTACCCTAATAATCTACCCTAATAAATAAAAATCAATTTTGCCACATGTCATGTTCTCATTGATTTTGCCACATGTCTTTTTTTAAAAGTTTTTGAATTATTTTTTTTTTCCACTTGTCATTTTCTTATAATTTTTATTTTCTTAAATTTAAAATCCATACTTTAGTGAGATTTATATATGTAATGTAAAGTAGATCATTTTATTAAATTTCATAATAAATGCTATACAATCTTTCAAATATCTTACATTATATATTAAATTACTTACTTTATTTATTATATTCTTTGTATTTATATAAACTTATTATTTTAAAAAATATGTAATGCTTATAATTTTATATTAAACTTTTTTTTTCTAAACCCGTGTAATACACGAGTTTCACAACTAGTAAAACATTAATCAAAAAGCCAAATTATCAAAACTTTCTGAGCACAAGCTATTTTACCTTGAAAAATGATTGATATATGAAATAATAATTATGATCAAAATTTTAAAGAATTGCTAAATAAGGTATTTTTAAATAATTTAACCAAAATAATAGTTAAAAAATAATACTATCTAAAAAATCATATGTTATTTTATTCATACACAACCTATAGATAAACTCCAATGGGATAATATGATCTTAAACGCAGTACAGATAAATTGATTATCCATAAATAAAATTATTTTTATATATGGATATGAATGTCTATTTATGTAGGATAAAAAATTATGAATTTTGATATATTTGAGTTTTTCCTATAAAGAATAATCCTAAAAAAAACATAAAAACAAATACACGAAGTGAACTTTTTGCTATAATCCGATACATATGCATCAAAATAAAAAATCTAAAATCCATTTTTGGTCCTTGATATTTTTGATCTAACAATCGTAATTAGTTTATTGATATTAAATATAATATATTATCATATTAATCATAATGATAAAATTTAAATATGTTAATAAATAAAAAAATAGTATCATATTAGTGATAAAAAAAATTAGATTATCAATATAATAAACTTAATTAATTAATTTAAGTATAATGTTAAATGCAAAAGTTAAATTAAATATCAAATAAACTTAAAAATATACTATGTTTTGGATAGTTAAAAAAAGTTAAATATTTTAAACTAGTTGGGGTTCCTACGTCGTTCCGAAGATTTATTATTCTAGTAAGTAAATGGGTTATTTCAGCAATGTTACTATTAAACAAGAATCATTTTTGTAATATGTCTTTAGTTTAGGGACCATCTTCTCCAATTGAAAAACTCTTGAGATTAGTGTAACTTTCTCTTTCGTAGAGACCATTAGACTAATTATGTTTGATATTGGGCTGCTGAAGCACTTTCATTTGGGCTGAATTAAATCAAAAGGCTGACTGCCATGTTAATGTTTGCTGGATCGATTTTTCTGCTGTTCAGGAGGCTCAAAGGATGTATTGACCGATGTCAAAATCCCATCTTCACCATTCAGATTCAACATCTATGAAGACACCGGTAAAATTTCAGCTCGATCGAACCTCGTTTACCCTTCAATCCAATCACTTTACAAATACCGCACATTGCTGCCAAATTTTCAAAAAATCTTTAAATCAGTTCATTTTTATTGCTTTATTGTGGATGTTGTTTTGGGACTTCAATCGCATTTGCAAGGCCTCTCATGTAACTTCTATCGATACTCAAAAATGTCATTATCTGCTTACATAAATCTGCAAAAAAATAAACTTAAACGATTAAAATTATCGCAAGCCAACAATGTAATGAAACATACGAAATACACGCTAAATATAAATAATGTCACAAAAATGATTAAAAAAGTTATATTAAAATGATGCATAAAAAACAACCTAACAATATCTTATATAAAAACCATTTTTGGAAAATAAATCGGTCATTATTAAATATTTGTTTACTTTAGGGATCATTTTGTCTAACTAAAATCTAAAAGGATCAAGAGTGTAACTAATTCATTTCCTAAAAAAATAAGGCCCATTTATGTAACTTTGCAAATTCTATAGGGATTACTTATATAACTTTATAAATTATACTAAAAAAACAAGATGATGTGACACTGCTTGTAAATGTTATATAGATAATATTTAACCAAAATAATATATCATATTAACTAAAAAATATATAAAAACAACTTTATAAATAATTAAAAAAAATTTAATAATTCGCATTAAACTAACTTACAGTATTATTGTTAAAAGTAAAATAAAATTATACTATAAGAAATTCCGAAAACACTTATAATGGCAATGTTGTTATAAAAAACAATAAAATAGAACTCAATAACTTGTTTTTAGTATTAAACCTTTTTAAAATTGGAGAAAACCTAAATGCGGCTAACCAACTTTGTTTCCAAATTGTGTATGAAGTGCACCATTTTCAACCTAGTTAACTACTAACTCTTTCAAACAAGCCCCTATTTTAAAAGTGGGTCAGGTTGTAGTTTAGAGAAAACCTATCCTATGTAATTCTCATTTCCCCCTCATCCATGAATGAAACCCCTAGTGTTATTCGAAATTAGACTAAGAATGAGAGAAATTTTGATGTTGAGAAAAGGTACGCAGTTTCGTAAGTTTACCCAGAAAAAATTTGTGCATTACCGTGATGTATGTTAGACCATGAATACATAAATATGGTTGGAAGGTCGTCAATTTATCAAAAATGTCAACTGTGACTTGAACCGAAATTTAGTGTAGATCGCATCGAATCACAATTAATAAGTTATGATGTGATTTACTAAAAAATGTTTGTTTAAAACTATAAATGACTTTTATTTGATGAATAGTGCAATAGGAATCTCGACAAATGGCCTAAAACCAAGTTAGAAAAAACGTTTTCCCACAAGCGTTTGTAGCCACATCGAATGGGCCGAAGCCGGAAGCCTTGATCGTAGCCCGAAACCCAATTAAATGTTGCTTAAGAATTTATTATATTTCCAATTTTTATTTTTTAGGATGCTATTGCAATTGATCATCTAGAAAAAACAAAATTATAGTTATTAATTAAAATAAATTATTTATTTTAAGAGTATTTTATACAAAAAATAATAATAATGGTGAACATACTATCTGAGCGGCTCACGTTAATTCGTACTAAGTCCAACATAAAAGGTTAATCGCGAAACACAAGTGATATTGTGTTGTGCCCTGATTTGAACCACTGACTTCTTTTGATAAGCAAAATCCACTATTTCTTTGAACAAAATTGCAGTAGCTTAAAGGGAATCGACGCCAATGATCACGATGAACCTCTCACAAATGGTTCATGCGGGTAAACAAAATCTTCATCATCATTCATTAACCACGTGTGAAAAGGTTTAAGTATCCACATTTAACATTGTATTAATTGTATCTGAACAAGTATGTAACTATATTTTTGCGTGTGATTCGCTAATATTGTCTAAAATATCATTTGTTTCTCAACTCTACTGACCAATAAGTCGAAGGTGCACTTTATAACTAAAATAAGGGAGATATTGTTTCCTACTCATCATCGAACGATGTTATTTATAAATTCATGTTGTGGGTTGTGGTTGGAGTTATGTAATACAAATGGGGACCCTTTTATTTATCCATGTAATGTTAATTGATATGATCAATCATGAAAATGACGATGGTGAGTATCATTCTCAAGCTGGAGGATAAGATATGTATTTTGGACGTAGACAGTTTTGTATTGTATTTGTTCTATGGTTTGGTAGTGTTACATAGATAGACAAAAATGATATTTTCTAGTTTAAGAAGTGATGATTCCTTAAAAAAAATACCTACCAATGTCTTATAAAATAAGGATTTACTTAACTAGTTTAAGAGTTGGTGTTTTAGAGCATTTCTGACAAGGATAATATCTATGTATATCTTACTTTCATGTTGGAGTGTAGTTTTATGGGGCATCATTGCAATTTGCTTGTAGAACCATGGAAACTTTTAGTGTAGACGAGTTAGATGCATGACATATTTTATTTTGGTGTTTTAAACAGTTCTGATGAGGATGATATCTATGTATATCTTACTTTCATGTTGGAGTGTAGTTTTATAGGGTATCAATGCAATTTGCTTATAGAACCATGAAAACTTTTACTTGCGGACGAGTTAGATGCATGACTTATTTTATTTTCATAAAATATATTTTTTGTTTTACATTTTTTTGTTATAATGAAATCTTTTTTGTGTATTTATCTATGAGGATTACATTTATAATAATTTACATACAATCATATGCGATTGGATGTCGTTAAATTGATGAGAGAGAAAGAGAGAGATCCTGAAGTTGAAGGGTAATAAGACCATCGTCAAATAATAGAAAATGAAAGAGAATGATACCAATTACTAAGTACAATATTCATGGGCTACTTTATGTTTCAAAGTACTTTTAAAGCTCATTATAACACTATTCAGTTTCGTAATGTTTGGCATTCTCTGACTTTATAGATTTGGTTATTGGCCACATTTCCCAAAATATTTACCGAGTTTGCAAGATAGACTAACAAGTTTCTCCCAAGGGTCCCATGGTGACAATTTCATCTCGAATTTAAGTGGGAGACATGTCTTTATTTTATAGTTTCAAATAAGGTATTTTCCTTCCATGTTGACTATAGCTGTAAATTAGTATATTATTTGATATTAGTTAACTATTATAATATTGTCTTTGTTTATTAGGATGTTAAAAGCACCCATAGTTGTAACTTAACCCAAAAAGTTGAGTTGTTTGTTGCATGGTGGATTGAAATTCTAATTTTGTAATGGTGTTTTTTAGGAATAGGAGAATGAACATGCCATTTTGGGTTGAAATAAAATACTTGAATTAGCTGAACTGATAAAGATTGCCCAAGATGATTCTACTTTGATAAAATATGGAACAAATGTGCATGCAACACAAAACGGAGGAATTGCGCGGAACCTGTAAGCAAAACGGGAAAAGGAGGGATAACAAGCATGTGGGACAAGGAATGAAGAAAATATTATGTCGGTTAGTTTTGAATCTTAGATTTTACGGGTCTCGATGAAGGTCTCCAATCCAACAATGTAAGGGAGATCCAAAACTTCGCACCTGAAATACAACACAACCAGTCAGGAGTTCTCATGGAACGGGTCCCGGGAGAACCCTCAGCCTCTGAAGGTGAGGAGGAATCGAGGTGTATGTTGGTGAGATGTATATATAGTGTATAGTCTTTACCTCTAGTTATGTTCGAAGTCTCATATATGAAAAGGTCTGTACCAGGCCTGATTTAGCTCATTCAGTAAGTGTGGTAAGCAGGTTTATGAGCTATCCACAAAAGGCTCATTGGAAACTGTCAAGTGGATCATGTGATACTTGAAAGCTTGGTATATGGAGCTAATACGAAAATTGACTTGGTTGGATATGCTAACTCTGATCATGGAGGTGATTTGTTGAAGCGTGGTTCACACACATGTTATATTTTCACTTTGTTCGAATGTGCCATCAGTTGGAAGTCAACATTACAAGATATCGTTGCTTTCTCTACAACTGAATCCGAGTACATGTTTATGACAGAAGGAATAAAAGAGGAGATATGGTTACATGGGCTTATTCAGAGTCTTGGTCTGAAGGTGGAGAAGTCGGTATTGTATTGTGACCGTCAGAGCGCATTGAATCTTGCAAAGAATCCAATGTATCATGAGAAGACAAAGCATATTTGTAAGGTCACACCTTATGATCTGATGAGTCAAAAACATAACATGCTGATCCATCAACGTCAGCGTCTACGAGTCTACGATTCGACAGCGCCAACGTCAGTTCAACAGCGTTAACTTATAGTTGTTAGATTGTAATCTCTTGTATATTAGGTAGTTACTATAGATAAATATAGAATAGATCAGATCCCGTATCTTTATGATAAGATCGGTTCTTAGTATAGATTAGATACAATCCCGTCAATCAAAGGATATACATGTATAGATTAGTATATATATACAACATTAGGGATAACCCTAATGTTGTGCTAGTATTCATGGCTTTGTGTCAGTTGTCTTTGTGAGAAACCCGTCTTCTTTGTGAAGATAAAACCTCTTTTCTTGGTGAAAGGAACATTTGGAGAACTTCTATGTTATTTACTTTCAGTTGATTATCTCGCTTAGATTATTTTTGTTCTTTTTGTTCATTCTTGAAGTATATCCGATCAAATACAAACCTTTAATTGGTATCCGAGCAGGCTTGTTATATACTCAAGTTATCATGTCAAATTCAAGAAATTCCAAATCCTTCGGTCTCAACAAAATACCTCGCTTCGATGAACACAACTTCTCCATGTGGAAAACCAAGGCCATGGTGGTTCTTGAAACCATTGACTATGAGATGAAAAATATTGTTGAAAAAGGCCCCCATGCTCCTATGTACCAACCCATGGCAAACAATGCTCCTGTTGGACCTCTGAAGCAAAAGCCAGCAACAAGTTATGATGACGATGACAAAATACTGCTCAGTCTCGATGTAAAAACCAGGGCCGATATTGGAAATTCTCTTCCATACCATGTGTATCATCTCGTACATAATTGTGAATCAACCCAAGAGATGATGGACACGCTAACAGTGGCTTATGAAGGCACTGTGGAAGTCCAGGTTACAACCATCAACAACCTTAATTGAAGATACGAGCATTTCTTTGCTCAACAAGGTGAGTCTCTTACTCAAACCTTCAATAGGTTTTATTATTTGTTTAATGATATGTGCAGGTTGAGAATCATTAAGCAATCATCATAGTTGGTTCTAAAGTTTCTCGATTCTCTTGGGAAGAGTTGGTAACATCATGCTGATGTTCTTAAGAACGGTGAGAAGATCGATTCCATGGATCTGAATTCGTTGTTTGGCAATCTGCAAAATTATGAAGAGACTAAAGCTCTTCGTAAGGAAATCATGAAGGACTCAAACAAGGAAAAATATGTTTCCTTGATGTCTCGAAAGGAAATAATAAAGCACATCAGTGAATCATAAAATTCAGATCAGGGTGAAAAAAGTGATGAAGATCTCACCGATGAGCTTGTTGCCAGCGATGCACTTATCGTCAAGTGTTATGAAGAAAGCAGAGTGAATGGGGTAAGAAGAAATCAGTTCAAGGGAAGCATCTCAAGGAAAATATCTACTACAGAGAAGAAAGGATCATGTAACTGCTTTAATTGTAGGAGTCCTGATCATTTTGCCACAGATTGCAAGGAAAAGAAAGAAGCCCAGAGTCCTGAGAACTATGAAGTCTTGTACAAGAAGCTGGTGGCTCATATGAAGAAAGAACGCATCTCTGTGCCAAAAGAACTCATCGTAAAATAGGAGGATCATAAGAATGGGTGGATGAAGAAGAGACATCTGAAGATGAGGCGCTGAATGTTAAGGGTCTCATGGCACTAGTAGATGATTCCTATGATGGCATATGTGACGCTGATAGTTCTCACACTGACGCTAAATCAAGTCCAAATCTAGGTCAAACTTGGTACCTAGACAATGGAAGCTCCAGACACCTGACCGGTTACAAGTCCCTCCTAACAAATTTTACGAAGAAAGATGGTCCAATGGTGAGGTTTGGTGACAATAGTGGAAGAGTTGTTTCAGGTGTTGGGACTTTTGAGTGCAGGACAATTAAGCTGAAGGATATTTTCTATGTAGAAGGACTCAAAGGAAACTTTGTCTCCATCAGTCAACTTTGTGACTTTGGTTACAAATTTCTTTTCAAACATCATCAGGAAAAAGTGTTTGATGCTGAAAATAAAGTCGTGCTTTCTGCTCTGAGGGAGAACGATATTTATATGGTTTGATTTGTTGAGTTTGACGCTGATACTTTACTTTTTATGATTTTCTATTTGAACATAAGTTTATATACTTTTGATTTATATTTTGGTTTGTTTGCATTTAAATTTTTTTATTTCTTACCAAAGAAGTATACATTGTGAATACACTTTCCTTTTCTACTAACATTTCCTACATGATCTTCTCCTTCAATAGTGACCTTCTCTGACTAATCTACTTTGAAGGAATCCGTGTGTCATTCCTTAAATTCATCACTCCCCTTGTGAAAGCCCATTGACACTGACTCTGCATCTTGTCTTCAGCACCAACAACTCTCACACCGTCACTGATGATCACGCTGCTATGAACAGATGGGGGATAACCGTGCCAAAGGATGTTCTTATAGACACATATCTCCTCTGTCTTGAACAACCTATTTATGTTTCAATGAGATGAGATGAAGTTAGGTGACTTGGCGTGATTAATTTCCATAGACGCTGTCACTAAAACTTCATCCCCTCAAAGATCCAAAGGCGCCTTCAAGGAGACATCCATCCCACATTCTCTTCCTTCAGGGATCTCAATGAATGGAACCTTCGAGTATTGTCTTGGTGGCTCTTATAACTCAAAAGTTACAAAGATTGAATCCCCTTAACTCATTGGTTCCAAATATTGATTCATGTTCTTCCTTTGTTCTTGGTGAACATGAAGCTTGTAGTCAATCTGCAAAACTTCATCGATTAAAGGCATTCTCTCTCTTTGTCTTCTGAGATTTGTGTTATTTGTATGTGATATGCTTAATTTTGTTTGTTCTCTTTTATAGCAGAAATTCCAAGTGGTAGATATCTCGGAAAATGGAAGGGCATTAATGACCATTCAATTCCAAAGATTTGATGGATCAAGTCTTTTTCACTTTTCTGAAAAAGCTGCACATTTTTCTGTTTAAACCATTTCTTGTTTAACTGATTCTTTTGTTTGTATTCTTATATTATTCTTTTGTACCATTTTATAAAATGAATCTGACGGTGGCATTTATTGAGCCTAGTATGCAACTTTTGACACATCATCATCCCTAGAAACATGATGTTGTATGTGAAAAAATCTCTCTAAGTGTATCATCAGCGAGACCATCTCCTGAGAACATTGAGTCACCCTATCACGTTGATTGTTTAGCACTGTCTAAATTCTCAAAGTGAGACAGCCTGGTACAAATAAAAAATATTGATAAAAAGGCTAGGGTGTTTTATCATTTTAATCATCTTTACCTGACCCTGTCCCTGGAAGCATGCTTGTCGTATGCATCAAGTCTCATGTTTTGTTGAAACATTGAGCATAACCCAATGGCTTAACCTGATTACATAGTCACCGGCGTAAGAGATAATTGTTAGGTCCTTAAATGACAAAGGGTTGTTCATGTCCCTGGCCTCCTAGTTTGAGGTCAACATGGTACCATTATGAATTAACGGTGAATCCTTGATTCTAGACTGCAACTTACTATGTGATACAGAAGTTTAAACCACTTCCTAATGATGAGTTAATTGTTAATGATTCACGTTGATTTCACATCCGCATGACTGAAACAAACCACTCTTGCCCTTATATTATCCTTTAAAGTTTTATGATTCAACGTAATGTACCATACGCTGATGAGAGCTTGTCAAATCTGTGTCGATGGGTATATCATTGTCCGTGATATATTACACGCACCTATCCATTGTTGCCATTTTTCTTCTAATAAAAGAAATTTATGATTCAGCGTATGAAACCACATGCTAATGAGATCTCAAAATACTATGTTAGTGAATGGTAGTCTTAACCCACACTATCGGGAGACATCTCAATCCAGTAAATGAATAAAAGATTGACTAAAGTTGAAAGGAATGTGTCCACAATGAAGAAACTTATGGCCTTGGATGGTGAAGATGATGATGATGATATGGTTGTTAATGACACTCCATCAAACTCTCCAAGTAATAACCACCCTCCACCTCCTCCTCCATCAACAAATCCTATTCCATCACCTCCTCCTCTATCAACAAACCCTCCTCCACCATCACATCCTCCTCCAAAAACTCCTTCTCCTCCTCCTAAATCTCCTTCCCAATCTGATGCTGCCAAAAAAGGGGAGAATTATCAAGAATGTCCTCAGCCAATGAAACTGCAGATGGTTATAGCATCTCAGCCTAAGATGACTGAAAGGAGTAAAGCTAAAGCGGATCCTCTAGAGCTGATTGTTGTTGCTGATATTCCTGATCCTGATGATGCAACTGAGCAGCCCATTCCAGACGCTAGTGACCAATTAGAAACTGATGAGTATGAAGGGTTTCTGGATATTGGTTTCATGCAACAAGCTACTATTTATGTTGTTCCATTAAACGTTATTTATCCTGGATCTTGTTTTGAGGGGGAGTTTGCTCAAGACGTTCCTCAAGGAACAAATAGTGACATTGATTCTGATGATGGTGTCCAACTTAATCCACGAAAAAGAAAGGCTTCCTTCTTAGGGGGAGCTGTTAACTCTGAAGCTGGTAATACTTCAGCACCTCTTCAAAAGAAAAGTAAGCTCACTTTTGATCTGAGTGAGTTAGCAGAAACATGGAGCTTACCTATTGATGAAGTTAAATAGATAATGGAGGAACACAATGTTGCTATTCGACAAAAGAAAGAATTCTAAAAGCAAGAACGCTTGTCTACCAAACTTGTTCAAGAACTTGTTTCCGCTGATAAAAATGTTGAAGTTCAAAGAACTAATGTAACATCCCAAAATTTAGAGCCAAAAATTTCATTTTTAAATAAATAGTTATAAAACCAGTAGTTTGAAACATCAATAGTGCCAACTCTTATCATAGTCAAAACCAGTATGTCAAATAACCAAAACATGTCATAGACAAGTAATATCAGAGTACAACTCCCAAAGATCTCATAATGTAGAAAATCATAGTGTGATGCGTTGCGATCATGCCGGCTCCTTTCCTTTTGAAGAAGAAGTACCTGAAACCAAAATTGAAAACCGTAAGCACGAAGCTTAGTGAGTTCCCCCATCATACCACATAATAACATACTGTCAGGCATATCTGGGTGCCCGGCCTACCCTGTCAGGCATATCTGGATGCCCGACCTACCCTGTCAAGCATATCTGAGTGCTGGACCTACCCTGTCAAGCATATATGGGTGCCCGACCTACCCTCCAGTGTATTTCAACCGGTTACGGGGTCTATTTCTCCCCTACCACTACCACATAATAACATAGCATAAACATACTGTCAGACATATATGGGTGTCCAACCTACCCTGTCAGGCATATCTAGGTGCCCAACCTACCCCGCCAAGCATATCTGGGTGCTCGACCTACCCTCCGGTTTATCTCAACTAGTTACGGGGTCTATTTCACTCCTTACACTACCACATAATGACATAGCATATAAGTACATAAATCATCAGATAGTGGCATACCAGACAGTTATCACGCAGACAATTATCTCTACTACAAACAACTACTAATGGGCCGGCATTGGTGCCTTCGACCCACTCATACCGGGAAGGTAACTCACCTCGAATGTTGAAACTCACTGCACGAAATCCTTAGTTGCTGCCCTGACGATTTCCTAAACTTCAATTACCAAAACAACAACTAATTAGCAACTGAATTCCAAACCATGATCCATAATCCAAACTTGGGGTAAAATGACCATATTACCCCTGGCCCAACAAGACTCACAACCAAGGCCCAAGCCCAAAACCAACAAGGCCCAAAACTATAAGATCCATAAAAGCCCAT
This sequence comes from Lactuca virosa, assembly GCF_052849685.1. Classification (NCBI taxonomy): domain Eukaryota; kingdom Viridiplantae; phylum Streptophyta; class Magnoliopsida; order Asterales; family Asteraceae; genus Lactuca; species Lactuca virosa. Next base: position 162,194,407 of record NC_136433.1, read on the forward strand.
TAATGACCCAAATTTCCAAATTGGGCCCAACTCTATATGGGCCTTACCCTAAAGCCCAACAATTCCTGGTCCAATGATTTTTCCGATGACCCAAAGGTCCAAGCCCATTGGGCCCAATCAAGGCCTAACCAAATTAGGCCCACTAAGGCCCAATTCACCATCCAAAGCCCATTAGGGCAAGCCCAGCAAGGCAAGCCCAACCAGAAGTCCATTACTCTAAAATCCTTAGACCAATATGAGCCCAAACCAAAGGATAATTCCAAGACCAAGCTACCCAACCATCAAAGAGTCCAAAACTTGAACAGGAGATGCTCATGTCATGAGTACCTTATGCTCACGTCGTGAGGTTGTGATTTCTGCCCAGAAACTTTCTCGAACACGCTCTCATGTCGTGAGGTCTTATTCCTCAGGCCGTGAGTCCAGATCTAACCAAAAATGAGCATTAAGCTCCTAATCCATTAAGCCTTAACATGGGACAGTCTAGAGGGTCTTCCTTGACCCCAAGGGCCATAAAAATTGAAGCTTTTTAGTCATGTATGTCTAATACATAACTCAAACACCAACTTAGGTCAAAATGAAGGAAAAAGGACCAAGACTCAAACTTGGAGTCCAAAACCATGACCAAAATCCAGAACTGAGACTTATAAGAATTAAGATACCACCATGATCCATAAAGCTGGCAACTTTATGGATCCCATGCATACTAACCAACATTACAAGCCATAAAATGCATGGAAACTTAGATCTAGTAAGCAAGGAAAGGAAAGGCATGAGCTTGAGGACTTACAAAGGTCCAAAAGCTCCACAACTAGCTGATGATGAAGCCAAGATGCCAACAAATGCACCACAATGATCTTCTTCTCCCTCAATGAGTTTCAAGGACCCAAAATCTCTTGAATAACACCAAGAATGACCAAGAACTTCAATGGGGGCTGATATTAGGGGTTCCAGGGGTCTTGGAGGTGAAGGAGGCTGAGGAGATGCAACCCTAATCATCCCATACCTTTAAAATTCGAAAATAAGGGTTTTGGTGCATCAGGTGCTCCTCACATCGTGAGCACTTCATGCTCACTTCATGAGCCTTAAATGAGCTTGGTCAATAAGTCAACGATCACTCACCCAAACCACTCCAATTTCAAACGGCCATAACTTCTTCGTTTCAACTCTGTTTTTGACGTTCTTTATATCCACTGAAAGGTGGAGAGAAGCCCTATGCTCCTAACAACACACCATGGTCTTAAAACTTCCCAAACAAAACCAAAAATCCATAGAACACCCGAATTGCCACTTTACCGATATACCCTTGGTCTCAAAAAATACAAATCGAACGCTCAGATCATCTAAGCTACAGTACCCACACTCAAATGAGTCTAAACCTTTCTTCCCTAAGATCTGAAGCCTCCCGGTAACATATATTCGTGTCACGGTCCCGAATATGAATCGGCTTAAAACAAGATGTTACAACTCTCCCCCATTTAAATTAGATTTCGTCCTCAAAATCATTCCTTATCATCAACGACCAACCTGATGATCACAACCGATAATCCTGCGCAACCTATCTTCCCAAGACAACTGAAACCCAAACTGAAACTTCCAACCCGAAGACAACAAACAGACCTTCTGCCCTGCAACCCACTTCTACCTTCCTAAGACCTGAAATCTAAAATGGTTTTACTTCCTGACAAACCATCCATGCTGAGACAACCCATGCCAACTTTCAACGAATAACAACCAATCATAACCCTTCCAACTCTGATCATACAACAGCCTATCCAGATCTACTGAAACCATCCTCAATGTAGTTCTTCATGCCCGGTGAAAAACGAATCCTCAATATTTGAATAAAATCCAATCCTATCTCGCCTGAATTTTGAAACCTACAATCTCAATGGTCTGACTCCATGTCAGACCTCCCACATCGAACCGCCACCAAGCCAACACCCATAGGGTTTTGAACCAAAGAAATGCTTCAAAGGAGAAACAAAATCGCTGATCATATACAGTTACAAAACACTTATACTCAACAGAAGACTCAGATAATCCTTCAACTAGAAGATTCATCCCTGCAACGGCTAGACTCAGACGAGAGCTGCGCAACAGGGTCAAATCAATTATTCTGAGATTATTTAATCCCGCTGTGAGTGACTTAGCATTTCCCGAACAATGAGCTATTCTGCACACACGAGTCCTAAGTCACTAACACCATCCGAAAAATCACGCTGCCTACTAGTTGCTTTCCAAAAGCAACCGAGACCTCTCTGGTCCTAACTGATCTGTCAACTATATGAGATACCAGGTTCCTGCCCGAATGCCAAGTCAAAGAGCAACCTCACAGTCGCTCCCCGCGACTTCCGAAGAGAACTTCGGCTACTGAAATCTGCCCTAACCATATTGCCACTCATGGCTCCATTATTCCTTCTGATCCTCCCGATCATAACAGTCCGACTCCCCGTCGCCCCCGAATCTAGTACGAAAAATGAATGCTACCAGAATCACTATAGTCTTACATCACGTCTAGTCTCCAACGACCTACTGTTCCCTGATTCCAATTACATTGTGGCCTAAATCATCTGAAAGAATCTATGAATGCTACGACGACCCTCCAGTCTTACATCACCTCCCACACTATCTGACCACTAGTGTATGTTACGGCTACCCCGCAGTCTTACAACACTTCCCATACTTACTGACCACTAGTGAATGTTATGGATACCCCCGCAGTCTTACAACACTTCCCACTCTGACTAACCACTAGTGAATACTACAGATACCCCCGCAGTCTTACAACACTTCCACTCTGACTGACCACTAGTGAATGTTACGGCTACCCCCACAGTGTTACAACACTTCCACGCTAACTGGTAACTAGTGAATTCTACGGCTACCCCCGTAGTCTTACAACACTTCCACGTTAACTGCTAGTTAGTGAATGCTACGGCTACCCCGCAGTCTTACTGTAACGCTTGGCCCATGTATTATTTATTTCTCAATATTTTAGGGTTTTGGGCTGGAACTCAACGAGTTGGGGAGCTCCAACTCGTCGTGTATATATTTATTTGGACTCGGGTTTAAGGACTTAACTTGACGAGTTGGGGATCCCCAACTCGACGAGTAGACGCTGGAAAGGAAAACCCTAATTTTTAAGGTTTGAACCCTATTTAAAGGCCTTAATGTTTCATTGTGGCCTCCCTCATCGTTCCCTCCGTTCAATAAAACCGTAATTCGTGCTTTCTATCATTTAGGGTGTGTGTGAGTGTAAAGAGTGTTTTCTTTGGTGCTTTCTTGAAGGAGCTTGAAGTTTGGTGTTGCTTAGTTGAAGGGAGAAGCTTTGGATCCGGGAATTCCTCTGTGGTGGCAGCCATATTAAGGTATAAAGTCGATAATGATGGGTTATGAGCATTCTAACACTCCTATGGTGTACATGCAACCCTAGAAACCTTGGATCTATGTTTTCTCTAATATACATGCAAATTTGATTTTCCAAGGTTTCTCATCCTAACTAGCATGGCATGGGGTACTTGTAATATAAAAACTAGTAGAATGACATACCTTTCTTGTAGCTTGGATTCCTTAATACCTTGTGAGCCTAGCACCCCAAATGTGATGCCTCAAATGTTTCACACAACACCACAACTCTTGGAATAACTTGAGAGAAGAGCACTTTCACTCAAAATCGGCTAGCCCTCCTTGTTCTTGTCTTAGTAGCCGATTTTGCTTACCATGAGGTTCTTTATATAGTGTGTCACATGTAGGGTTACACCATGCAAACCCTAATATGCATGACTTTTCATTTCCTCCATGATCCATGGGTTTTAACCTCCATGGAGCATCCATGGAGCACCCTATGGGTTTTAGCCCAATCCAATGAACCATGGATCATAAGCCCACTATATAAGAATGAATGATTTACAAATCAATCCCCATATATTTAATTAGTCCCTTTTGATCACAAAATTAATTCCAAATTAATTCTTGATCAATACTAATTAAATAATATGATTTCATATTAATATATTAGAACTTATAATATATTAACAAATCATAAGTGTCCTTTTCTCATTTTGTCTATCCAATTGTTATGATGCCATGCAACCCAAATGGACCATGCCAAATCAGGTCAAGTACATACCAGATATAGTTATGGACTTAGCCACCTTATCCAACAGTCTCCCACTTGGATAAGTCTAATAACTATAGCTACAAGTATGGCTTCAGGATCCGACCAGCAATCGTAGCTCTTTCAAAGTCTCGCAGAACTAAGATGACCTACCAGACAAATACATGGAACAATGTCATACTTATTGTCCATCAGTTTGTTTCCCGATTTCCGATTTGTTTGACATAGAACTTAATCGAACACATCAATTTAGGTCTGACCGGGCCCGACACATAAGTCAAAACAAAATCATTGAGCGGCCCAGATATCGCTTCTAATCCTCCAATGACTAGAAGGAACAGATAAACTTAGAATCATATGATTATACTAACTACTTGTTGATTCATACACAAAAGCACGTTTTATAACATCAAGTTACCGATGCATTTTCGTACAATCAATATACAACCAAATCATGGTCAACAGCTCATATCTCTAGGTTTGAAGACTTATATGATCTTACCGTCTCACGATCACTCGAGATAAATTCCATGAAGTGATACAAGTGAGTGTGGGTTGAATCCAATACTCGAATCCCATTCCAGAATTACTCATGAACACTGCAGTCCCTTTGTCCCAGAAAAACTACAGACCCGTTCATGACAGTCTTGCCTCAATACCTACTTCCAAAGTATGATTGACTGTGGATGGTTCGTAGAATATGATATACCATAACATAATTATTCTGGAAGTCAAAACATGCAAAATTGAAACAATAGTAAACGATTGACACAAGATAGTACTACTTTACTCATAAATAAATAACAACTTTTATTTAATCATCAAATGTCAATTACACTTTACAAATTTCAGAAATAGCTATCTAATCAGTAAAACTAATATCATCCTTCAGCCCGTTGCGCCTCGCATGCTGCAAATGCTTAACCCTACACAGTCCCTTCGTGAGGGGATCTGCTGGGTTCTCATCCGATGATACCCTTTTTGCCACGAGGATTCCTTCTTCTATTCGATGTCTAATGAAGTGGTATTTTCTGTCGATGTGTCTGGATCTGCCATGATCCCTTGGTTCCTTGGCTAAGGCAACTGCACTTTCACTATCACAGAAAATCTCCATAGGCTCCTTTATAGCTGGTACAACTCCAGGGTCTCCAATGAAGTTCTTCAGCCATATCGCCTCCTTCGCCGCCTCGCTTGCTGCTATGTACTCTGATTCGCACGTTGAATCAACTACTGTCTCCTGCTTGGGACTTTTCCAAGTAATTGCTCCTCCATTTAGGGTAAAGACCCAACCTCACTGAGAGCGGAGATTATCCCTATCAGTCTGAAAGCTAGCATTGTTGTACCCCACTACTCTCATGTCATCACTCCCACCGAGGGTAAGAACCCAGTCCTTAGTCCTCCGCAGGTACTTGAGAATGTTCTTTACCTCAGTCCAGTGAGCCTTGCCAGGATTCCCCTGATATCTGCTGACTATGCTCAAAGCAAAAGCCACATCAGGACGAGTACAAGTCATAGCATACATGATCGAGCCTACAGCGGAAGCATACGGTACTCGACTCATCTCAACTATCTCAGCCTCTGTACTCGGGCTCTGAGTCTTACTCAGTTTGGCATTACTCTGGATCAGTAAATCCCCTTTCTTGGAATCCTGCATGCTGAACCTATTCAACACCCTATCCAAGTAGGTACTTTGACTAAGTCCAATTAGTCTCTTACTCATGTTTCTCAATATCCTTATCCCTAGGATATAGGCAGCTTCTCCAAGGTCCTTCATAGTGAAACACTTCCCAAGCCAGGACTTAACCTCCTGCAGGGTTGGGATGTCATTTCCTATGAGTAGTATGCCATCCACATACAATACCAAAAAGCTAACTACACTCCCACTAGCCTTAACATACACACATGACTCATCTTCGCTCCTCAAAAACCCAAACTCTTTGACTTTCTCATCGAAACAAATATTCCATCTGCGAGATGCTTGTTTTAGCCCATAGATGGATTTCTCAAGCTTACACACCCTATTAGGGTACTTTGCATCGACAAAACCCTCTGGTTGACTCATGTAAACATCCTCAACCAACTTTCCATTAAGGAAAGCGATTTTGACATCTATTTGCCATATTTCATAATCATGAAATGCAACAATGGCTAGCATAACCCTAATAAACTTAATCTTCGCTACTGTTGAGAAGGTCTCATCATAGTCAACTCCCGGAGTTTGAGTAAAGCCCTTTGCAACCAGTCGCGACTTATAAGTGTGTACCTTCCCATCCATGTCGGTCTTATTCTTGAAGATCCATTTGCACCCGACTGTCTTGCGACCCGATACATTGTCAACCAAGTTCCAAACTTGATTGTCATACATGGACTGAATCTTGCTGTCCATACCCTCTTTCCATTTGGCGGACTCAGGGCCTGCCATGGGTTCCTTAAAGTTTTTAGGCTCATCCAAATTTATCAGTGTACTATCACTAATAAATGCATCACCTTCCACAGTAATATGGAAACCATAGTAATGCTCAGGTGGATTCCTAACTCTTGTGGAACGCCTCAGAGGCACAGACTCATCTATCGGCTCAACATGAGTTTCCTCCTCAGGTTGACTGCTAGTGTTAGAGGTTCCTTCACCACTTGACTCTTGAATTTCTTCAAGGTCAATTTGCCTCCCACTGTTTCCTTGGCTTATGAATTCTCTCTCACGAAAGACTCATCTTCTTGCCACAAAGACCACATTTTCACTGGGTCTGTAGAAGAGGTAACCAAAGGATTTCTGTGGGTAGCCGATGAAAATACACCGCTCACTTCGAGGTTCGATCTTATCGTGAGTCTCGCGCTTCACGAAAGCCTCGGAACCCCAAACCTTGATGTGGTCTAAATTAGGAACTTTCCCAGTCCACATCTCGTGAGGTGTTTTGGCAACCTTCTTGGTAGGGACTAGATTAAGGATATGGGCGACAGTCTCTAAGACATACCCCCAGAATGAGATTGGTAACGAAGCTCGACTCATCATGGAACGAACCATGTCCAACAAGGTTCGATTGTGCCTCTCAGCCACACCATTCAGCTGTGGTGTCCTAGGAGGTGTCAATTGTGAAACAATTCCACATTTCTTAAGATAGTCAAGGAACTCGATACTAAGATACTCACCACCTCGATCGGATCGGAGCATCTTTATCTTCCTGCCCAACTGATTCTCCACTCCTGTTTAAACTCTTTGAATTTCTCAAAGGTTTCTGACTTATGCTTGATTAAGTAGACATAACCATATCTACTGTAATCATCAGTAAAAGTCACATAGAAACGGTTAGCATCCCTTGTGGCGGTTCTGAAGGGCCCACACACATCTGTGTGTATGAGATCCAACAAACCCTCACCCCTAGCACAGGTACCAGTGAAGGGTGACTTAGTCATTTTTCCAAGTAAACAAGATTCGCAACTATCATCTGACTTTAAGTCAAATGACTCCAAGACTCCAGCCTTTTGGAGTTGGCCTATGCGCTTTTTGTAACATGTCCAAGACGACAATGCCACAAGGATGCCTTATCCAAACTAGTGGAAGAATCAATAGGCAAAACATTATTTCCTAAGTTGTCTACAATCGACACAGTTTCATATACACCATTACACGGTAATGCTTTAAAATAAAGAACATCATTATAAAAAGCATCAATACCACTACATTCATTATCAAATGAAAAAGTAAATCCTTGTTTGTACAAACCATGAAAAGAAATAATATTTCTCGCCATTTCAGACGAGTAACAACATTTGTTCAAATCTAATACTAATCCACTACTAAGCAATAAAGAATAAAATCCAATCTTGGTGACATGTGAAACTTTCCTATTCCCCATGATCAAGTTTATCTTCCCGTGCTCCACATCCTCATTTCTTTTTAGGCCCTGCAAATCAGAACAAATGTGAATTCCACACCCTGTATCAAGAACCTAAGAATTAGTATGTGATGATTATTAGACAATATAGTGTAAATACCTGCATGAGTGGGTTTTACTTTCCCATCCTTAAGATCCTGCAAGTACTTGGGGCAGCTTCGCTTCTAGTGCCCCTTTTCCTGACAGTAGAAGCATTGAGCATCCTTTGGGTTGGAAGAGGGAGTGGCAGAACCACCTTTGGTTCCACTCGATGAGGAGCCTTCAAGAGACTTTCCCTTGGTACCCTTCGAAGGGGTCTTCCTCTTTTTCCCTTTACCATGCCCGATTGCCAGAACAGGGGCGGCGGTAGGAGTAGGAGTGGTAACAACCGATTTGCCTTTAAGACCAGATTCAACGGTCGTAAAAAGTCTTTGAAGTTTGCTAAGTGTGACCTCCTCCTTGTTTATATGATAGGTCATGCGGAAATGATCATAAGAGGGAGGTAAGGAGTGCAGTATGATGTCAATAGCCAGCTCCTCAGCGAAGTTCACATTCAACTTCAGCAAACGGTCCACAAACCTTTGCATTTTCTGCATGTGGCCCGTGATGGGTTCACCATCCTTCATTCGGGTTGTTATCATGGAAGAGATGATTTCATAACTCTCTTGACGAGCACCCTGATGGTATCTTTCCATCAGGTCCATGTGCATCTCAAAAGGGTAAAAGTCCTCATAGGACTTTTGGAGTTCGGCTGTCATTGTGGCCATCATGATACATGCCACCTTAGTGGCATATCTCTCATGAGTCCTATAGTCAGCGATCTTCTGTGGAGTAGCAGAAGACTCATCAATTTCCCTTAGCTCCTTGTTGAGGACATATTCTTTGTCCTTATAGCGAGTGACCATCCTTATGTTCCTAATCCAATCATTAAAATTAGCCCCATCAAAGATGACTCTCCCACAAAGGTTCATGAGAGAGAAGGAGTCGGTAGGGTTCGAGCCAGAAGCATTGTTGGAAGACATCTGAAAAAGAAGAAAGACAAGTTTATATTAGATAAAGAGTCCATAATAAGACACCCAACTGTAATATTAAGGCTAGGACCCAACACAATATTTTATAACTTAGAAGAGGGATGCCGTAATCCAAGCCATAAAATATTTGAAGGTAGGTGAATAACGATTTACCAATTTCCACCACGAAAAACTTAAGAAGTATTAGGTTTTAATTGGAATGAAACTCCTAGATCTTTTGAGATTCATTGAACAATTCAATGACATGTTTAAATCTTGATTATGCCCTTCAAGTTTGTGACTGGGATGCCGAGGATCACAAAACAACGTGTGAATAACCATGCAAATTAACTTGGTACTCTTAATTTTATCACCTAATCGATGTGCCGGTTAACCACACGCGCTCTACCGATCTATGATAAAACTTAAGCCACCCTTTGCCAACCTTGTGAAGTCCAAGTTAGTGTGCCAGTTAACCACACACGCTCCACTAACGACTTAAGCAAGGATTGGGAATTTTTAAAACATTTAGTTACTTTATATTTATCATTAAACTTTTAATGAGAATTATAGTCTTTGTCCTACCCGTTCGGCTAACGACCCTCCACCAGTCAAGGAAGCGGTGGGTGAGAGTGGACACCCATTAAGCTGCCATTTTATAGGCAACAACCTTATACCCCCCTTATAGACCGGCTTCGTGAATGAGGCCTACTAACGGTAAGACTGACTTGATCTTATACATATATATATATATATATATATATATATATATATATATTATTAACTTATAATACTATAAAGTATAAGGGTTGAATTTTAACCTTTAAAATTCTAGGGGTTGGAACTAAAGTTTTCTAAAGTGATTTTACAAGTTCCAAAACTTGAGGGCAAGTTTTGAAACTCTTCAAAACTTTTCAACTTCAAAACTTATGAGTTTAATGGCCCTTTTAAAGAAATGACTTTTGGTAATCCATAACTTGAGGACAAATTATGGACTCCATTAATAACATTTAGATCAAGAATTACATCATCAAACAATTTGCAAATAATTCCTATGATCTACCAAAACTCATAAGCATGAACATTCATATCAACATTTTTCAAGAATCATATAAACATATATAAAACTTGAAACTTTGATAATAACCTTTGAAAATGGATTATCATAATCATTACCACATCAAAAACAGATTTTATAAGTCCAAAACAGTTTAGGGTAATGATTCTAGTCCATTTCCAGCAACAAAAGTCGAAATTCTGTATACAGGGCCTCTTACTCGACGAGTAGGATGAATTAACACATGGACTCGTCGAGTCCCCCCATGGACTCGGCGAGTTCACTGAACAGTGAGCAGAAATTCGACTTTTTTCAGCAATTTGCATCAAGTATAATGAAAACAGGCCTAGGCTCTGATACCACTGATGGGTTATGAACATTCTAACACTCCTATGGTGTACATGCAACCCTAGAAACCTTGGATATATGTTTCTCTAATATACATGCAAATTTCATTTTCCAAGGTTTCTCATCCTAACTAGCATGACATGGGGTACTTGTAATATAAAAACTAGTAGAATGACATACCTTTCTTGTAGCTTGGATTCCTTAAGATCTTGTGAGCCTAGCACCCCAAATGTGATGCCTCAAATGTTTCACACAACACCACAACTCTTGGAATAACTTGAGAGAATAACACTTTCACTCAAAATCGGCTAGCCCTCCTTGTTCTTGTCTTAGTAGCCGATTTTTCTTACCATGAGGTTCTTTATATAGTGTGTCACATGTAGGGTTACACCATGCAAACCCTAATGTGCATGAATTTTCATTTCCTCCATGATCCATGGGTTTTAACCTCAATGGAGCATCCATGGAGCACCCTATGGGTTTTTACCCAATCTAATGAACCATGGATCATAAGCCCACTATATAAGAATGACTGATTTACAAATCAATCCCCATATATTTAATTAGTCCCTTTTGATCACAAAATTAATTCCAAATTAATTCTTGATCAGTACTAATTAAATAAGATGATTTCATATTAATATATTAGAACTTATAATATATTAACAAACCATAAGTGTCCTTTTCTCATTTTGTCTATCCAATTGTTATGATGCCATGCAACCCAAATGGACCATGTCAAATCGGGTCAAGTACATACCAGATATAGTTATGGACTTAGACACCTTATCCAACAGATACCTTGACCATTTATTTGATAGATCTCTTCATTGAGAAGTTTATGGCCTTTAGTAGCTTATTTTGTAGTCATTCTTGGATC